>NW_015505197.1:45299-100895 GCF_001515645.1 Sinocyclocheilus grahami | reverse complement strand
CACATACTGTACATTATTGTTGCTCCTCTATGTCCCACCTTTCTGAAACGCGTCGATTTTTACAAAGCTCATCGTTCTGAAAAGCGAGGTGTGCTCTGATTGGCCAGCTATCCAGTGCGTTGTGATTGGCGGAATACCTCAAGCGTGTGACGGAAATGTTACGCCCTTACCATACTGTGATGCAGTGTCCCTGCGCGACAAGTAAAAACCAATAAAACTGTCTTTTTACGCGTTGCATTGGGTATCGCGCCGCGTAATTATAAGACCATGTATGCATTTGTGATCTGAGAAAGGACAAACAACAAGCGCTACTCTACACTGCTCAAAACTCGCGTTTGAATCGTCAGTGGAAAATTCTTTAGATATGAAAACGTACTTACAGGCTGCGAGTCAGAAGCGCCAGACTGTCCTTGCAAAGTTGGAATTGCCCCACTTTATAGAAACAGACTTTGTGCACAGACGGCATTGTAGGCTACTCTCCCAGGTTCAGGAAACAGTCCTCTGTAAAATGTGCTGCACACATTTGAGTATTTGGGTTGAACTGTTCTGGAACAGTGTTGTAAATACAACTTAACCACTGATTTCTAGTTGTGTCCTCTTTTGGAAGACCAAACAAAGTAGGTTCGCTTTCACAACGAAACACACAGCGTCTCCACGACGTGGCAGCAGCGGCAACAATACTACAGCGAGAATAAAAGTTACGCCTTCTTTCTTTGCGTGAACATTTGGGCGGCGTTATGCAAATCTTCCCACACAGTGACGTAGACATGTGGGGGCGTGTTTAAACGAGGCGTTTTAGGAGGACGTGGACAAGTCTTAACTTCTATGAAGAATATCTCTTTGGGTTTGAGACTTTAGTCTTTGCAACTTTAGGGATTTTATCTATTCACGATTCACGAACAGCTTGTAACACTCCAAAGAGAAAGGAAAACTTGAAATTGCATCATATGACCCCTTTATTACCCCTAAATTAGTGAGTCTGTGTATCAAAATTTTGTGGTGGTTCTTGGTTCAATCTAATATGTTTTAATAATTAATTAATTAACTATTAAAATTATTATTTTGTTGTTGTTGTTATTTTTACATTTATTATTTTTTCATTTTTCATTTAGAAATATATTATTTTAAATACATTTTTTGCTACCAGTAAACCACATAGTATATAGACTAAAGTCTCAAATCCAAAGAGATATTCTTTATAAAAGTTAAGAGTCAACCACGCCTACCTAAAACGGCTTGTTCTAACACGCCCCCACATACCTACGTCACTGAGATGATTTGCATAATGCCACCCAAATGTTCAAGCAAAGAAAGAAGGTGTAACTTTTATTCTCGCTGTAGTATTGTTGCTGCCGCCATGTCGTGAAGGCCCTGTGTGTTTCGTTGTGAAAGCGAAACTACTTTGTTTGGCCTTCCAAAAGAGGACGATATCCGCTTCGTCATGCCTAGAGCTGATCCGTGCTGGTCGCTGAGGAAATACATCAACTTCGCGCTGTGGATCGCCGGATCGGCTTTCACTGTGGATGAAGCGGAGTCCAGCCCGGGGTCATCACGTGGTTGCCGCAAGCCCGCCCGCCGCCGCTCACTCAAGGCCGCCGTGTGTGACGCTGTGTTTTGTTGTGAAAGCGAAACTACTTTGTTTGGTCTTCCAAAAGAGGACACGACTAGAAATCAGTGGTTAAGTTGTATTTACAACACTGTCCCAGAACAGTTCAACCCAAATATTTAGATATGTGCAGCACATTTTATGGAGGACTGTTTCCTGATCCAGTTAAAGTAGACTACAATGCCGGCTGTTCTGACTCACAGACTGTAAGTAAGTTTTTTTTATTTTTAAAGAATTTGCCACTGACGATTCAAATGCGAGTTTTGAGCAGTGTAGAGTAGCACTTGTTGTTTGTCATGTTTACGCGACCCGGCGCGATGCAATGCGTAAAAAGACAGTATAAGTTTTCATTACACCAAATACACAAAATAATGTTCTTTTTAGCAACATCAAATGACCCCTTTAAATATATTTATTTATTTATTTAAACATGTTTTGTAGTTATCTGTTTTTGCATGAATGATAACTGTTATTGTGTCATAGTTTGTCTTTTGTAGATAGTCGTAGTCATATTTTTCTGACTCCCGACAGCCCTGCAGAGAGAACCTACGATGGAAAAGTACGGGTGACGGTGGAAGTGGTGGGCAAAGGCAAGTTCAAAGGCGTGGGACGCAGCTACCGGATAGCCAAGTCAGCGGCCGCCCGCCGAGCCCTGCGCAGTCTCAAAGCCAATCAACCTCAGGTCCAAAATAACTGAGCTTCAGACAGCAGACACCCCAACGCACCAGTCAAAAACACAGCAGAACCCCTCCCGGCACCAGTTTATAACCGAGTGAAGAATCGTGGCCGACTGTGTTCTCACTAGGGTTGTCAAACTCAAATGAATCGAGTCAAAATATTTCAGCGTAATTCACATAGGGTTCATATTTCATTTTATCCTTTACGTGCGCAAACACAATCTTTTTTTCTCCCCAGCTTTGTTTGATCACGAGTGCTTTTTTATGTATTGCAAGTGTTAAGAAAAAGGTCAGGTCTTCTCCCTCACCCCCTCCCTTCCCTATTTTTATTAACATTAAAAAAGTTATATGCTCTGCTTTGTGGTAGTGGTAAAAAAAAAGCTAAAGCTTATAGGTAATATTACAGTGTACATAGTTAAACTCCAAGGCATCAACTAAAACAGTGACATCAAAACACAAAATTCCTCAGTCTGTGCACTAGTGCCAGTTTTGCTGCCATTTGGCAGGAAGGGCACATGGAAAGAAAGATGGTGTTGGAGTTGATATATTCTCAATCAAAATTGCACTTCTCTAGGGTCCGCTTTATTTTGACAAGAATAAATCGTTTAGATCGGTATTGAATTGAGAGAGAAATGCCCTGGCATCCTTAAGACGGATAGGGATTTAACATTCCCGATTACTGTAATCAACGTACTTGTTAACGGCACTTGAGGATGCATGTTCGTGTAGCCAACCGGATGGGTTGTATAGACGTCATAGAGCTACGTTATATTAAAAAATATGAGATTAAATGTTTATTATGACATATTTGTTGATACTTGGGTTTCAGTAATGTCTTTTGATACTGATATTGATGATATTTAGTTGACAGTCTTTACGAATATTAGATATCTCCATAGACTGACTTGACTGACTTAGTTTTGATATAACGACGCGAACGATAAACAGGAGGACATATCACCTGGGAAAATATGCTGCAGATTTTATATTAAAAAACGGAAAGAGAAAAATAGGATCGGATAATTCTGTAAGACACAAAGCACCTTTACGTACCGTCTTTAGGACAAACCGATATTTCACTCGATGACTTAACATGCATCGCTTACCAAAGTCGATACTAATGCAGCGTTGTGAGGTTGCACCTGTTAAATCAATCCCTCAACATTCACACGTTTGGAGATGTGGTAACCACCAGCCTTTATTTTTGTGTAAATGTGTTGTAGCCTCTTGTCTAGCCTAAATGTTTTCATTTTAATAGGCATTCTTCACTTGAATACCTCAGTTAATTGCATGCATTTTTTTTTTTTGGTGCTATGTTTAAGCTTGAATTTCTCATCTTTTTGCACTGTAACTGTATTACCTCTTAATTTTACCTTTTTGAAATCTATTGGGTTGACTTTCTGTTCTGTCAGCTTGTCAAGCTGTAGAAATTGTTTCCCCGTTTATTATTCTTTTGGTTTTTATGCTTGAAGGGGAAATGCTGAGGGGGGAAAAAAACGTTCTCCGCACATAAGCTTGATGCCTCTCTGATGAGCTCGGGTTTTGCTTCACATGAAAACAATTGTGCATCCGATCAGAAGGGTTACTTAACACTTGAGAAAATCGATAGATTGCACTCTGATATGTTCTTATAAGCCATGCAATCTCGCCTTTGTCACTTGCCTCTCTTGCAGTCTTACAGTCTTACCAACTTTAGTTACCATTTTTTCAGTCAATAAATTAATTTAATATATTATACAAAAGAAACAAAAAACGGACACCCTTATCTATCATTGTTACCCCAGAAATAAGGGTGCAAATTTTATGATGTAAATTTTGACATCTTGAAGGCTACCTAACTTTTCCCCCTCGTCGTTCTGTCTATACTTAAGTTATGTTATGGACAAACTATTCCTGAAGTTACATAATCCCAGGCATTGCTACCTCAGAAGACCCTTGCGAATAGTTTGGCCTTATCATACAACATTTATTAATATATTTGTGGATATGCCTTTTTACAAATCTGAATGGCATTGAGGCACAGTATTGTATACGCTCATCAGCACCTTACAGGGGGATAAATATATATTCTCACGACTATTTGCACTAGAAAACATTCCCACTGACATTGAATTTGCATTTTTTTAATGGAGTTTGCTCTAAAGTGGTGCCTTTTAACCCTGTAACAATGATGAAACTCTAAACTCTCATCCTTTGCTACTGTAGCAATTCTTTGCATTATGGTTTGTATTTGGTTAAGGACTTTTGGTGCCATGCTTCATACTGGATATTGCCTTCCGATTTTAGTTTGTTGTGGCATGAAAGTTTAGCATTTTTCTGCTTCTGTATCTTATAGGATATTAAAACCAAGTTCTAGCCTGATATAGCCAAGATTTCATGAACAATTGGGGCTCCAACTGATGTGCGCCTGGTCTTGAGCGTGAGTGCAATCTGGTTCCATTTTAGCAAGAGTTGAGTGACCCTCTTTACATGATCTCAGTCACAACCCCAGAGCTGAGTATCGAAAGTCATTGGAAATTAATGGGTTTCCTTATTCCCTCAACTAATGGCGTGAGTTTGCGTATCAGGGTCAATGCGCGCCGGCCCTGCATTATGACACTGTTTCTGTAACCCGTAACCCTCAGACTATTGCAACTTTATTTTGTTTGTTTGTTGAATTTTTTTTTCTAGCAAGCCTCTGAAAGGCGCAAACTTTTTTCCTTCACCTTTTATTTAAGCTTTCTTCTCACTGTTGGTTTTTAACTTTCAGAGAATGTGAAATCACACATATGGTGCCACCGCATGGATATGGAGATTTTTTTTTTCACCAGGACTTTTATTTTCACTATCAATAATCGATCATCTTGCCAGAGCTAGTCCCACAGAACAGATATCATTGTATAAAAAAAACGGAAAGAATTGGAGCCATCTGTGGGAGTGTTTTCTTAAAGTGGTCCTCCATTGTATCTCATGCTGCAGATTGTATTTTCCTTCATGGTGGAGAATAATTTTTGTGTGTGTTGTTTTCTGTTTTCTTTTTAAACATGTAGCACAAATAAGCATTGCACTCGGGCGCCATACTTTACCTCATGTCAGAACGATAAAAAAATACAAAACATGTATATATGATGCCGTAACGTTTAAAGGAATAACTTATGGTTTTGGCCTTGCTGCTGTTTGCATCGCTGGTATTTTACCAATGTATTTAAAAGTGATCAGAGAGATACAATGTGCCTGCAGGATGTCATCAGAGAAAATACACTGTAGAAAAGTAGTTTCCAATCTCTACAATCTGGGGCTAAATATGTGTCCTAAGTGTACATTCATGTCCTGCCTTAATGTAATACTTTGAATATGGAATTGTAATGTAACCCATCAAGTCCTTCGACTGGCATGATTTTAATATGTTGGGATGGCACTGTTCCTCACCCATCACCCCCTTCCCACCCATATTAGTTGTTGATTATATAAATCCAGATGTATTAGTGCATGTCAGTGAAAACTCACCCATCTCACCCACCTTGTATTTCCTTTTTAGACTAAATACATTGTATAGATCAGCCCTAAAATTTATTTAAAAGGGCTTTATTTCATAGCAAATGGTCATACTTTTTTAAGTTAAAAATGCCTGATTTAAAGTCAAATGCACTCTTAGCAGCAGCAAGGTGTTCAATGACAACATAGCAGGACTGAAATGAGTGGCAAGCTCCTCTTGAAGGGGTTTATGGGAATGTTGAGCACCGTAGAGCACTAACAGTACGGGGATTTTAAATGGGGAATTATGGGCCACAAACTGCAGCGCAATTTCTGTATTTTTAAGGGACATGTATTTAAATGACTATTTCTCATTCATACTGTATCAGTGCTGCAGTGGTTTGCATTCTGCACCTTATGGATCACAAAAACCTTTACAAATTCTGTTTCCCCCTCTTTTTTTGAGTAATTGTAGCTGAGTATATCTACAATAAAGTTATGGTATGGTCATTCATTTGTGGCTTATGTGTGTTCTTTACGCTGTATCTATATGCGCTTCTAGATCCTGAAAAAAGAAATGATGTATTAGATTGTTTTATGAGCTGCGCGGCTGCGGCTTCTAATACTGTGTGAAAAGCCGGTCACAGGCCACAGTGTAAGTGTGGGCTTCGCTGTGATGACCTCAGTATTTTTCTAACCCAAGGAGAGCTCTTGCCTCCCGTTTACGAGTGTTCGGAGGCCGTTCGGGTTTAGATGGACTCGGCAACCATGACCGATGTTTTAATCACATTTGCACAGAGCTTTATGTAATGGATGAAGTAGGTATGAACTGTGTTTGCAAGTATACTTTTTCATTCTCGGCAGGCCTTTTGTATCCATTTCGCCGCTTACACATTTTGTATGGCTGCATCAATGTTTGCCAAGAAGTAAAGAAGTGCTCGCTCTTGGTAGGTGAGAAATGACCTCACATCAGCTGTGCAAGCATTGGCGCATATATTCTGATAGGAGAGTTTTGCCATAGTATTACTATTTCTAATTCAATTTTGGATTCAAAAAGACACATGCGTTCAGCAGTAGATCATAAATTAAGATTATTTGTGTGATGTTTGTTGATTTGCGACCGTCAGAGACCCATAATCCCAGCATGATGCCAAACACAGTCTTGAGACCACACTGAAAATCTGAAATAGTTTTAGGGTTTTGAAAACTGAAAGAAAGGGACTTTGTGAATTTAAATAAGAATTATTAAAAATATTGTATTGAATATTCTCTCTTGCTCTGATAGGAATGCACACAATCCAAATCCACAAGTGACTATAAACTGAGGCATGCAGAAGAAAAAGTCAATTTGCATTGTAAACCATCTACTGTGATTGCAAAGAAATTATCTGTCATAATTCGGGATATCCATCAGATTCATGACGTTCAGTTCTGTTAACGGTTCTCGCATCACTCTTAAAAAAACATTTGGGCTCTGCTCAACAACAAAACATTCATAACAGTTTGCATCAATCTTTTTGAGTTATGACAACTTCTTGAAATTGATCAACCAACAAATTACATTGAGTTGGATCATAATTATAACATAGTTTTTAGCATAAACACAAATATTTAAGTTGATTGCTCAAAAAAAAACTATTAGGTTGTGAGTTTGTGAAAAATTGAGTTGATGTCCTGGAACTAATTCTTATTTCAGTTCAACAGCTAGCATTACACATGCTAAATGTAACACTTACCAATTTAACAGACAAGTAAGATGTTACTTATCACTGGCAGTGTATGTAGTGTATGCACTACTCTTCAGCATAATGGTAACCACAAAACCTTCAACAGAAACTCTTTAAACGTTATTTTATGCATTGAAAAGCACACTTAATTTCAACATTTATCCAGTCCAATGCAAATCATGCCTCGAACTAGAAATCCACTGCCCTCTTTAAGTTTCATGACAATTGAATTGTTACTACAACTATTACAAAAATGTTCACATAATATTAAGTTGATGTAATGATCAACATGTCAACAGAAAAAAAAATTAAACCAATAAATTAGAATTTTTATTTAAGTTGTGGTAATAGGTCCCCTGAATTTCTTTTTAGAGTGCTTTCTTCCACTGATTCAGATGGAACTAAATACTGACATACGAACATACAAAGTGTTCCCTGCATTACTATTCAGAAAGACCGTTTTTAGTGAATCACAAATGCATATGAATCATTTAGAGCAATGAATCACTCACTGACGTCGTCATGTCTGACTTCATGACCAAGAACTGATACTGTTATTTTGTAGGCCACTTAAGGCTAGTGTAGTTATTGACATGTTTTGACAGATATAAAATAAAGGAATCTTTGCCATATTTTTACCGCTTGACAACAAAATTGCATTCCTGTTTTCTAAATATTTCTTAATCAAATTTTTTTTTTAATTGCTGAAGGCACGCAACTGAATTCCTTACAATTTCCATTTCTAATGAAGTTTTTTCTTTTTTGTGTGCGTGGTGTAGTGGCCCTGCTGCTGCTAGTGTATCTAGCAGGGGTTAACAGGGTCATTCTAACCAGCCAAACCTTGACCCCTTGACCCAAACAATGGTTGTATTTCATTCGTTATTTTTGCAACTCTATTTGGTGGCACTCAAAATACACACTTCACTTTTAAAATATACATCCCAGTTATTGGTTTTTGAGGCTCTGTTCATGACTCCAGCTCTGGCAAGGAGAGTTTATTAAACTGCTTTGCGTCATTTTGAAGCACAAAAAATGGTCTCAAACAGATTTTACCGAAGTACAGCGCTCTACAGTGCTCAAAGCAGATCACCTAGGCCATGTCCACTGAGATAATCTAGAAGGGAAAAGTTGAACAAGGCTTTGTTCATCAAAATGTAGATAAAGGAGGAAAAGAAATATCTATGGCTATTGAAAAGACATACATATGCTTCTCAGGGTAGTATATGTTGGTGGAATGCAAATGGCAGCCAGTACGGCGGGGCTGATATGCTGAGTGTGGGAATGAGTGGCTAATGGTGACTTATTACCTGTGTTGACAATGTGCAGGCTTGTGCCGTGTCATTTGAGCCATTTATTCTCCACGCTATAAAAACAAAGAGATGACGAATAAATATGCAGAGGGGGCTCATTGTTTTCCGCTTGCTCGGTTGCCAAAACTTTTTACTGACCTTTCGAGCGCAGGTCCCAAACCAGCGCTAAACCGTCTGTCACTCAGCGCATAAGTCGCCCTTTCGACCTCAGCATCTTGTTTTTCTCTCTTTTAAGCTTCAGGAGCAGACGACAATCGAAATCGAGCATAGCAGGATTCTGTGCCGTGCTCATGTGGTCATTTATTTCCCTCTTTTGTACAGTTGCTCTCGATTCCCCTTCACATGAGGATTACAGTGCATTGCAGTCGGGCCGTTACAATGCGCAGAACTCGAACGGGTTATTAATGCGCCGGTTTACTGATGGCCCTTCAGCTTCAGGAACGGGCCTGTGCTTCCTCACGTGTAATTAGATCCAGCTCCATGCAGCCTGTCTTAAGGGCAGGCCGAGGAATAACCCCGGCATCAGGAGAGATAAGGATCACACGCGCTTCCACATATACAGCCCCAAATCAGCAATCACATTTAGCATCACTCTATCAGTCAAATCTCTTTTTCTCCATTGGTTTGTGGTTCTTTCTGTGTCTGTTGGTGACAGAGTACTCTTTCTAGGAATTGCTGGTTGGACGCTGTGGTCCATAAAGTCGCTCTGCATCATCAGTTTGAGAGTCTACTTTAATTCATTTAGCAGATGCTTTTATCTGAAGGGACTTGTAAATGAGGAATACTACAACAAATGTGATTTATCACAAGGAGACTAAAGTGAGAAGTGTTGCATTGCAAATTCTAGTATTGCTTAGAAAATGATAGAATGAGCTACAGATGAACTCGGTGAACTCTGAATCGGAGTCTTCTGTCGTTCCAGGGTTTGTGGTCATTAGGCTTTTTTTTAAATACTTCTATTCAGCAAGGATGCAATAAGTTGATCAAAAACAACAGTAAACACTGTTTACATTGTTACCAAAAGTTCTTTCAAAAAATGCTGTTCTTTTGAACTTAATATTCATCAAAGAATCCTGAGAAAATGTATAATAGTTTTCACAAGAATATTAAGCAACACAACTGTTTTCAACATTGATAACAATAAAACATTATTCTTGCCCAAAAAAAAAATTATATTAGAACGATTTCTGAAGGATCATGTGACACCAAAGACTGGAGTAATGATGCTGAAAATTCAGCTTTGCCATCACAGAAATGAATTACATTTTAATATATATTAAAATAGAAAAGTTATTTTGTAATAATATTTTAAAATATTACTGTTTTTACTGTGTTTTGATTAAATAAATGCAGCCTTGGTGAGCATAAGAGACTTCTTTCAAAACCATTTTAAAACATCTTACTGACCAAATCAACTGATATTATATATTAATTTTAATATTTTAGATTCAAAGTATAGGCATCCATTCTTTTGAAATATTTGCTGATTTTGAAAAAAGCTGGACGCTTGTTTGCTGCCTATTTAAATGTATATATAATATTTACTAATATTTAAATATTACTAATATTTAATATTTACTATTTATATCAAATATTTTTTATTTTAAAAATTCAAAAATAAATAAATAAAATACACAGAAACATGCATACACATACATATGCAGTAACTTTATTAAAAAATAATATTAATCATATATGTAGTATATGTTTATATATATATTTAGTATTGTAGCGTCTGGACCACTCCAACACACAATATATATTTTGTTAGCTGATGCTGAAAATTCAGCTTTGCCATCACAGAAATGAATTACATTTTAATATATATTAAAATAGAAAAGTTATTTTGTAATAATATTTTAAAATATTACTGTTTTTACTGTGTTTTGATTAAATAAATGCAGCATAAAATAAACATTTTAAAACATCTTACTGACCAAATCAACTGATATTATATATTAATTTTAATATTTTAGATTCAAAGTATAGGCATCCATTCTTTTGAAATGTTTACTGATTTTGAAAAAAGCTGGACGCTTGTTTGCTGCCTATTTAAATGTATATATAATATTTACTAATATTTAAATATTACTAATATTTAATATTTACTATTTATATCAAATATTTTTTATTTTAAAAATTCAAAAATAAATAAATAAAATACACAGAAACATGCATACACATACATATGCAGTAACTTTATTAAAAAATAATATTAATCATATATGTAGTATATGTTTATATATATATTTAGTATATTTAATTTATATTTTCTACAATATTAGTATAAAGCATTAAAGTAAAGCCTTCAGATTCAAATATTTAAAATTGAGCAAATGAATAAATTAAATATTGTGTAAATTATTTCGACTGATAAAGCAAGCTGTTTGGAGTCATACAAAATCACTGCACTCTCCTTCCTCTTAATGTACTTCATTAGCGGAGTAAACAGCAAGGGACCTGGGCCCCTTACCAGCATATGTATGTCTGTATGGTGCATCTGAAAAGCTCTGTCTCACGGGGGATTAACTCTCGGGGGCTCAGGTGTTAATGGGGCGCCAGAATAAACACACTCTTAATCCCCACTATCTTTTCACTTGTACAATTAGGAAGTCAGTTGTTAGCTGGCTAAAACACCCCTAGAACCATTGTCTCCCTATTTAGGATGAATTGGCTCATGCTAATTGCTCCATCTCATTATGCATGGAAAGCTTTGTAAGCAGGTTAGAATGGGAGTGTCCCCAACATTCTGTTAACACTGTGGATTTTGTTTGGGAACATTATGGATGTGTAACACAACGGGAAATGCATTTAAACGTGCTATTAATAGCATGTATGTTTACGTTAACCCCCTTTTGGCTTTAGTAACCAGATGCTCTCAAGCTGCATGAACCCCACAAGATTGTGTAAAACCAGATGTAGTAATACAATTGTAATTGTAATAATATTTCATAATAATACTGTTTTTACCCTTCTCTTTATTTACAGGTGTGAATTCAATTTTGAATTCTACATTTTCAATATGGTCTCACAAAATTTGGACCCCAATATGTATGTGTACATATCGCCAATATAGAGAAAGAATATAGAGATCTTCATCAGCTTGAACAGAATTTAACCATCATACTGTTCCCCATTAATCTGCACCAAGGACGTATTTTGCAAACACATTAGAACAACAATGCTGGCGGGCATATGTGTAATCTCTCATTTTACGATTCTTAAATGCTGAACAGAAATGGAATATGAATATTTCTGAAAGCAAATCCCCAAAGAGCCCAGGTTATAATGTCCACAGTTAGCAGTAATGAGAGCAGGATGGAAAGCCATGATCAGATGGTAATTACTATACACAGCTCCTCTGATGAGCCACTGGGTATGTTTGATTTGTCATCATCACCTGTCGTCAGCTCAGACAAGTCTGCCTCCCTTCTCCTCTCACTCCTGGCCATGCACCCATTTTCTCCTCTCATGAACCATGAAAGCAATCTGGGGAATATTGAAATGAAGTCTGAGCAGGGGGCTTTCGAACAGCATGACATCTCAGGCTGGCGAGATGCAGAAATAATTAACAGAATCATTTGGGTCCCAGGGCCTATTTCCATTTGCAATAACAGTGTTTTAGTCTTGAGTGGTGTCTGTAAATTGCCCCCACTGTTTGCTGAGGAGAGTAATGAGAGTTTAGTCTAACAGTCATGTTCCCCTCGTTTAACTCAAATGAGAAATGTCGTCCGTCTGAGATGCAATCAGGGGTCTGTCAGAATGGCATGTGCCAGTCCAAAAAGCAATGATTTAAGGAATACAGGAAGTGCGAAATTGACTTTTCTGACACATTTTAGCCTGGTGAAATTTTGTTTAAAGCAAAAAAAACCCAATTTATTTGCATTTGTTTATTTGACAAGAAACGTCATCGTTTTAAGCTTAATGTAATTAAATTAAATGATTCAAATACTTTTTCAAACAGAAAATCTTGTCCTGGTCTCTATGATCAACACCTGTTATCCTCAACTCAAGCATCTGCTTTTTTACCCACTTCATATCTGTTGTTATGGACACAGATTATGGTATTTTATTTTTCACTGCCCACACAGTTGTGTTCAGTGAAGTGGTTCAGCCTCTTAATGCCTAACATCAGGTTTGTGGTCAGTCATGTTCCCTTTCATCTGAAGGTAATTACCCTTGTGGGTTGAGCCTCCTAAGCAGAAACAGTGTTTGTTGAGACGTGATACAAAGCAGTCGTGTGTCCCAGCCTTGTCTGCAAGAAGGCCTGCATGGATGGACAAGTCCACCCAGCTGAACGGCACCTTTCGCTTTTCTCCCAGGACTTGCTCTTCAGACTTTCTCCCACCCACGTCATTTTGGGATAAATGGTTGCAGATTGCCTCACTACAAAGTGAGCGAGTGCCCTTGTTTCCAATTAAATAACATCGCCTTTTTTAATATTTGTGGATAAGATAATGGAGAATAGTGGCCCTGACACATTTTAGATTGTTGTAAAAATCACCAATAACAAGGAATAACTATGTTCAGTGTAGTTATGGTTCCAGGGAGAGCTGGTTATTTATTCCAGATGCTGAGAGGTGAGAAGACAAGAGTGGAAGATTTGTTTTCATTGAACATAAGACTGTTTGATCCTTCCTGTCTGAGAGAGCAACTCATGTCACGGATAGACTAGGTCTTAAAAATTAGGTTTCTCTGTACAGAAATATATCATACACCTTGTTTTTTTTCACTCTTGATGCATTACCATTTGATATTAAAGGAACAGTTCACACTTGTTATTATTTATTATTTACTCACCCTTGTGTCATTCAAACTCATTTGCTATTAAAAGATTGTTAGAATCTTCAGATAATAGATTTGTCCTGTATTAAAAAATACAAAATAAAAGGCACAGGTTTGACATCTTGATGTTTTTAACAGGTTTGAGTTATTTGTTTTCATTGAACATAAGACTGTTTGATCCTTCCTGTCTGAGAGAGCAACTCATGTCACGGATAGACTAGGTCTTAAAAATTAGGTTTCTCTGTACAGAAATATATCATACACCTTGTTTTTTTCACTCTTGATGCATTACCATTTGATATTTAAGGAACAGTTCACACTTGTTATTATTTATTATTTACTCACCCTTGTGTCATTCAAACTCATTTGCTATTAAAAGATTGTTAGAATCTTCAGATAATAGATTTGTCCTGTATTAAAAAATACAAAATAAAAAGGCACAGGTTTGACATCTTGATGTTTTTAACAGGTTTGAGTTACTGAATTGACATCGATATCTGTAAGATAAGCCACAATATTCTGTCCATTCCATAAAAAGAAACCACAGCTCACTATGTATAGATTCTGTGATTGCTAATACAATGCAGATGTGACCATGAAATCAGGACTTAGTGTAATGAGCTACTTTGAAGTAGAGACTTGATACTAAAATCTGCTACAAAATACAGGGGAACTTGTGCTACTTGATGATAATCTGATATCCAAACCCTTCATCTATATATTTTTCCTTTTAAGAAGGCCAGATTTTCACCAAGAGGCAACCTGGGATAGATTTGGACTGTCTATTTTCTGTCTAGGCAAACATACGCAGTGAAATTCCTGCCGGCTGAGCTTAACACAACACATGTATTATTTAGGAAAAGAAAAATAAGCCAATATATAAAATTACTGTATTATTAGAGCGCATATTCTCTTACAGTACGTAAAGTGCTCCACGCAGGCATGTCTGAGGGCAGGGCTTGAATTGATTTTGTATGCTCGCAACGCATGAGAATGTAAGGCTGGTATGTAGCTTAAATAAACCAATAGGCCGACAATTAGCCATATCTGTCATGGGGCGAGTATAATCGATGTGTTTTGCGGATAATGGAATAAGAAGAACTGTGACATGTATGTCAGGAATATGGACTAGACAAAAAAAACAATTTTGGCTTGCACATGCTCCAGTTAAAACTGATTTTTATGTTTAAATGTATTTTGCTAAATGTAACGTCTGCCACTATGCATGAACGTCAAAATGGTTTTAAAGCAATATTCTGGGTTCAGTGCAAGTTAAGCTTACTGGACAGCTCTTACGGCATGATGTGGATTACATTATTACATCCACTTGTCCCTCATATTCTTAAGAAAAAATAAAAAAGCATACATCTGGATTACAGTGAGGCACTTACAAAAGAAGTAAAAGGGGTCCATCCATTCATGTTAAAATTCTCATTATATAATATAGCCACTAGATGTAAATATTAAAATGATCATACAACTTGACAGCTTAAATAATATGTTTTAACAGAATAATATACATTAATATTTAAATGTAAAAAATTATAAGCTTCACATTTCTGCATCACTCTTTGTTTTGTTTTTTATACCATTTTTTTTGTGCAGTGATTGATCTTAGCTTGTACTGAACCTGGACTATTCCTTCAAGACCTACTTGGCCATCAGGAATATTTCACTAACCGATGCTTTTCAAAATGAATCAGAGGGCTGATTCAGACAAAGTAATCCCTCTGAACTAGCAATTGGTTGTTTATACAATTATCCTAAAAGCCATCAAAGCTGATTTAAATGGCTCTTGCCTCTCAGATAACATTTGAGTTAAGACCGCAACAGCTGATGATGATACACAAACACAACCCTGTTAGGCCCCACCACAACAAACTCACCATGTCAACTGCTTAATGCCTGCTTTTTGGGAGCCCTAATTAAGTGGTTTCATATGTAAGGCCCTTTCAGACCAGTCCTTTTTTTCCCATAGCACTGCACAAGAGCATTTAGGGTTTACTGAGTGTTGGGAGGTTGAATCATCTATTTTCTGGTGTAGGTTACCACAGTGTCCAGATTTAATGAAGCTATGATATATTTATGGCTTGCCAAATCCTACCCTAATCCTACCCTTGATAATAAGCGTAGTATATTAAGCTCAGTGGCTGTTTTGTTAAACATGCTTCAATGTGTCGGCTTGGACCCGTGGGCCACTGCTCTGTGTACACTACTGGGGTAACCTAATTTTCACTTGGTGTGTAATGTATACCTATAAATAGCAGGGGAGCTGATTCTCTGGGTCAACTCCGTGGTTCCCCAGTGATGTGTATAGCTCGGTAAGGAACTTTTTTTTTTAGCGTCATGAAGTGGGCATCCATTTAGGCACACCTGAGAGGGTACTTGTGAGTTTTTAATGAGGTGTTTCTGGGCCCGGCTCTCAGTTTAAATTACACAGCTAAGATGTGAGGTATGTCACCGCAAGAGTGCATTATTAGCATGAAAACTGAATAAAGAAACAAATAAAGCTAATTGTCTTAAATTTAAAGGTAAGTTGGTTTTATTTTTTGCAGTTGCAACTTTGTATCTCACGACCTTCGAGCCTGTGCCTTCGAATTTCAACTACGATTTTATATTTCACAATTGCAACTTCATTTTTCATAATTGCTACTTTGTTACAATGTGATTTGTATATCTCACAATTGTCATAATTGCAACTTTATATCTTGAAATTGTGACTTTATATCTACAAAATTGCAACTATTTCTCAGATTTGTGACTTCATATCTCGCAATTGTGACTTTATGTCTTACACTTGTGACTAATTAAATCTCAAAATTTTAATTATTTCTCACAATTTGACTTTAAATCTAACAATGTCTAAATTTTGCAACTATTTCGTAAAATTGTGACTTACAAATGTGACGGTTTCTCGTAATTGCGACTTTATGTGTCAGTCTGGAAATTTAATCTAGTATTAATTTGTGTACCATCCTTAATTTTAGAGCTTTTATGTAAACCTGTTTCCAAAAATAAACATGTCATTGTGAGATAAAGTTTAAAATAGGAAATGAACTATTATACAACTAATAGTCGTTTTGATGTATAAAATCAGAATTGCGAAATATAATGTTGCAATCTCGCAATTATGATTTTATGTATCAAAATGACTACTATTTCTCAGAATATTGACTATATCTCTAACAACTACAACTTTGTTCAACAAGTTAAACTTAATATCTCCAAACTGTTATTATTTCTCAGAATTGTGACTATATTTCACAATCAGTGTCAGTTCATTTCCTATGTTAAACTTTATCTCACAATGACCTGTTTATTTTTGGAAACAGGTTTACATAAAAGCTCACAAATTAATACTAGATTAAATTTCCAGATCATGTGCCCAGGTCACTGCCTTTAAATTAGTTTTTTTGGACTCTCAAAATTAATTTATGATTCCAAGTTTTTGCACGAGGTGGGCCTTTCACACCTGGTCGGGCGGGAAGTGTGATCTGAGCTGCAGTCACGTTGGGAGGCTCTCGGCCTGAGAAAGAGCAGAGGCCGTCCTGCAAATTGTTGATGCCAGCCTCAGCACGCTGTTTATTTTCAGCATCTCACACAGGAATTTTAATTTATTTCTTCATTCTTTCATTTTTTTTTCTTTGACCGTTGTTTAAGGATACCTCGTTCCCCTGTGCACAGCCCTGGGCAATTACTGTGTCAAAAGACTTAAACAACTACAGCGGAGTGAAAGGGAGCTTTACATTTTGATTTTATGTGTCACTTCTCACTGCAGCTTGTGTGAGTCTGCCTCCCCGAAGCCCCTAAAATTGTTATAATCCCTGAAATAAAATCCTGATGTATTTTCATCACTGCTAGACGTTATGATAATATCAAACAAGACACTTTTGAATCCCAATCCCTCAAATGTGCAGGAAACTCAACTGCAAATATTAGCAAACTCAAAACAGACTGTACACTTGGATGTTAAATGCATTAGAAAATTGCTATGTGTTTATGCGTTTTGTGTGATCCTTATAATCAAAACCTTAAAAGCAGCCCTTGGCTCATGACTCGTCCAATTTTTTTCCTCTTCACAGCTGTGAGAGAATATCCTGCTGGCATTTTTGTGGAGCAACAGTTCTGGCTAAAAGATGGATTAGCATTCTTTTACCAGAAATGTGCCTCTGTTAGCTCATTATCTTTTGACAATTTTAGGAGATATGCCTTTAGAGTCTGTCTTTGTTTAAGCTATGAGCTTTCTTATAAGAGCCATTCAGCTGGATGTATATGGCCAGTGTCAGGCATAATTAACTCTGACAGGGGCATTTAGTGGTTGTAATTCAAATCTAATTCAGAACATCTTAACCTTCAGTCTGTCAGAAGTCGAAATGTGCTGGAAAACCCACGGCCCAAATCGTGGCCTTGTGTAGCGGTACAATGATGTGTCAACATGCTTGCTTAGAAAAACAGCTTCCCTTGAGCACAGAAAACTCCCTTACAGTACACATGAAGGAAAACAAAGGCCTCAGATAGTCATGGCCGGGTTTGTGCGAATTGAGCTCGTAATTGGCTGACGCTGTTTAAAGTCACAAGAACAGAATTAATGTAAATACAAGAAATCTGCTTCAGATTTTCCCGTTCCCAGTGTGATTGGCTTTAACGTTTCATCGCCACATGCCGTGCGTTCTGTACTTGCTTTTGAAGTAAACTCATAAGAATATCAGTGGGAGTGAGCTAAGCTTTGCCAAAAGGACAAAGATAAGGAAAAAAGTAAAAGGTTGTGATGCTCAAACAAGTGGTTTGTTTTAAAAAAAATAAATACAATCAAATATTTAATTTAATAAATATTTTAAATATCAAACTTTCTTTTGGAAAATATTTGTGACTCGGTTACCTTAACAGCAGAAAAAAAGTGTTTTGAAATAAACTCATGAGAATATCAGTGGAAGTGAGCTTAACTTTGCCAAAAGGATGAAGATTAAATAAAGAGACGAAGAAGATCAATTAAAATGACGAACTCACAGAACAGCATATAATGCACAATATTTTAATATCTGAAATATTAGCATGTCATTTTGATTAAAGCACCAATTACCTAAATGGAAATACAGGAATATTAAGGTGAAGTGTGTCATTTATGCACAAACTCCCAAACTCTCCACTCACCGTCCATTGGGTGTTGAACACATGGCACTGCCCCAAATTTACACCGTTGGATGAATCGGTGTTGCGTAGTCATAAGTGTTGTGATGCTCAAACAAGAGCTATGTTTCATTAAAAACAATACAATAAAATATTTACTTTAATTTTAAAAAATTGGTGATCATATTAAAAGACTAAATCATAGTCTTTGAGGACTACAATCAGTGGTTTACACACAACACTGCTCAATATCAAATTTTATTTTGGAAAATATTTGTGACTCAGTTACCTTTACAGGACAAAAAAATAAATTGTTTTGAAATAAACTCAGTGAGAGTGAGCTTAGCTTTGCCAAAAGAACAGAGACACACAGCATGCCACCTAATATAGTAATATATGAAATGTAAGCGTGCCATTATGATCAAAGCACCAATTATCTGAGTTGAAAACAGGAATATTAAGGTAAAGAGTATCGTTTATGCTCAAAGTCATTCAGAAATAACTACTGTTTTCAAACAGGTTTCCCAAGCTCTCCGCTTACCTTCCATTGGTTGTCAAACCCACGGCCCTGCCCCAAATTCACACCATTGGATGAGTCTGTGTTGCTTTGACATGCTGGTTGTGATTCTCAAACAAAGGTATGTTTTAAAAGATAAATATAACAAAGTATTTCCATTCTAAAAAACTTCTAAAAAGCTATTATTAAACATGGTCATATTAAACAGGATGAACCAAAATAATATAAATATAATTAATATTTTTTGAGGACTGCAATCTGTGATTTACACACAGCAATGCTCCATATCAAATTTTCTTTTGGAAAATGTTTGTGACTCAATTACCTCAGCTGGAGAAAAAAAAAAAAAACTTCTGCCAGACGAATCATTCATTTCAATAGGACAAATAATGCACCAGAGGACTTCTTGTAATTATCTTTACAGTAAAAACAGTGTGTACACATTCAAAGAGAGGAAGTGAGCTGTCTGACAGTATTCATTCAGCTCAGCACATTTCACCCGCGTGCACGCTATTGCCCCGGCGCTCAATGACGGATGATTGATGATGCTGAGACCGGTGGCTTTTCTAACCCTGTTAAGTGGTCTGAAAACAAATTACACCTTTCATCCTGACAACATGTCAGTTACTAGATTTGCTAATAGCTGTCGGTCTATCAAATATTTTGTGTGTCTGAATAATTCGTAGAAATTAAACTATTAATCATCTTGGAAAGAAGTTGGTGAAAAATCATGCATTATGGCCATCTGTGCATGTGACCCCGGCTACAATAAACTTACAGGTGTTTAGCTTATTCTGTGAAATAGTTTGAATTGCCTAATTGCCATGTTGCTGCTGGTTCCAGCTCAGAGAGTGAGGCTTTGAATTATCGAAAGTAAAACCAAATGCTGTTTCTGGAGTGTGTTGGCAAAATCTATCACAGTTTTTATTTTTCTGCCCCACCCTTCCCTAATTTTGCAACAATAAACCTTAGATATTTTAATGTCTTTCTTTCTATTTTTGTGGGTGTGTTTAGCCACAGAAGGAGGTGTAAAGTGGCAGCTTGTTTATCTCTGTAATGACCTCCTCTGTGTTCTTAAGAAGGAGGATCGGATTCAAAAGCAAAAAAGCCTTCGCAGATGGTGGCATGCCGAAGCGTCAAAGCCTGTGCCCGCGGAAAACCATAGACATTCACATAGACCACTCAGACTTCTCTTTGTTATAAAGCAGGTCCAATAAAAATACAAAGGGATACTGTTTTTTGTATGAGTAATGCATTAACCTGTTCAGGAAAAGGTTCACGTTGAAAGTATGGGCTCGGACAGCTCAAGATTAATGGTGATGGCTGCAGAAATTATGCTTTTTTTTCACCATAGGCACTTTAATTATGTAATTATTACCAGCTGGTTTTCATTTGTGGTGGGTTGTTAATTAGGGGTAGGGGTCTCCAGTTCAAGTGCTCTGACTCTTGCGATAAGTTGAGAATTGTCCGGGGGGCTTCGAGGCCTGAGATGATTAGCCAAATCCGCAGCAAACTCATTTGTTATTCAGGCTTCACCCAGGAGCCTCCCGCTGGGTCCACGGAAAAGACATGGGTGTAGCGTTTCCTTTGAGTGGTACCCTCCTTATCAGCCGCTCTCATCAGCTACAATTGTCCGTAGATAAGATCCAGAGATATTGCTGTTTGTTTTACTTATTAAGCCTAAAGTGGAGTAATCAGATTGGGTTTGGCTCATGGCACTCATAATCTAAATTAATCTCTCAATCTTGGGTTATGGAATGACTTCTAGTGGAACCGCAGGGGGTGTGGGGCCTGGAGCTGTCTCTTCCAGTGAGCCCTCTGTCTAATTATTGGATTGAGAGTCAAGTCAAGGGCAGTCTACTTGAAGAGCTGCAGGGCTATTCAATCGGTTGTCTTAGAGTGCAACATCGTCTGAGCAAACACAAATATATGTTATAGACTTGAGTTTGAACCAAATATCATGTTTGTTTGTTTTTTTCAGTGTATATATATATATATATTTTTTTGTATATATATATATATATATATATATATATATATATATATATATATATATATATATGCACTGAGAGAGAAATTGGTTCTATATACGTATATATTTTTTCAGTTTCCCGAAACAATTACTCAAGCTGCTTCTTTTTAGTGAATCAAACACATACGTACAGCTTATACATCACAGATTTTAATCATTCATTTTTTTGACTAGTTGTTAATATGACAATGTGTAGTTAAAGATACACATCATACATTTTGTTTGTAATATTTTATAAAAAATATTGAATGGAATATGGTGTTTGTTTAGAATTGTTCTTTAAAATATAATTCGAGGCAATTATAATATATATATATAATTTTAGTGAGGTTGTTATTTTTCTGAATATTTCCAAAAATAACTAAATAAAATATACAACAACTGAATGTCATTCGTTGACAGTTTTTGCCCCATTCATTCTTCTGGCGAGGCAGACTAAAAAAAACACACTAAAGTACTATGACTGTGACCTGTGTTAGTTTCTCAAACAAATGACTTTAATGAAGTGGTTCTTTTTAGTGAATAAAAAACATTCAGTGCAACCAGTGTAGTACGGTTCCCAAGCAAATGACTCTTTTGAGATGGTTCTTTTTAGTGAATCAAAAGCATGCAGCACAACTGTAGTTTGATTCCTGAACGAATGACTCTTGGTTATTTTTAGTGAATCAAACACATAGCTTACGTCTACAACTTTAACGATTGTAATTATTGTCTGGTTGTTCACATGACAACATGTTAAAGATAGTTAAAGATACATATATTTCATTTAAAAAATATGAAGGAAATATGTTGTTTGTTTAATATTTTTCTTTAAAATGTTGTTCTAGTTTTTATGGCACCTCTAAAAAGACAGTAATTAAAAAGTCTGTAAATACTGTTTACAAAAATCCTATTAGTGTTTTTTTTTTCTTCATTTGGCAACAGAATTAAAACATTTTCTTAATATTTATTCCTTAGAAGTACTAAAAATCAGCAATGGAGCTGTTGAAGAATCAGAATTGTTGAATTCTTTGTGATGATCCCCATACATACATAAACCTTGCTCATAATGCTTTTGATACTCTCATGGATTTGAGAACACACTTCTGTTGTCTGATAAATTGTCATTTTTATTCCCTCGCTGCACTTTTGCAGCACAAACGTGTTATGTCTGTCAGCAATGATTATGAATTTAGTGCACTTATGGTCTGGTAGAAACAGTCAAAACATTTTCTGTGTGTATAGCTAATTCAATGAAAAATGAACACGACCAAAGTGCATTACTATTCGGTAAACACTTCTCCGATTTGTTTTCAAAGATCTATTTTGAACAAACATCACAAATTCACTCGAAAATTACCTCCAGGGACTTTGAGAGGAAACCGTAGTGAATCAAAGTGCAGCAGACAAATAGCCGTTTACGCGAAACAGTCGGTGTGCTCAGAGAGTATTCACAGACATCTGAATCACAGATGATGTAGTGCACTCCGAGGCCTGACAACACGTGTTATCTGATATATAGAAACAGTGAAATTGCGCAAAACAACATGAGAAAGTTATTTCAAGATTGGCTATGTTGTCTCTTTGCTCTCTAATACATCATTTCAGCGTACTGGCAAGCATGTTGAGAACATCTCACTGAATATGTTTCTCTCCACCACAAGAAAAGGAGAGAGGGATATTTATTTGCCCTGGGACTGATACCCATCTGCTATCAATGATTTTTAGAGGCGTCTTCATTATAGAACATGACATTTATAGTACATGCCATGACCTATGGATGTTAACATTCACTAGTATGTTTTCTAAATCACAGCAGGATATGAAACATAGCTCTTTTTTGCTTTTTTCATGTAAGTCATAAGCTTCAATATGGAAAGCGAGGGATGAGAAAGAAAAATAGTCGGTAAAAAAAGATGGAGGTAAATTGGTTTTTCAGAGCTCTCCAGCATCAGGATGTCAGTATGTAGTGGAAAATGGAAGAGAAATGACTTGCAGTAGGCTGAGTGCAGGCGGTTTTTCTTAGCCAGCCGGGCCTGTAATAAAAGTGACACTTAGAAAGGACATGTCCACTGTGCATCCTGCGGCTCCTGCTAATGTTTGGCATATGTGAATGAAATGCTTCCCCCACCTGCATTACTATTCATCTCAGTGTGAGCGCTCACCATCAGAAAGAAGTGCTGCCTTATGATTCTGTGCCAGTCTTAAACCTGCACACATCTTACTTTTACTATTTTGTCGTTGTCACTAAATCTATCATCACTATCAGTAACATCACTAAATGATCACAAGTCATCACCTAAGAAGAGAGATATCTGCCTTTATACTGTTTTCGGTGTATGTGAGTTTTAAAAAAAATTGTGAAACAGAATTATTATTCCACGATAAATGTTTAATGTAGTAGTGTGCTAGATTATTCACAAGACCTCATTGTTTTGCATGTTTAATTTAATAAACCTGGGAAATAATCATGTTTATGTTGCACTTTTAATCCCGTTTTGCTGATTAAAATTAAAATGCATCAGCTAGATGTTAGCTAGATCAAATAATATGGAATCTTTTTTTTTTTACTTTATTTCTAGAAATCATTAGTTTTTATTTCATAATTCCAACTTTAATTGAGAATATATCTCACAATTTTTTTCTTAATTTTCTTAATCTCTTAAATCTTTTTCTCTTTTTTATTTCTAGAAATTGTGACTTTATATCTCATAATTTCAGCTTTGTTTTCTCAGAAAGGAGAGCGTATATCTCTGTATATATTGTATATGTCTCTTAATTTCGTTCTCTTATTCTTATAAATATTTTAAATTTATTGCTAGACATCGCAGCTTTATATCTCTTAATTGCAACTTTGTTTCTCACAATTTTGTCCCTTTCTCTTAATCTTTTAAATATTTTTATTTTTTGGAAATGATGACAGTATCTCATAATTTCAACTTTGTTCTAGTGCTGCCTTATGATTCTGTGCCAGTCTTAAACCTGCACACATCTTACTTTTACTATTTTGTCGTTGTCACTAAATCTATCATCACTATCAGTAACATCACTAAATGATCACAAGTCATCACCTAAGAAGAGAGATATCTGCCTTTATACTGTTTTCGGTGTATGTGAGTTTTAAAAAAAATTGTGAAACAGAATTATTATTCCACGATAAATGTTTAATGTAGTAGTGTGCTAGATTATTCACAAGACCTCATTGTTTTGCATGTTTAATTTAATAAACCTGGGAAATAATCATGTTTATGTTGCACTTTTAATCCCGTTTTGCTGATTAAAATTAAAATGCATCAGCTAGATGTTAGCTAGATCAAATAATATGGAATCTTTTTTTTTTTACTTTATTTCTAGAAATCATTAGTTTTTATTTCATAATTCCAACTTTAATTGAGAATATATCTCACAATTTTTTTCTTAATTTTCTTAATCTCTTAAATCTTTTTCTCTTTTTTATTTCTAGAAATTGTGACTTTATATCTCATAATTTCAGCTTTGTTTTCTCAGAAAGGAGAGCGTATATCTCTGTATATATTGTATATGTCTCTTAATTTCGTTCTCTTATTCTTATAAATATTTAAAATTTATTTCGCAGCTTCGCAGCTTTATATCTCTTAATTGCAACTTTGTTTCTCACAATTTTGTCCCTTTCTCTTAATCTTTTAAATTTTTTGGAAATTTGGAAATGATGACAGTATCTCATAATTTCAACTTTGTTCTTTCAGAATTGAGACTTTATCATTTTGACCGTTTTCGCTTAATTGCAACTTTATATCTTATTTTAAACTTGATCTTACAATAGCTTGTTTTTATAAATAATAATAAAATCCTTCGATCAGTCTGGAAATGGAAGGCTGAGTGCATTGCATTGTGGGATACAGTTTCCCACGTGTCCTTTTGCAAAAATTGTAATGCATACAGAACATTAGCATACTGTGCACAGCATATATGATATAAGGCAACAACATTAAGATTAGGATGTTAGTATGCTTTGCTGAACAAATAGCCAATGTCATATTATTAATGTAACAGTGCTAGCTTTACTCTCAGAAAACTGTATTTGCATAGAGAGAGTGTGATGCAGTGAAGATATGTCTAAATCAGACTGTCGTTAGCATTTGAAGAGGAAATGCAGATCTGGAGTTTCATTGTTTTCTGTGCCTGTTTTTTTATTTGTGTGTGTGTGTGTGTGTGTGTGTGTGTGTGTTTCTGTTTTATTATGTTTTCATTTAATTTAAAATAAGATTGTTGGAAACTAATCTGCCAAACAAAACACATATAACTGAGGAACCTGGGCCTGATTCTTACAAAATCCAGGCCCCAAAGCTAAAAGTAAAGGGAAATGCCCTGGATACTTTACTTTACGAGGGTCTGAAGTCCCTCATCATATAATAATATATAATGCCTGCTGTAGTCGCCTGTGCCAAAGCAACGGCCTTGACCCCGGCAATTACACACAGGCATCAGAAAGCCTCCCTCTAAGTCAGCTCTACCTCAAATCCTCTGACAATGCATATTAACGTTCTGCCAGGACGACACAACCAGAGGGTTTACACAAAAGCCTATAACTAGCTAAGTCGTGACATTTGATCATATTTGGAGAAACACTATGCTCTGTGATGTTGTCACATACCAAAGCCTCTGTATATTCCTCAGGCTTAAGCAAGAAAGGTGATGAATTTGGAACCCGAAGCAGCTATGACTGCAAGCTTTTATTGGCTTGTCTATTTGAAAAACAAATGAATACAGCATGTTCATGCACAGCAGATCTGCCGCGTGGCATATTGTACTTTTGCCCCATTTTCCCCCTATAATCACATATCTTATTTTCTTATTAAAATAAGAGACATCTGAATTTTGTTAATCCATACTTGTACATGATAAGGTAGTCCGGACGTTCACGAGACTCAATAATTAATTAATTAAAAAAAACCCCCGCAACTCTTCCATTTGGTTTAAGACACTAAATACTGCTGCACATCAGTTAAATCACAGTTGCTTTATCTATCCTCTCATTTTACACATTGATATGTCTGTTTCCTGCTGAACCCGAGCAAGACCTCATAATGGTTTTATAGGGTTCAGCAGCTGTTTATAGGCAGCAGCTGCCAGAACCTGTATACTTTTATGAGTTGTCAGAATCTTCCAATGCATAGCGGTCAGAGCAGAAGAGTAGTGAGTGTGGTGAAACACAGAGGGGGCGGGGCTTACCTGTCAACACTCTGTCAATCATTACGGTTCAACTAGAACATATAACATTTAGAATGTTTTTATTTATTGCTGCCATCTTGCATGACACATTTGTTTTTTTGTTGTTTTGTTAGTCTGATTATTTAATTATTATTATGTTTTTAAAATATATTCATTTGACTGATTTGATCAAATATTTAATATATTTCTGATATGTGAATAATAGCAATTTATAGTTTAATTAATTAGCATATTATATAATTAATTCAACCAAAATTGGAATTAACAGGCTTAACTAATAATTTACAATGACTGGCTATTTTTTTAATATTAATATTATTATTTATTTAATTTATTATATTATAATATAATTTATATGAATATAAAATAATAATAATAATAATAATACAATAAATGTTATTATTATTATTTTTTTTTTTTTAATAAATGACTTTTTTTTAATACATACAGTTGCACCAAATGACATGAAAGGAATACTACACAAATTTAGCTGTGAAGAGAACAATCTTAGCATTTTCCTAATGGTTTTGAATTCTTAATTTTTCAAAAGCACTTTAATAAAATAAATAAAAGAGTTTTCATAAACATATGAAGACAGACATAAATAAGGTTTTTGTGTCTTGAAGTTTAATTCTAAAATGCACTTTCTTTCTTGAAAATGTGACAGTGTTGGATCACATGTTTGCTAACCTCCTGCTTAAATTGTTTTTGTTTTAGAATGAGAGCCCTTGATCTTCAGATGTCACTCTTCATGTCCTCTGCGACTTTTTCCCCGTGGCTGCGCCTCTCCCGCCGTTGCAACTCTCTTCAACCCTCCGATGATGAGGGCTAATCACATTTGAAATGCAGGCTCTGCTCTGTGAGTTAGTGAGTCTAGGGGTAAAACAGTTTGACTTTAGGTGTCTGTCAGAGTCCTGCTGTGTTTAGACAGAACTCAAACAAGTGTGTCTGCTCCTTGTGTGATCTCACCTCCTCTGCCCCACCCCCGAGAGCAGCCCGCCGCTCCATCAGCTACTCAGATGCCTCAGAGGTGCTAATGAGTCCGCTCGCTTGGCCGGGAATAGTTAGCACGCCGATCGTCTGCCGTCACTCCCTTGAAAATCAAGTATGCAAATTCTGACCTTATCCATCCCCTCCCATCCCCATCATCTTGATTTGTAAGTAAATCATGCCTGTCAGTATAGTAGCAACCCTGATTAAAGTTCAGGGGTTTAATAGATCATTTTAAATAACCCCAAATTACTCCCCTCTCCCTTGCCGATCCACCTGGACCTCTGCGCTGCGTGCATGGCTGTTTTCAAGTAGCGCAGCTCAGGCCAAGTCCAAGCTCGTGGTTCCTGCCTATTCCCAGAGGGTCCCACGCTGCAGGCCTACACCAACATTCTCAGCTGCATTTAATCTGCCTTCAGACAAGCTGGCTATGAGAAAATGCAAAGGAAAAGGCGCACCACAGGAAGCATGGAAAATCCTGGACAGTTGGTGTGCTTTGTTCACTTGGTGAACTGGAGGCCGTCCAGGAACACCCCCTTCCACCCGCCTCGCTCCCCTGGCGATACGAGTCCATTCCAATTAATCGTGTTTAACCATTCTAATCACACTTTAGCACATTAATCCTATTTTCAATCCAAAACACATCTGAAACGGGCAGCATGTGGAGGGATTTTTCCACCCCCCTGCACCTTTATTGCCACCGCAAATCAGATGAAACCCAGAGACTACGGGGCCCTGGTTCAGCCTGCACTCTGACTGAACTTGGACTTCATAAAACACATGGTCCACACTTTTTTAAAGGTGGAATTTATTGCGAGATGCTGATTCCACGGGTGAAAAAAACGGATTCCCTGAAGACTTTTCAAAATTACCTGTGATAAAGAGGCAGTTAGGAAAATGCTATTATGAGAAGAGATCAGGGGCTTTTCCGGCCCCTGTGTTATTGCTGTGTATCCCATAAACACTTACAGTCGCTGTGTCTTATCAGTCGCGCATCCAAAGTCGCCGAGAGAGTCATGGTCTTTAAATCCAATTCATCTGTTAATGGACAGCTCCCCAGGCAGCCAAGAGTATCCAAATTCTTGTGTTTACTTAAAAAAAAGTATGAATAATTTAAAGCAAACGTCTCTATTTCTGACATCGCAATGTATCTCTGGAGTCAATGAAATAAAAAGGAAACAAAGAGTTTCTCAAGGAGCTTTGCATTGGCTTCAGCAAAGTGTCAAATTCTCCTCCAGGCTCTTCTAGAGAAATGCTGCATCCAGTATATGGGGAGGTACTTAAATTTTACAAGCAGTAATGTAATATATGGCTCTGCATTGTTAATTAAGGCCCGCAGAGCAAACAGAGAATAAAACGGTGCCCTAATTGCAGCTCTAAAAAGCACTCAACAGGCAAATATTAAAGTGGCACAAGTTTAAACTGTGGCTCAGAGCGAAAGAGAGAGTGCAAGAGAGTGTGTTGGCTTGATTGAATTTCAGGGGCATGTTAAACGGACGGCTAATGATATTAGGAATTAGTGAAACAAACAGTAGATTTACTCGTACAATAAACCCATTGCAGAAATTTTGGAAGCTGCTCAGACTTAATGACATCATTGCCCTCAATCAGTAATGCAAAGCAATGATGTAATTACAGAGTGAAGCAGAGTCTCACCACAACTTCACAACTTCTTAACATCAAGGCCCAGGTTTAGATTCTGAACTTTAAGAACACTTTTCAGAAAATTTAGTTTATATATATCATACAAAAATTTTAAGGAGCACAACTGTTTTCAACATTGATAAATATAATAAACATTTCTTAAACACTAAATCATCATATTTGAGTTCTAATGGATCATGTGACAGTGATGACTTTGCCATCACAGGGATAAATTGCATATTAAAATAGAAAACAGTCATTTTTATTTTTAATAATATTTTACAATATTACTTTTATTTATCACCTTTTATTATATTTTTGGGTTAAAACCTGAATTTTTCTTCAAAATATTATAACATAGCTATCATCATTCCTGAGCTCCAAAGCAGGAATGACTTTCGGCAGCACTTTGCTTTCCATGGTGGCTCCCCTGAGAGGCGGGACTTGTGTGTAATTATGGAATTCTGATGACCCGTTTTTCCTTGGGTTTTCACATCCAAATGGAGACCCGCTTTGCTTGGTTTGACAAGGCATTTTCCAGTTGGTAAAAGCAGTAACTCACTAGGCTAGGCTAGGCTTTGGGACAGGAATCATTTCTCTGATGTGTTTGAAAATATTCCACATGATATCTAAATATAAAATCCTGAGGTGAACATGTGTTGGCTTTTTTTGTGGTTCACTGTGGGTGGGGTAAACGAAGGGAAAAAACACATTCCTTTTCTTTAGTGGTACTTAGGTAAACTATTAGACATCGTAGACAAACCAAAATGTGGACTGTGAAATAACATTTGAAGCCATGATCTGCAATTATTTGCTACTTTGGATGAACACTGTTGATCCAATTTATTATGCAAAATAAAATGTAAGGATATTACAGTTGGTACGAACCGCACACTAACTGCAGCACTAACAATAATTTAAAGATAGTCCAAACTGTATTAGGGTGACAGATTCATGGACTGGATTGTGCTTGGCCATCACTCTCAGTTATGACATTCCACTAAAGAAGGTCACTGGATATTGTCCTGGAAATTGAGACATGAAACAACTTGGTTGACTGTTTGGTTTCTTATGCCTGTAATACCTTGGTGAAAGCTATGGTTATGGTTTTAGCTCAGTCACAATTATCTATATCCAGTGAATGATTTGGTCCGAGATGATTTTTTTGCAGCCATTTCAGTTCTGTACACTGTACGTACTCTGTTGTAAATCCCACAATTATGAACATTATATTTAAGATATTACATGTTGCTTTGGATAAGAAAAGCCTGTTTTCTGTAATAGCTCTCTGTCCAGTTTTACCACATAGCTATTATATTGGGCTATAGCATGGTGGAGCGGTAGCACCAACGTTTGATGATAAAAATGCAGAATCTAAAACTATATGATGTAAAAGCACATCACATACCTACTAGTTTGAAATATCTGCAAACGTCTTACAAAATTTCACTGTAAAAAACAAACAAACATGAAGTTGCAAAATAAAACAGATTATTACCTTTTACAAGAAAATACTATTTCAGAATTGTTTACTACTAAATTTCACGTTTAATTCGCTTGTCATTGTGAAATTTACTAGCAATTTCTCAGTGGAAATTATTTCTACACCAAAGTAATTTCACTATGTCTTTTTTTTTTTTTTTGTAAAACTGTGCATTTTCTTAACTCTAAATGGAATATGAGCATGTTGAAAAGGAGAAAAGGCAACTTTTCTCCACTCAGCAGCAATATGGAAAATGAAACTGTATTAATGTTACACAAGCTTGCAGAATGACTTAGTTACTCGACTCTCTTCTCAGCCACCACTTAGGAAGTGAAAAATAAATAGGTTGGCAGCGGACGAAAACAACGAGACAGAGAATGTGTATTCTGGTGGCTTTCCACCGCCCGGTTGCTGATGTGTTTGTAAGTAGGCCGCAAGTGTGAGCAATCACTGGAAATTATACGCTTTTAGAGGGATTTGATATAAGGTATTAAGCCTGGCTGGGATATTTGGCAGCTCAAATCATGGAGAATTAGATTCAGGGACATGATGGGCACCACAAGCTGAGCTTTTGTAGGTCTCATCAAATGACATATTTTCCAACTGTTTGCTGAGATGAATTGGATCCTGGTAAATTTCGGTAATAGGATAAATGCAGACGTAGAGGGACTTGCGTAGAGATGGGGCACCACATGGTAGGTGGGATGGAAACTTTATTCTAAAGCTGTCTGCCCTGAAAGAGACCTCTTCGACAGAAACATCACAGGAAATTTAAGACATTTCCATGGGGCAGAGGTGGAGGATTGAGAACTAACATACATCTGGTGCTTCTTATTCAACCTACTCTTGAATTTAAATGCAGGGAGAATCCACAGAGAGCACGGGTGATGTCTTTAGTGTCTAAAGCGGGGAGGGGGGCATTTCTCATTCTACCATCAACTTGCACTGTGGTGAATTGCAGTGTGGGCGCAGGGCCGCGCAATCAGCTCCAAATTTCAGGCTTGGTTTACTGTAATGTCTGACATGGTCTTTCAGAGAGCGTGAAGACAGTAACTCATATGAAATCATTATATTACTGTATGGCTTTATCGCATTCTGTCAAGGGGCCTTTTGTTACCAACTGATTAAAAAAATGTGTATGTGCTTTCGTCTTACAAAGCTGCTGCAATTTCATTTTGTAAACAGTCTTCATGTTTTTGAAATGTACATGTCCTGACCAAGTAATACTTGATACACCCTGCTTTACTTTCACATATTTAAGACATTAACTTTTTTATGGCTACTTGAATTTCCCAAATATATATATATACTTTTTTTTTTTTTAATCTTTTAATCACTGGAAAGCAAACATGTTTTTTATTTGTTGGAATACCTTATTTATTTATTGTTATTTGTTTTTTTATTTATTTTTTTTTACAGTAGAATAACTAATATGAACTGTTTTAATGAGAAACACTTGGCTAAATTAATTGCAGTTGAAAACCTGGGCAGGTTTGGTTTCAGATGTACATGAATCTTGGTAACGAGAAATAACAGACATAGCAAATCGGCAAATAAAGTAATCAGGAACATTTGTAATGAAAACCAAAAACAAATTAAGGGTTGTGGCATGAGGAACTCCATTTAATTTCTATCTCTAAATACATCTTCCCTATCGATATAATCTAATCTAGGCTGCACCCAGCCAAGAACAATATTCGCAAAGAAAAGTAATTGCTTATTTGGACAGACAACTGTGTTCAAGAGGTACAGTGAATAAAAAAGTAAAAGAAACATTATGAGAAGGTTTATTCATCAGTGAAGAGTAGCTATTAAATTCTTATGTTTGTAATGTTACTCAGCCAAAAGAAAGTGGAAAAAGGAGGTTATGTGTGTGTGTTTGTACTGTGATGCAGCCAGGAGCTCGGAGCTCAAATGCATTTGTGAGTCTATACTGCAGAAAACATTACACTGAGCACTCTAAAAATGATGTGAGTCTGACGTTCAGCCTAGCTTTTATTTTCAAAGAGGGGGAAAAATTGTTCGGCAAACATCAGGTAGTGTTTAAAACTTTTCTATTGCCAGTCTTGACATATGGACGTGCTAAAATGTTGTGATATTGTAGGACTATTTCCTTGTCAGACATTTTTGTGTCTGAGTAAAAATGTATTTACGGTGTCATTACATATATGTGGCATTGCTGCAGCCGTTCAAATCAGTTTCAGCGTCAAATGCATGGGCTGCCACTGTTGATGGACAATTATTAACCTTCATTAATAAGGTTTAATCTTCTTTAAAAGATCTTCTTTAGTCTGATTGCTGCGCTAAAACCAAGAAATTTGCCTCAGCAAGCATCTCAGCAGCCAAAATAAAGGAAGACCATTACTACAGAGGGCAGGTTAAAAACCGGTCCATATTGTAAGTGATCTTAATCCCCCAATCTAACCACTTGTATTCCCTTTTTTCCCTTGAAATGATTCCAGTCGCTCTTTGGCAGGGGAGATCCACAACCCAAGTGTGGTGTGAAGAAGATTTCCAGATCTGTGTAATTGGAATAAAAGGAGGGGTCGAGGGGGACCACCCGTAAGGATCAGATAAGAGCATGGTAAGCCTGGCCCGAATCAGTTTGGCATTGGAAATTACAGTGATGTTTGCATGGGGGAAAAACATTCCCCTCCACTCTCCGCATAACCACACTATTCTCCGTAATAGATTTCAGGAGGCTTTTTTGCCCGCGTCGGTGGTTGTTTATTATTGTTCCAAATGATAGAGTGCAGAGCTGGAGAAAGGAGGGGGGGGCACTGAAAACAATCATCGTCAAACTCGAGTATGCTGACTGTCACTCTAGAGAAAGGCTTTTGGAACGGCTGGAGAAAAGGAAAGATTTATGGTGTCTTAAAAGACACTCTTTGAAAAGCAATGGTCTCAGTTTATGGATTGAAAACACTTTTGTAGAACAGGCCGCACTCGTGCAGGACACAGTCTGCAAATGAAAGTGTGACTACAGGTGAGGGTTCGCAGGTGACTCGCCTATGCAAGCACTTAAACCGATGCTGACATACAGTATGCCGAAGTGAGTTTGTCTGCACGCTAACGGCTGAGCCTTTGTAGCGCTGCAGAATAGAGAGGAAAAGAAAAAAAAGAGACCAAATTAGCTTAAAAGTTAAACATGTTTGTCTTCCAGATCACTCCATTGTAAGGACAACTAGAAAAGCTGCAGATTAGTGGGGTCAGATGGGTTTCATTCAGAACGGCAGCCTATATGTGCAAACCAAAGGACAGTGAGTCTGGAGATCACCATAAAAGTATTGTTCTCTCCAACCGGGCTGAATCTGACGACTCGCCCACCCACTGCAAGAGATTTGTGATTGTGCTTCTGGAGTGTTTTTAGGGTTTTACTTGTTTAAGTGCTGTCTACTTGACATGTGAGAATTAATTGAAGAACAAAATATAACTGATAAGACTGGGGGGGGAAAAAAAATCTGATATAACTGGGAAAATTACTAGCAGGTAAAGCCTGAGGTTATCCATGGAAAAGTGAAATAACTGATTATTTCATATCGGGACAGTAACTCATACTAAATTCAATTACTGCCGGTCATTTTGTCTCTGAAGGATGGCGTGCAATCTGAGATGCTGACTTCAGGAACAACTGAATTTTTTCCAACTAGTAGGCCTATCATTCATTGCCGCAAAATTACACGAGGTCTCTTTAGCTAGATGGAGAAACACTATCCAAATTCTCCATCCACAAACAGGCCTAGTGGTTGCATTTCACCGTTGATTTGATAGAAATAAAACAGGATGGATTTGGGGATATTTCATTAATCTTCCTTGCCTTTCACATGAGAGGAAATTAAACCAAATGGAGTTCAAATCTCAACTCCACCATTGTGCTCAAGGCTGCCAATGTCCATTCTCCCTTTGGCAAGGTACGTCTCAATTCGATACACAAAGGGTTCTGAACCCCGCATACTGTGCAGGTGCAAAAAATATATAGCGCTGTGTTACAAGTATACTGATACAAATAGCTCAAAATAAGCCAATTGACCCTTCCCTATGCTCCACCCCCTTAGTTACGGTTGTTAACTCAAACAAGCTTTGAAGAGCTTCCCATATGACTTGGATATTTACATAAACAGCATGATTTTCAGTAAAATAATACTGAAAAAGGAGTAAAAAAATATTTGGATATGATTCTTACCTGGGTTGAAATAAATTTTTACATTGTAAAGCACTTTTATGCTGCTTTTTAACGTATATTAACATTGTTTTATGGTATTTTTGGATAATTCCCACTTATAATAAGTATACAATCACATAGTATGCAGAGTAAATGCTTGTGTGGGAACATCGCGTGCGGCAACAGTTGCTAATTGACCAATAACATTTTATAAGGCGGGGCTTATTCAGGTAAACATTACAATTATTTCTGTACTCGTTTACTAGTCATGATACTAAATAGCATCCAAATTTACTCTCTTAAAAACGTATTCTCTTACAATATAAAAAACTTTTTTTTCAAAAATACTTTCTTAATAGTTGATGACAGATAGGGTACATGCTTTTTCATTCCATGTTTTACACTGTAAAAAATGACCATGAATTTAACGATAAAAGACTGTAAAAATGCTACAGTAAAAACCTGTTAAATGGTTAACGGTACATTCCCTTACTATATACGGTGAAAAACTGTATTGGACATTACATGTATTGGACATTAATTTTACGGTAATATACCGTTTTTGGGAGTGAAAAAGACTGTATAATTTACAGTGAATAACCGTAAATTGACATTCCCAGAATTGCCTGCGTTACATTTCAAATTTGATGTTTTTTTGTTGAAATAACTATGTTTCTTAGTTTTTTCTTATCAGTTTTGTATATTAGGGTTGTGTGTTGCACCTAATGTTGTCAAATGAATGTTTATTGCATTATTTCAGTTCCATGTGTGTTACCATGATGGTGTTTAGCGTTTGTTTGGCCATGTCCTGACCGCTTCTGCCCAAACAGCGCTTTAAGCATTGCTGCACCACAACAGAACTCAAATACACATTGTTCTGATTGAATCAGCTCACGATAAAATCAAAATCACCGCAGAGCCAATAACAACATTCTGAAGCAACCCTAATGCAATATGTTGCACTGGGGTTGTCTAAAGTTTTCCGACATTAGCCTGTATTTTTAACCTGCACGGTGGAATTGAATAATGACCGGTTTAAATCTCCATGTCAGTGACCGGGCGAATCCGACGACCTTTTGAACAAACGGACAGAGCAACAAAACTTTTTATTTGTAGCTACTGAGGCATTGAAACTTGCCCTGAAGCTGTGCAGAGGATAAACATTCAGTTCATTGAATGGAAATGTGGGAAATGACCGCAGCGAGGAAGGGGGAAATAAATTCAACAACGCTCCTCCGGGGCAAAATGCTGACAGTTTGAGGGCCGCATTAATATGTATTTCCAATGATTATTGAATTATGTTTATGATATATTTCCTGAGCCTACAGAGCATTAGTGAAGCTTTATTAGTAAATTTGTCCACTGCGCGCTCCAGTTACGGCTAATGAGGGTAATTATTACATAGCTTAACTGTAATATTGTATTTGATTCTCAGGCTCCTGAATAACCTCCGCGCTGGCACCACGCGTCTCGCACGCTAACAAAAGGCGCGTTGAGCCCCGGAGAGCGCGGGGTCCAGAGGTCAATACACTGATGCCTCAATAGGGTTAATACCTCACCGCATAAAGATGGGATTAGGGCCTATCTTACACAACGAGGAGGAAGAAAATTGAATGTTTGGGAGAAAATATGCAGCTAATTCCATTCTGTCATCAGTGGATATTAAAGATTATTAGCTGGCACGTTTACCTATTTGTAAATTACAATGGCAGCACTGTGTAATTCGCCCCACACTTCCAAAGCCAAATGAAACAGAGCCACTCTTGTGCAAGGTATATGGTAATTCACTATAGCCTCACAAATGACGTCGTTATCTTAACATTTTACAAGACTGTTGAGATATGTTTAGATGATACAATTCAGACATTTATGAAAGAAAATACGTTTTCATTAAGCACACTACATTTAGACAATGTTTTAGTGCCAATACACAAATCAAAGAGGATCTGGAGAAGTAATTTGGATATGTAAACCTATGCAAATGATTTACAGTCATTTACAGAAAATAATTACAATTAAAAGGGGACAAAAGGGAGGAATGACAAACAAATCTCCTCTGTTAGTATCAGCCAGGGCAGGGTCTTTGGCACCTGTAATGGATTAATGGAGACCACCACCAGTAGCAGGCTGAGGTAAAGCTCTGAGATTGAGTTTCTACTCTTAAATTGCAGTCGTCGGTCCAGGTGCTCTCCCGAAATACCTCCCAGAGCCACACAATATGGTTCTGTTTTACTGCCTCTCTTCTTTTCCCTCATCATCCGGAAGTAGAAACATGGTGATATATGATTTGTTTTTAATAAGGAAGCCTTGATTTGTATGGACTGTGTATTTGTAATTTAGCATTATTCATTTATCTATCCTCCTTTTGATAAAATAAGGCTGACTTAGCCTATGTTTTACTTGAAATTATGCATTCACATAAGAAAAGAAAAAGCAGTGTTCTTTGCACACCTGTGCCCTCTAATGGTAAGCATTTCAGAAACACCTCTTCATTGCTGTCCATGGTATTGTCTAGCCTTTTAGTCATGTTAATGTCACCAACATGTAAGAAAAGTCTTATTTTATAAAAACAGCAAAACCTGCAAAAGCTCAACTCAAACTGCAAGTACCAACCTATAGCGCAGGAGTAAATACCACTTAGAGGCTTTAACATGTCTTTGAGTCAGGAAAAATTTAAAGAAATTAAAGTGTCACGGGACATTAAGAAGCCTGAGTTAACGTACTAATATGCTGCATTCAATTCATTTTTGTCATTCACTGGTCTGATGTTTTGATGGATTGATTCTAGGTTCCATTATGATTCTGTCATGTCCTTCAGCACCCATTTGAAAATTCTTGTGATTCCTGCATGGGTAAAGTAGCTCTTCACAATGGCTCTCTGACAGGAGAGAGAGCGCAGAGAGGGACGTTTGATTCTAAGATGTGTAAATGTGTCCCTGATTCTCATCTTAACGCTCGGTTAGATAACAGGCCGCTGCATATGCTCCTGTCTCAGAGTGGTACAGCCAGAGCACCAGCTGCTTTTAATCAGTAATTACTGAGACTGGCTGATAGTTTCACACTAGAAATAATGATTAATAAGGCCGCATATAGAGAGAGGTTCTTTTATGCACAATGACAGGTTCTCGGCATAAATTATTTTGAAAAGAGTGTAAAATGTAAGAAATGAATAAAGAACAGTCAAAAAGGGCAGTAGTAATAATTCAAAAACTGAATAAAAATTTAAATATTTTGACTTTGCCACACGTTACTGATGATTCAAATATTTCTCTTTGATGATAGAAAGGTTCTCTAGATAACACATGATTCTAGTTTTATGATTCATATCAACTTTTCTTTTTAGTTTAAATAATAGCTTTGTTCTTATTTTCTGTATGCATTTGCCAACTAAAGTTAATTATTAAAAGCACTAAATCTAAACAACAAATATTTCTAAAAATCATTGAAAAACATAATTTTCTCTGTAATGAAATGTCAGAGTTGTGCCAGTGCACATTGTGATGATAATTCCTTTAATTATTAATTCCATGCAGGCCTAAAATGATAAATGCACACACTGTATTTTTATTTAAAAACAAATTGAAAGCACTGCTATATTGTTTCAGTGTCAACTGAACATACTGGAAAAATAAAAAATCTAGTTGAAAATAATTAAAATATTTTTAATAAAAAAAATATCATAAGCAATAGTAAACGTACTGAAAGTTTTAGAGTGAATGATAAAGAGTGTTTTCTGATCTTTGTGACAGGCTTTATGTTAAAAAGTCACTGTATGTGGCTGTCAGAGGCTCAAGGCAGCTGTTGAACTGTTGCGCCAGTGGATGCCTGTGTTTCAGCACTGTAGAACTCAGCTCAGGGGGTCCAACAAAAGACATACTGTAAAACAGGCACTCGCCATATGACAGCCATGACTTGAACAATAAATATAGATTTCTCGTCGGCACCAAAATGAAAGATTAAATGCAAAGAACCCCTTTTAATCCAGTGCCAGGTTCCCTTTCCCCACTATGTCCCTGCTGAAATACATAGGAAATAAACACACACACACGTTTGGTTTGCTATCCTTGTGGGTACTCTCCATAGGCGTAATGTTTTTTCTACTGTACAGACCGTATATTCTATTGCCCTACACCAACCCTACACCTAAACCTACCCCTTACAGGAAACATTCTGCATTTTTAGATTTTCAAAAAACTTTGATTTATGATTTATTAGCTTGTTTACCCGTGGGGACCTCAATTTAGGTCCCCACCGTGACACGAGTCCCCATGAGTCTGTGTGTATTCAGGTTTAAGTCCCCACCAGAATAGAAAAACAGGTACACACACATACACACCTCTGTCTGGCACTGTTTGTGGCTCTGCCTCTGTCTAGTACTCCAAATTCAACACACACACACATGGGTGTTTTGTGGAGGATCTGTCTATCTTGACATTCATTCATCCACAGATATTTTCTCTCTGAGACATGATGACATGTAATAAATGAAATGGAGAATTGTGCTTGAGGCGATCTGGAGGTTCTGACAGCCTGTCTCACTCTGAGGTTTGTTTATGCTTGTTAAAATGTGGTTATATTACAAAGTCCCTTTTGATTTGCTGCATTACGATAGATTTTAGAGATCAAGGCTCTGAAATATATGTTGTGCGTGAAGATGCCCGTGTGCGGACCCTCTATTGAAGAGGCCTGTCTAGGCCTGTCTCCAGAGCCACCATTTACTCCCTGTGATTGATGTCAGCTATTCAGCATGTAAGTGGTGGCTTCACACCTCTTTCCCGGCTTTTAATTTCAAATGGCCATCTCATTTTTTTCAATCCTTTTGATGATCTCCTTTCAGTGCCTCTTGAAAGTTGAGATACATGTACAAAAGAGGAAATAACAATGCTAGGTGCCTTTTTTGAATTACATAGTGCCTATAGAGAGAGCAGAGCTGAAAATGCAAGTATCCTTTCATTCGGTCATAATAGGCTAAAGTGTTTACATATCTAGGGGCTAAGGGCCAATCAGTGTCACAATTATGCTGGAAGTTAAATGGTGTAATGCATTATTTTTAGCATAAGAAAAAAAAAATATATATATACACACACACACACACACATACACAGACATCATACATGTAATACCTATGCATCTTTTGTAAGTCGGCTTCTAACAAAGTTAAAATAATTTCCGCATAGTTTTAGTTTTAAGCACCTTGTTCCCGTTTTAATCATGCGATAAACATGCAATTATTGAGACAAAAGGCAGCTATTGAAAAGTAATCGTGGCTCTTAATAAGGCAAACTTCCACGCGTTAATGGCCCTTTACGCATTTATTCATGTGATAACTTCTGACCATTGATAGGCCGTGATTTGAATAGCCCCTTATTGTTTCATTTGCGTCTCTTACGTTTTTTCAACATATTGCGAGTCTAAAACGGTGGTTCTCAGCAAACTCCCATTACTATATTCCATGTCCGCTTCTAGGCGAATATGTTTTTTTCCTCGTTCTTCTGCTGTAACGACAAAGCTGCTTTTTCAGTGTCGATAGATTAATTCACGTCATTCCTATTTTAAAAGGGTAGCTACATTATTCAATTAAAAAGGGACAGCTGAAGGGACAATAAAATAAGAAATATGTTTGGATGCTGCATTTAGTAATTTAGTTTTTTAGTGATTTTTAATGTTTAAAAGACGTTACATAAAGACTTTTAAATATAACAAATTTAAATCATATAACTACTATTAATATTAATAGGCCTAAGATAATACTTAAAAATGAAATCAAATAGAAGTACCATTAAAAGTTTCCTGAGGCCCCCTTGTGGATCCGGGGCCCCTGAATCACTGGTCTAAAAGTCATGGGCGAATATAACCGGTTTTGATTTTTTGTTCTGGTCAGTCATTTTGTTTATAATTACTGAAGGTAGCAATTCCATAAATGTAAATCGATTTTTTTTATACACGATGGGTACAGAGTAAACACAATATGACTTTTATTATAGTTTAGAAATAATCAGCTGTGCCATGCCACGGCTTCACTGCCTGGATCCTCCGGTTTTCCAATAAACATTCAAACATTACAAATGTGCGATATTGGTGTTAAATTGAATGGCCAGTGTCACCAAGCAGCATCTTCCTTCATGCAAATTTCATTTGATAAAGGAATGTAATTGCAATAAGTATGTTTTAGAGCTGGAGAATAGGGCCGCTAAATGGTCGTTATCTTATCACAGCGAGGGTCATATGTTCATTGAGCGCGTGCTTATTGGAGGTGTTGTAAGTTAACACGCGCGATTTCCTCCCTACCGGGAATCTGCTCGTGATGGAGTAAACACGCTAATCTGCAACGTTATCTCCCGCGGACAGAGCGCGACAGTCGTGTCAGACCGACCGTTCTGCAAATAACATGCGCTATTAAACAATTGAAGATATAGTCCTCGATAATGCAGCGGAATCTGAGGACATCAGTTCAGGGGTTTTGCACCATGCTATTTAGTGCCTAATTTGAAAGAGAAATAAATAGAAAAAAATACATACGAGGCATCAGGGAGTGAAGTAACATTTTGTTTCGATGTCTGTAACTCAGTGGTTATGAATTATGTGTCTCAAACTTTGATATAACACCGTTATATTTATCTGCTACAAATAGATGGAGTTCAGAAACCGTATCAATAAACTGTGTAAATTAACTTCAAGTACAATATATATAATAAATAATGGATATTTAATTTGTTGTGCTTTTTATTGAGGCTATCAAATTTACGCTTTAAATTGCCATACTTTTAAACTGACAAGAACTGAAATGAAATCTGAAAGTATTTGACCATATAATAACACTGTGTCGACATGTGTTATAGTCATTTTCATAGTTGTCACATATAGCCTGTACCCTTTTGTGCAATTTTGTATATGTTTGTGAGTCCAGTAAATACATTGGAAAGTGTTACACGCTCCGCTCATACATGCCAACTTAGTTTTTATATTTGTAAATAAATAGATAAAAAGCTTGGGTGCATGTTGTGAACCTAATTATTCAGATGATATCATTTAACATATTTTAAGATGATCGCGAATCAAATTGTAAACTAGACATGAATGGACATAAATTATAAACTAGACAAATTATACTTTATCTCAAAATGGTTTTCTCCTGCAAATAATTTCTATTTTCACACAGAGACTTGTGAAACTACTTCTGTCACCTCAGGAGGGGGGTGGGGGACAGATTTCCCCCCCCCCCCCCCTAATTTCATCATTTCTAATCGGTTACAAATTGGTTCAACTGACTCCGTGTTACAACACCTCCAGGTTTAACAGATTGAAAAAGAAATTGTTTGATAGGAGTGCCTGGTGATTTGAGGGCGAGTTGTTATAAAACATTTGACAAATCTACATAAAAACGAAGCTCACCTGCATGAACTCCGAGTTTGGAGAAGTGATGAAGTCGTTCCTCTCATCCACACAGACGCTTTTTACGCATAACATATTTTACAGCTATAGGCTATTATACGTAAAAAAAAACCCATATTTTCCTTTAAAAAGAGGAAATAAAAATACACTCTAAAAAATGCTGGGTTAAATACAACCCAGTGCTGGGTAAAATAGGGACAAACCCAGCAATTGGGTTGTTTGACCCAGCGGTTGGGTTACTACCCAGAAGGTTGGGTTAAACATTTAACCCAACCGCTGGGTCAAAACAACCCAATTGCTGGGTTTGTCCCTATTTTACCCAGCACTGGGTTGTATTTAACTCAGCATTTTTTAGAGTGTAAGACATCAATTTACAACCAAATAATAAGTGTCTTTGTTGACAGAATTAATCTGATTGACTCACGCGGGCAGCTCTTTAAAAATGCTGGCTGGAACTAAATTATTTGTTTCAAAAGTCAGCAAATATCTTAATCAAATTAATTCTCAATACACAGATCGGTGGTTTTCACGCCATTGTGTGCTAACCTTAAGCCCAGCCAATCTCTTATTGAAGAAGTCATCCACAAATCCTTCAATGACGTCAGCGGGGTATAAAGCTGAGCAGGAGGTTCAGCTCAGCCACAAACGAGTCACTGAATCTGTTGCGCTCGGTCACTCTTTCCAAAGGGGGGGGAAACACTGAGAATTCGCTTTTTTGTTAATATGAGGGAAACCTGTGACTACAAGAATATTTAAGTACTGTTGGCACAAAGTCTCAAACATCTTTTCGCTTGTGATGCCCGCTGGGATGTTCAGTATCGACAGCATCTTGGCAGGGAGACCCAGCTGCAAGGACTCGGTTCTGCTCCATCGGAATGCTCCGGTTGTGTTCTCCAACTTGACGGAATCCTTGTACACAGCAGCTGGCGATTTTAACGGACTGTATTCACACACCGGACCTCCAGCTCCTAACTTACAGTCTGTGAATGGAACCAGGATAGGCTACAACAACTACTACTATGGACAACTTCATGTCCAGGGGCCGACTGGACCAGCTTACTGTGGAGCAATACCAACTCTCGGCTCGCAACAGTGCCCGTGTATTCCTACAGGTATGTTACTTTTATTTCTTTGTTTGTGTGGTGCGTATATGTACATTTGAAAATATTGTTTATTGCAGCGAATGTTTCAGTATTCTGTTAACACACTGCATGTTGAAATTCACTAACTATCTTAAAAATAAAAGTTCCAGTTACAGATTTTACAGTCTGATGTCATTTTTAAGAATTTTTCAAATTTAGAAAAGTTTTTTTTTTAATTAGAAAAACGTCAAACGAACTTATAATGTAACATTTAGTCTTAAAAAACAAACTAAACACCATCACATGAACACCATACACCCCAAAATTGTTTTTGATAAGTGGAGGACTTTTTGAACAACTCTAACAAATCTAGGCCTACGTTTTTTTTTTTGTTTAGTTTTCTTTAAAAAACGATTTATACAAGTTCACTGGGTTTGAAATATTATATTTATGCAGTGTGCTCAAATACATTGATTTGTTTCAGGTTACGACAGCGCCGGTTCAGTACTTATTTCTCCAGTCCCACATCAGATGATGTCGTACATGAACGTGGGCACCTTGTCCAGAACCGAACTACAGATACTCAATCAGTTACACTGTCGGCGCAAGAGACGACACCGAACCATTTTCACCGACGAGCAACTGGAGGCACTGGAGAACCTTTTTCAAGAAACCAAATACCCTGATGTTGGCACACGAGAGCAACTGGCACGAAAGGTGCACCTACGCGAAGAGAAAGTAGAGGTGAGTGAAATCACTTTATCGTTCACACTTGGTTATTATATACTTACAAAAAGATGGCCTAAGATCCTAATGCACTACGCGTAGGCATACTTAACCTATAATTATTCTTTTTGAATGCATGTAATTTCACGGTGCTATTGCCATTATTATGTTAATCAAAGAGTGGCCTAACACGTTTGCATAGTGTGGACATTGTACAGCGTTCCTTTTTTGGTAGACAAATCATTTATCGAAAGCCACACATTTAATACAAATGGTATTTTAGAAAGACGAATACACTATTAAAAATAATAAATCCAATACAATTTTAATTGATGCATTTCTTTTTTAATACTTTTACTTTGACTAACAGTAGAAATTACAGAAATTGTGACAAGGTATACATATAAATAAATAGCCTAGGCCTATATATCAATACATAAACACGAAAAACTTTTTAGCAACTGCAAAAGTTACATTTAACCTTAGTCAGCATATAGGCTTAATAGAAGTGGTTTTCGCTTGGAGGTAAATAGCAAAAGTTCGGCCGCCAAAGTACAATTTGGGCTACGTGAAACGATCCTCAACAGAAAATTAGGCCTACTGACAGTTTTTCGACAACCTAAAAGTCAATGAATAATTAGCACACTGCATAAGACCAACTCGGCCTTTCACTTAACGTGTATTATTATTATTATTAATATTACCATATACTTGAAATTAAGCATTTTACCCCTTTTCTTCGCTTAGGTTTGGTTCAAAAACAGACGAGCAAAATGGAGAAGACAGAAAAGGTCGTCGTCAGAGGAATCAGAAAACTCACAGAAATGGAACAAATCCACGAAAACAGCCACAGAGAAAATCGAGGAGGGCAAAAGCGACGTGGACACTGACAGCTGATAGAGAGAATATGAGACCGGAAAATCTTGCACAAATATGATTCGGACTTTATGTACATATTGTAAAGTACCATGTGAGTAGGAGTGAAAACGTGTTGTCATGCTGTTGCACAGATGTATAGTAAATGTTACCTTTAACAATGAAATTGTTATTTATATTAATTTAAATTTACACAGACAAAATAACGTGGATTCTGGCCATAGTAATATTACCTGATATATACTGAAAACATTTTTTTTTAACTCTTGTCCTAATAAGATATACCTAAATAAGATGTTCTGGAATGGGCTTTAACTGAGGAAATGTACGATGGCCGGACGATAAATTTGGACATTGATTAAATCAACGTTTAATGTCGCCTGAAACTTAAAAAAGAACATAAGCAAATATTAAAGTAATATCTGAAAATGTTTGGTCTTTCGTGTTTATTTAAAATGTTGCAAATATTCTTTAAGAGCATTTCAATTCATAGAGTGCTCTTATAAGATTTGATGATTATCGGCATTTGTTGAACCGATGAGTAATTTAGATGTTTAGTATAATTTACCTTAATTACATTTTCATAAAATGAAGAGACCTCATAATTCGTGAACTCGAGACAATAGTTCGAGCTAATTCTCTCTTTATTCTATATTATCTCACTGTAATTTACCATTAGGTAAATAATAGATAGCACGCACTCATTGAAGTTTATTAGAAAATTTAGCTTCACATGACAGGATGTCTCATTTTTATCTCTTTTGATAAGTTCAAAAGCCAAATCATTAGAGCGGATAAATAGCCTAATTGATTGTCATAATTCCCCAGTTACGTCACATCAGGCCATGCTGATCTAATAATCTTCAAAGAAATGACACGAAGTAGTTTACGTGCGCAAAGCACGAAATCCAACTGTTCTTTTAAAATTAACTAAACAGAACCAACTTTTTATTTTAATAACTTCCCTCTTGGATATTTATATGTACATAAATAATTCACACGTAAGCCATGTCTATCCCTATTTATAACTGTGCCGATTAAAAAAAAATGTTGTAAAGTGAAATAGATATCATTCGCGACATCTCTGAGAAAGAAAAAATACATAGCCTACATACAGTATATATGTTATTGTCCCTGGTGTTCAACGATAAGTATTCGCCTATAATAAATTGTGGTGGTTTAAATGAATGAATTAAGCTAGCATAATAGTTTGTTTTATATTCTAAATACGAATGATTAAAAAAAGACCTTTGTTTCACGGCATTTTTGACGCTGTCATGCGTTTAGTCAGTGTTGCGTTGTCAATATGTTCACACTTCCACACTCAGTTCCCACTCAGTAGCCATATATAACCAGAATTACAACTGTGGCAATGTGATAATGTTAAATGGTCGATTAAACAAAATGTTTACGATAGCCTATGTCTGCCGTTTGAAAACAGATGATTTTTAGCCAAGTTTTGAGGAACAAGTGCGGCATTAGAGTCCATTATTTTACCGAAATGTCTCACACTTCTGTATGGCATTTGCTTTTTACATTTTTAAGTCGAGATAACATTCCAATCAACCACTAATGTTAATAATGTTGTCATTGCCTTTTTATGTTTTCATAATAATAATAATGTTTTATTATTATATTACTATTAAAATGTATTTTTATGCCCCCAAAACAAGCTAACGATTTCCATGAAATAGAGAAGTCAAAATTCATTAACCAAACAAGCATTTCAGTTTCTGTGCTCTCTTCTGCTATAATGGGCCATAACATCTATCCACATGAGGGTGTGCAAGAGGAATTATATGAAAACTACAAATACAGATGTGTGTGTTTTCCTGTGTGTGAGGGATACTGCATACATATTTAAATGAATAATTACAGCTTAGTCTCTTTTAAAGGTATAAGCTACTTAAATATAAATTTGTGAGGCTGGCAACATGCCAGTGTCTTGGCTGTAAGAGCATTCTTTTTTTGGTTATATTGAACATTTTCTCTAGATGAAACACAGATCTTGAGTCTTGAAGAGCAACCGTGTGAGCTGAATATTTATTTGTGTTTATGTGCTTATGCATTTGGGCTATTTATCATCAAGAATAAACATCCATACCCAGTGTGTAAGTATATTGACTCAGGGCAGCATGTTTTTCCAGACATGAAGATGATTAAGTGAGATGTTTTTTACTAAACAGTCCAGTCATCGAAGACATTGGTGGTTTCTTAACAATTTGTTATTCCTTTCCTTCACAGTAAATAGTTAGTGGAGTGATTTTAAAATTACAGTCCGCCTCTCTGTGTACCTTCCGCCTTCAGTCCCCCTCCCCCCTCTCTTATTTTTTTTAAAACAGCACACCATTCTAAAACCACACTGAAAAAATAATACTATTAAATGTCTTAGGTGACTTTTTACACACAGATTAAAGTAGGGTAGTGCAGGTACTTAAAGTAACACAGACCAAGAAACAAAGCATGTTGCACTAATAATCCTTCACATGTCTAGTGTGATTTATAAAGTGTTTCTTCACTGAGTGCCAGTGAGATATACAAAGCACAGGACTGAGTCCATTAATCTCTGCTTTTCATATGTTCCCACTTTTTAGGCTGCAATTTAGTATTACAAAAAATTTATACACACTTTGTTTTTTTCAAATCATTATTTCTTTGACCTTTTTATGCATAGTTCCCGGCACTTGGAAAAACATAGGTGGAGTCCAAGAAAAATTAAGCAGTGAGTCAAGTCCAGAAGCAGATAAATCTTTAGTCCTGTGCTTGTTTTCTAAGAAATGCTGCATATTTTCAGGTGTACATAGTTTTCCCTACATAATCACAATCATTATGCTTCTTGATCTAATAAATGGTAATGTCTTCACTGAGAAAATGGCTGATGTTCTCAATTTATATTTCTGTATACATTTAGGTAGTAACTCTATTAGGCTGTGTGCTCTGAGTTACCTTTTTTTCTGAGAGATTAGACCACATGAGTGGCAGCTTTGGGTGGATTCCCCCTTCTAAAGATAGAAATGGGTGTTGGCCATCCTCTGTGGTGCATTTCGAGAAACATATAAAATGGCCTCCTAACGCAGGAAGGAACTCTGAACGAAAGAAAGACAAATAATACATATTTTTACCATCATAAACATTTTCCTGTATCATTACCATATTTCAGTGGGATGGCATGTGGTTTGTACTCTGCAAAACCCTTTTTAGGCCTACAATGCGACATCATGTTTTTAGTTAAAGAAACAAGCACACTTTGTGTGTATTTTTTATATAGTGAGCTTAGCACCTGAATAGGCTTTAGCAATTGCCTTCTTTCATTCTGTGGGTAATTACTAGCCCTGTCACCACATTCATTCCAACACTAGCTACCAACTGCATTCGGTTAGCGTTCCTCCTCACCGAAACCACACGACCGCTGAAAAGCAAGGGGGACCCCAGGTCAGGACCGCCAACTAGCAGCAGACACTTATCTCTCTGAGGTAAATCAGGTAATTGTACACTAAAGCCAAATTTTCAGATCACATCTTTATGTTCTTGGGGCCCTTAAGGTTCAGCTCTTTAGAGAAGGCATAACGTTTTCCCTGACGCGTCCTGCCAAAGCACACAAACACGAGCAATATGAATGAGCTGTATCTATGGTGAATGTATGCATATGTGTGTGTGTGCGTACATTCATTTGTACAGTCGTGCTCTGGGGAACCGTGCTCGTTTGCTTGGAAATCAGGAAGGGCCCATCATACGGCACTGCCCTGGTTTCAGTGCTGATTAGCGGTGTGCGCTAACCTCAGTCCTCCAGCAGGGTCTGCCTCTGGTGTGGGGTGAGCAGGACACCCCGCCTGTGGGTTAGTGAGAGGAGGAGTGCACACTTTTGACCCGCTGTGAAACTTTTGGCCCTGGTTGAAAACGGCCCCTGGGGAATGGCAGGAGTGCAAGTCCACACTGAACAGGCGTAGGGCAGGTTCGCAGCACACTGGGAACACTCGGCCTAAGACACTCTCCAGATAGTTTAAGACCTTTAATGCACTTGCAAGGACGCTCAGATTAGCATGCGTGTTATTCCGCAACCTTCAGGGCAATTCACTCCCTCAAAAGCACGCCACAAATGACAGGCTGTTGCTGAGACCCAACAGTGAAGTCGTTGTTTTGTGACCTCATAATGCGCCCTTTGCCTTCCAGTTGGTGAGAGCTGAAAGTAAATAAAACAATGTGGGGATTAATGGCGGAATGATTCAAGTGATCTGCTCGTCCACGACAGGGGAAATCACAGGCGTTTACAAGAGATAAATCAGAATTATTTGCTGTATCAACAACACAGGCAGCTTGGATTCTGGATGATAGATCATAACTGAAAATGACTGGCTAAGCTTGGGCTTAAAATTTAATTTTCAGTGACGTGACAAAATAAAATAAGGCAAAACCAAACATGCTGTTTGGGATATTAAATCATTAAAGAGGTCTGTCCCAGTACAGTATAAACATATTGAACACGTCGAGGACAAATGATTGAAGAAATTATTTCTTAAAGTCGCTCTTTCAGGACAGAAAATTACATAGCACATATCATTTTACATCTGAAAAGAATGGCAGTTTCAGAGGACAATTCCTGTATATAATAAAACATAAGAACATGTGCCTTGAATACAAGGGATATATAATTTTCTATCTTTAGTTTTCAAGCCGCAAGGAATTTAAACAAGTATATCAAGAACTGTTTGAAATAACATGAGGAAACATGAATTTAGCAGAAAACCCAAAGGCACAATGATGTACGACACTCTGATAGATGAAGCGCAAACAAAGATTTAAAGCAAAGCATTTTCACAACAAATGAATTATCAATAAATCACAATGACAGATTTACATTACCGTGACAAATGAACTGCTCTGCGAGCTTTTGGTAACTTTTCGAGCCCTGTGTGCTTTTCCCAGAGACGGTCCTATAAAAAAAATAATAAATAAGAAAAGCAATATGTTTTCTATTAAAAGCAATTTGTTATCTAACATGCAGAGGGTATTAAAAACCAGAAGATTAGTTCCACAAGATCTGCAAAACAAATAAAACGTGCAGTGAAACTACTACCTAATATCGCAGATCATGTATCACCATTTCAATGAAAGAAAGCACTGATTTAGTTCAGTGGGGTAAGATTCAAAACATTCAATCAACACATCTCAAAGGCCTAGCATAATTATGAACACATTTAAACATGAATTTAGCAGAAAACCCTAAGGCACAATGATGTACGACACTCTGATAGATGAAGCGCAAACAAAGATTTAAAGCAAAGCATTTTCACAACAAATGAATTATCAATAAATCACAATGACAGATTTACATTACCGTGACAAATGAACTGCTCTGCGAGCTTTTGGTAACTTTTCGAGCCCTGTGTGCTTTTCCCAGAGACGGTCCTATAAAAAAAATAATAAATAAGAAAAGCAATATGTTTTCTATTAAAAGCAATTTGTTATCTAACATGCAGAGGGTATTAAAAACCAGAAGATTAGTTCCACAAGATCTGCAAAACAAATAAAACGTGCAGTGAAACTACTACCTAATATCGCAGATCATGTATCACCATTTCAATGAAAGAAAGCACTGATTTAGTTCAGAGGGGTAAGATTCAAAACATTCAATCAACACATCTCAAAGGCCTAGCATAATTATGAACACATTGAAACTGGACTTTTCAGATTCAACATGCTCAGGAGTCCCGAGCTGCCCTCTAGTGGATGCAGAGGATGCAAAACTTTCATGTAGCCTACATGGGTGAAACAAAGACAAAAAAATGCATATTTAAGAACTGTAAAATAAAATAAAATAAAATAAAATAATCTCATGATCTTGGCCATTATTCGAATGTGGACTCAGCGGTAATAATATTAAATGCGTCAAAAAGTACCACTGCATGAAAGCCCAGGGGTTCCCATGCAGGCCCCTGCTCTATACACTGATAAAAGTTATTTTGTGGTAAAGTAAATAATACAGAAAAACAAATGTAATTTCTACATTAAATAATTTAGTTCAGGCAAGAATAAAAAAAGAGTATATTCTATATTAGTACTCAATTTAAGCTTGTAGAAATTAAAGTTTGAACTTATAAATAGGCTATATTTTACCTGGAATTGTTTGTTATGTTTACAAGGAAGTAGGCCTAAATATCAAAGTTATGATCCCCTTGTTCCCATCATGCACTGGGGCATGAATAATCAATAAGCTGAAAATCGTCACTGTTTTTTTTAGTTCTGTTTACAATGTTTTATGGTTGCTTTTGTTGTTAGGTTTAGTAACTTGCTGCTTTGTTAATTTAATTTTCTACTCAAAATGACCCAAAATAATTAAATAGAAATTACTCATCAAACTCTAACTGGCCACGTTAAATTTGCTTATTGCCTTTGCCAATTTTACATAACTTAGTTAAGTAGATTTTACTTAATTCCATACTTAAATTTTACTTAAAAAATGTGAAAAAACTTGCAAAAGAAAAATTATGTAAATTTGACATTGTTTTTACAGTGCATTTTATTACAAAATCAAACTGTGATATGTTAGCTGCACAACAGCAGCTTTATCTAATAAATTTTTTTTTTAAAAATCATTTTTGAAACACAGACTACCCAGGTATTCTGCGCACCGTATAGCCTATGATTAAAGAATCCTGGTGATGATTGTCATCTGATGCCAATTATAGATAGTGAATTTACAGTGAACGACAAAGACACAAAACACCAGGAGGCAGAGATAGTGTCCGCGCTCCCTCCCCCAAGTCCTGCTATTTTCCTCAATTAATTCCCTGACAGACGATATCCACCATGCACCGTACTTTCCACAAAACATATCTTAGGTTAAACATGCAATCAAAGCACCAGCGCCACGAGAGAAGGATAGACCTCTTTTGGCAGACTTACCCAGAATCCCTTCAGTCATAACAAATCTGCCCCGTGGCCGCTGATGGACAGCTGGTTTACAGCCAATGTCAGGCATTAACAGATTTGATCCGTATTCGAAAAAGGAGGCCTGGGAGCAGCAGAGGAGTGGTGGGTGTCTCACGCCAGGGCCCTCTGCGTGATTCATGGCCCGGGGAGGGTTTCCACTCACATCCACTGATTTAGTGAGCTTGCTTTATTTTTTTTTCTCTTTCTCTGTAGCATCAGTAAACATTAAATATACTGTAAATACACACACATAAAGGCTACATGCAAATGCAAGGAATGAACCATGAGGATATACACTTAGTTTAAGGGTGCGATAACATTAATTAATTTTACATGCAGAAATAATCCATGTCCATTATCCAAAAACAGGTTAGATGCCATATTGAATTTTATGCGAATAAAAAGGCTGTGAGGGATAGGTAGGTAGGGTCTACATAATCACATCATTTTCCAAACTTTCAACGTCTTCAACTTCTTATGTTGAGTTTTTGTGTAGCCTACTTTTTTTTTTCCCCCCCAGAAAGACGTTTTGACAGTTCAGAAATCAGTTGTTAAATAACAGTGCAGTCCTTTGAACGCACTGTATATCCCTCACAGCCAAAAACAAATATGATGCTACCATGGCATAGAGCAAGCAGTATGAATCACTTCTGACACTTAAGTCGCTTTTGAACAACCACCTTGAACGTGTGGTGGACTTTTTCATCCTCACGCGAAACACCTGAACGCGCCGATTCCTGTTGAAATTTCGCCGAGAAACTGTTTTTGACTGCAGCTTTAGAACATTCGCTTTTTGTGTTTAACTACGAGTCGAAGTGAGTCGGTGGGTGGGATTCGATGCGGATGGCTTTACACTTCTCTGCCCTGAATTTAACACACATAATCTGAGACTCGCGAGGGCCCTGTAGGAGAAGCGGGAAGCTCTCATTAAAGAACCCGTGTGATGTTTTATGAACTATGAAATTCACTTAAGACCCAAGGGGGAAAAATAACTGCACTAGAGTAAATATTTATCAGCGTTATGGGTTGACTCGAGCGGGCTGCAGGAGGAATCCGAGGATACGAGAGAGGGAGAGAAAGAGAAAGCGATACACTAGCGGTTCTCAAACCGCTCTGATTACAGTCTCACTCTCTTGACCCCGCGAAGGCAACGGTGTTGGCAGCTCCTGCAAACTAACCTCCCGTTGCTAAGTGAGTAATTGAATGTGAGAGCTTATGTATTTTTGTAATGAGCTGACAGCATATTTCCACTCTCTGCCCAAAAGGTTACCCTAATCAACATGTTCACGCTGTTTCCCTCAGAGTGACAGCGCCGCTCCGACAACATGACAAAGCGGCCAGCCGCGCGCTCCGCGCAGATGTCGGCCGTGAGAGACTCGTCTGTTCCCGTGCAGAGCGTGGACCCTGGGCACGGAATCAATGTCAGTGCACAGTATTTTTCTCGCGACAGAAATCAATAGTTTGTCTTAATTTCTGGAGCACATGGAGTCAGGAATAGGGGGTTGTTGTGTGACACCAACATAAGGCACAATGGGACTTTTTTCTGGTCTCAGAATACAATCAAATGACAAACTCGTGCATTGGATATTGATAAAGCATTAACTGGTGTATATTAAAATGGCAAGAAATACAGCATAGACCAAAACCCGTGAAACTATAAAGTAAGTTAGAAGGGGCTTTTAATTTGTCATTATTTGCAAATAATTGAAAAATAATTTTAAGAAGCATTTAAGTGCATGCATACTCAAAATAAGCAAATGGTAGAAAATGTTTATGTTTATTTAATCAAATGTAGCAACTTATAACCTCTAAAACAACTAAATATTTTATAAGAATGCCTGTATTATTCTTATTTTAGTAAAGTAACAATGAACATCTTGGAGCCATAAGGTACAGGTATATTTCACAAATTGATAATCTCCAATGGGCTAATAAGCACATTTCTGCACATCATTAACGAACATTTTACTCCCCCTAATGGAAAACCTGAGGAAAACAATTTATTAAGTATTCTGCATTTCCCTTTATTGACAGTGTTTTGTGCCCTTAACCACAACAACATGAAAGTGTACTGTTATTTGCAAGTTTGCACAAAACTGTTGACATTTACATTAATTACATTTAACAAAATTGGAAATCATAAACAATTTTTTTTTGTCTCAAAACATATACTATAACTTCAACACACTCTCAAGACCCATGATGCATTGTTAGCAAATTTTTATGAATTTGCATGATATTATTTGTGTGTGTTCATACTTAAGGTCCACGGATTATTACTTTATGCATTCTTTTTTGTTTAAAAATTGTAGGTTTTTGTGCAAATTTAAATTGTACAAATTTACCACCAATTCACCAAAATGTAAAATAGTTACGTTTTCTCATGAGATTTGGTTTGATCATTTGATCATCGAGGGACTCTCAAATTTGCAACAGTTTTAAAAATGAATACATTTCATCAGCTTACCATATTTATTTATTTGAATGGATGCAACTTCATGCATCATAATTTTGCAGTGCATAGTTACAAAAAGGCAAAAGTGGCAAGTTAAGATTTATTTTCTCCCATAATACTACATAACAGCAAACACCAGCACAGAGCTGGTGTTTGATGTTATTTAGTTTTGTGTGTGAAAATAAAACCTAAAGTGCCTTTTACCCCAGGGGGCTTTTAGCCGTGTTGTACCCTGTTGAAGGAGAGAGCACACATATTTCACTGCAACAGTAATAAGAGAGTGTATTGCTTGTGGGATTAACGGATACTTCGACCGAATCTGTGAGTGAAAACACACATGATATAAGCTGGATTCTGTCTTTTGCAGCTGTAACTGTAGCTGACGGGTTTGTGGGAAATCAGCGCAGACCGTGGAGCTCTGCATTCAAAGGCTATCTGGTGCTCTCACTTTGAGAGGGCCTTTAACCACATATACTTCCCCTTTCATTGTCCACTAGAGGATATAGGAGCATATGGAAGATTATTTTCAGTGGCATACGGAGGTGTTCCATTTAAAATGCCAAGACAATTTCATTCCGACTTTTGAGATTGTATTTTGAACCCTTCTGAACTACTTTACCCATAACACATTCCAAACATGTGACATGGAAGAACTTGCATTATCCGGTGTTAGGATGGACACTAACTACTCAGTTGCACATACAGGGGATATTCATTACAGGAACCTAACTAAAAAGAAAAGTATATAGTTTACTGAGTGTACATTGCTATTTTTTCCTGGATAAATGCAATCAAATGCATATTGTTGAACTGACCTTGTGTCTCGAAGCATTTCCCTCTTTCCGCCTATCTGCAGCGCATGAATTGTCCACACATAACGATATGTAATGTAATCAAAGTCAGCGCTGTGTTTTATACAACTAATCAGCCTCAAACGATCTGCGAGCAAGGGAGACGGCCTGAGTGGTGTGGTACTCATCAGCTTCAATGTATTCGTTGTTTGGATTGCTGTGTTTGTATAAACCAGATTGGTTTGCACTTAACCCTGTAATATATGCAAAACAATCCTCTAGATAGTACTCTTAAGCTTTGCCAGTTACCACTCTGGCAGCTGCAATAAACTTGGCTGTTTAAGAAAAATAGCGTGTAATAAATTATGACATGAACCAGCACATGTCACACGGGCAGGCCAGCATTCAGCTCTGATCAGCAGTCAAGAGTATTAAAAATGGCACTGCAATGCACAGATGCAGGTCAAAGGGTCACGGTCTTTGGGAGACACAGAAGGACTGAGCTCTCATAAAAACATATTTAAATAAACAGAGAGAGGAGGTGTGGCAAAGGGGCTTCGGCACTGATGATATATATTCAGTATGAAAACTCACATAAACAAATGACTGGGGGGGGGGGGGTGGTGATTAAAAAAGAAAAA
>NW_015505197.1:24297-45235 GCF_001515645.1 Sinocyclocheilus grahami | reverse complement strand
TGTGAAAAACAAGAAAAAAAAAAGGGCGGGGGGGGGGGGGGATGTGTATTACAAATCAGATACTTCATGAGCTCTGTGGCAAGAAACAAAAACAGTTGGCCTAGAAACTTCACCGAATTACTCGCTTTGTAGTCTTGAGACTCAATTGTATGTAAAACAGATGTAAAAAGGAGCCTATTTTCTGTTTTATTTATTTTGCAGTTATACTTGATATACAAAATAAACATGACCTGTTTCTTTATTCATCAGCTGATATGCTTCATTTCGGATGGGACACTGCCCAGTCACACAGCCTAACATTAGATGAGATCTCCGTTTTGGAACAAGTAGCCCTGTGGTTTTCACAGTCCACTGACAGAGAAATGCTGGATTCCCTTGTGGTCCCTCATATTTTCTTCCGTGAAATGTAAGAAGGGGCCGGCCCAGAGAACATGCAAATTAATTCATAATCAAATCTGTCTGTTTCACAGAGTTCAGGTACACCCTCAAGCAATCTCTGTCAGCGGGCCCTCAGTAAACCTAAGGTAATCCATGGTCGTAACACCCAACCAACACTTATTAACTGGAATTTTCATTCCCTCTGAATAATATCCGCAGCTGCAAGCAGCACAAACAGTCTTAAGATATTATTCAATGACTTGTCTTAGCCATTCAGCCATTCACCAAAAAATAAACATATATATATCAGGCTTGCCTACCTGACTCATTACTACAACGGTTGCACTGCATGTGTATCTCTTCCTCTTTATGAGTTATTTCACGAGAATAGGCTAATAATAATAATAATTATTATTATTATTATTATGTAAAATAATACAGTACACCTTACTGAAATCTCTCATGTAATCGCCCAATCAGTCTTTTAATCTCAGTTGTCAATAAAACAAGTTGTGATACGTCACCTGACCTTACGTTACATTTACCTCATTTATGTTCATAAATAGTTACATAGAAAAAATAAAAAAACCTAGAAGAGCAATTAAATATATGAACTTTTACTTGACCTATTATTAATGTCCCTGGATTTTTATTTATAATTTTTTTTAAATGCATTTTTGGATAAAATCTAATTCTGCCAAAAAATTATAATACTGATTACAGCTCTCGACCACAAGATGGCAGCAGTGAAAAGTGAGTGAAAATGCATCATAAGGTTCGAGCTACAGTTTATCAGATCTGCAGCTTTAATGAGGCTCTTATGCGGTGTTAGATTGCCACTAATTATTCGTAATTGTATTGAAACAATATCACTTATGCATTAAGCTGTGATCACAACTTGTATCATGTTGCAGTGTTTGTAATTACAGCAATTACTTTAAGCATTGCAAGAACCCCCGGTACTGAGGGTTAGGCTACTCACTAACATCTGTCTGCTGGCTCATACTTGAAATAAACAAACATGTCACTGGATAAAACATATACAGTACCTTGTATCTGCGGCCCTAGTGTAGAGTTATGCAATGGATTTGACTCTCTGGTTTTCATATAAGTGGTGTTATCTGAGTAAGCAATAAATGTCATGTTTACACAGAAATTAATTGTTGGACTGGTTGTTCTCATTTGACATCACTGATGTGTTGCATATGTGACTCTGTTCTGCATAAGAAGACAGATAAGTTTATGGACACTGAATGGAAGAATATGGAGTTGTTGGGTTGCTAGGTAACCTACAGGCCAAGTGCACAATGAACTAAACCTCCAGAATATTTATGGCTTATGAAGTTGAAACATCTGGTGGGGTTTGTGAAGTGCTGATTGGCTTCAGAGTAGCTGTAGCAAAGCTCTGCGACTCTGGTGTGATGTGCTGACCCATACAGGTGGCAGTTGTTTCTACGAAATAGAGTAGCTCTAATTAAAGATTCTGTCATTGGAGGATAATGGGTTTTGCACTAATTAAGAACCGTTGTGGTTGATGATAATGATTAGGCCTATGTGTAATCTCTGTGGCTTTTGCTTAGCACAGCTTTCAAAAATAGAACCGGAATGTATAGTTTAAACTGCCAATCAAACAAAAATTTAAATGCTTAGTGGTAAAGGCATTTTTGAAAAATCAGAAAATGCTCAAACATATACAGTGCCCTCCACTAATATTGGCACCCTTGGTAAATGTGAGCGAAGGCGGCTGTGAAAATAAATCAGCATTGTTTATCCTTTTGATCTTTCATTCACAAAATTCTAACCTATCGTTGAAGTAAAACTATGCTCAGTGACACATTTTTGTGTTGATTTTGATGTTTGTTTTGGATCATTGTCCTGATGGAAAATCCAACCACGGCCCATTATAAGATTTCAAACAGTCAGGTTTAGATTTTTGTCCATTTTTTTTCTTTTAGGCTTTCTGACCCCAAGACTCAACTAATCTGCAATTCTCCAGCTGTGATCCTTGGAGAGTCTTTGGCCAAACTCTCCTCCTCACTGTGCATTAGGACAATATGTCCTCTTCCAGGCAGATGTGTAACATTTTTAGTTGATTGGAACTTCTTAATTATTGCCCTGATGGTGGAAATGGATTTTCAATGCTTTAGCTCTTTTCTTACAGCCACTTTCTATTTTGTGAAGCTCAACAATCTTGCTCTGCTCATCAGAAGTACATTATTTGGTTTTACTCCTTGTGATGAATGATTAAGGGAATTTGGCCTTTGTGTTCCTCATGTTTATAATCCTGTGGAACAGGAAGTCATGGCTGGACAATTTCATGCTCCTAGTCACCCTGGATGAATGATAATTTACTTCAGAGATATATTGCTCATAAGAATTTCACATCAAATGGTTCCATGCATTTCTTACTGGTAGGACTCAAGTCAAAATCAAGCATTAGTATTGTGTCCCACAGGGGTGTGTATGTTCACCACTCTTATTTACACTGTACACCAATGAATATAGGAGTCACCATCCTGAGAATATTGTTGTAAAATTCTCAGATGATCCTGCCATTCTTGGAGGACATTCAACATTACACTACAGAGATGACAAACTTTGTTAAATGGAGTATAGAAAACAGTATTGCAATTAATGTTAGAAAAACAGAGGAAATTATTTTTGATTCCAAATTAGTAGGCAACCACTCACCCATCATGATTAACAATGAGCCCATTAGACAGGTTGGTTCATACAAATCCTTAGGTTTGCTTATTGATAATAAACTGGAGGTGCATGTGGATAATCTGTGTTGAAAGGCGAAACAAAAAATTTACTTTTTACGGAGGCTCAGACTTTTTGGAGTTGCTCAGAGGGTCATGTTGCTGTTTTATCATGCATGTATTGAATCCATCTTTCTGTATGGTATAGCGGTCTGGGACGGCAATTTGACAGTTACTCTTAGATCTCAGCTGATCCGTTTGGTGCATATGGCAATGAAAGTGGTTGGTCTGGGGGTTTACCCCAATCTTCAGTCTATATTTAACTAAATTATTTTTAAACAAGCAAGGAAAATGACTCTGGACCCTTCTCATGTGCTTTATCCAGAATTCAAACTACTTCCAGATAGTCTAGATACAACCATTATTCTCTAAAATAATTTTGTATTATTACTTTTAGTAATAATTAGTAATTTTCATTTAGAAATTACATATAGTCAGTTATGAATTTTATTAGATTGACTGTTTTTATGTATTCTGTATGAATGACATCTGGAAGGAGTGTGAATGTATTCATTATTAAACACAAACTAATGGATCTATCATTGTTCTATATGTATATATAAAAATATTAGCGATCACGTTTTTTTTTTCATTTTTTATTTTGTAATTGTAAGTGCATTAGTGATTTTTATTTTTTCATAATTGGCCCATTTCCGAAAGAAAGAAATAAAAAGAAAAAAAGTCTGGTATCAGAAATAAATAGCTATTACTTAATCATTATGTATAAATGCAATCTCATCTAGTGGCCTGCTTGTTTGATTATAACTTTGAATCTTATTAAAGTAGCATAGTGAGTAATACATTATTGGGGTTAACTAATTACAGCACAGCTAGAGCACTGTGGATGCTGGGGTTTCTCTCCACACTAGGTGGCACTGTGGAGTCGTTCTGTGACTGTGTCTCGACCTGTTTATTTCAGTACCCACTAAGGTCATCACAGAGGTATAGTGGTTCATTCATACTTTTCATTGCACATTTGCTGTGACCTGATGTTCAGTGTAATAGTGAAGTCTGCCCAAGGGCAAAAAGATATACAGGCAACCCAGCAAGCTAACAAACAAGTAGCATGTACTTTCCGCCCCCACATTCAGGAATGTTAGCATGACACAGCAGTGCTCTGTCTCCCTGATAAAAGCTTCTTCACATTCCACTTTCATTCACTTTTAATTGGTATGTCTCCGGGTGGGACAGGGGAGCCACTCTTGTTTAGCCCTGTCACTGAGTTGCAGCACAGCGTGCTGTGCTCATTTCCCACACAACACACTTTCAATTAGTGGTCTGCCTTTCATAGCATGGAGAGGCAAGAGCACTAACAAGTAAGCGTGGAAATGCAGTGGCATGTGAAGGAGATGCCCATGAGACATCGGTCACGCAATGGGACATTGACAGTGGTGGATGCTGGGCAAAGCAAAATCGGTGATTTGTAAAGATGTATCTACATTTAGTTAGAGTAATAGATTGATGGAGTTCATGGTAATAGTAGAACATGACAAACATAAACCCTGAAAATGTAAAAGTATGTGAAATGGGCCTGATTCAGTTTAAGATGCACTCACTTTTAAAAAATGTGCTAGGTTGGTTTACATCACGTGAGATCCAATTATCAATATCCTAATAAATATACACATTTTTTATTAATTATTTTTATTCACTAACTGCATTATCTCTCTCTATCAATCTGTAAATATTAAAATCAAATGAAATGATATACATATCAAATTTATTGATAAAATATTTATAGTCATCGCCATGTTGACCACATATGACCAGCCAAACAGAACACAATTTATCTCAATACACCCCTGAAAAAAATTGTGAAACCTGTGTAATGCATTTATATAAATGATACACAGAATGTATCTAAAAACACCACATCAAATTTTATATTAGTTGATGTAATATTAAAATCAAACAAAATTAATACAAATAACAAAAAATAGATTTCATGTACATGTTGCCATGTTGAGATCACATAATCATCCCAACAGAACACAATTTGTCAATACACCCCTGTAAAAATAAAAAATGCACCTTAAATGCCTGCATTTATAAAAATTCTACACATAATAGTAAATATGCATATATTAAAATCTAATAAAATGAATAAAAATAAAAATATAGATTGAGTATGTAAATTTATATTAAAAAATGTCAACAATTCTGTGTTTTTCTGTCAATATGGGGTGCGGTGTGTACATTAATGAGGAAAAAAATTAACTTAAATGATTTTAGCAAATGGCTGCAATATAACAAAGAGTGAAAAATTTAAGGGAGTCTGAATACTTTCCGTACCCACTGTATATATACAATTTATTTTATTATACATTTTTATTTTGTTAAATATTATAGTCATTGTCAAGGTGAGATCATATGACAAGCCAGATACCACACACTTACCATACCTTTATTTATATAAATTATCGACAGGATATATCTAAAAGTAGCACATTCAATTTTATATTAGCTATATACAGATGCTGCACATGGGGAACAAAACACCATATTTAGTTCTTTTCTTTAAGCTGCAGCAGGTTAGGCTGCAAAATATTTTATTTTAGATATAAAGAATGTACTGTGGCATTCTGACTGAGTAGCTGCAGTTATGATTAACCAAGATGTGACAGTCTAACCAGAAGCATGGCTTGAAGTGTGGCTAATCATCAAGAAATCAGAAAATAAAAAAGTGATTTCTCTGTAAAGTGTCTTGCCTACAGACATTTCATTATTTAATTAAACTCAGAGCCTTCTTCCATCTCTCCTTTGGAGCTTACAGGCACACATATGTTTTAGACATGCCCTCATTACTGTTTTCATTTTCAATGATCATTCATTTGTTGAACATGGGGTCATCGATAAAAGGGCAGCGCACCATTTAAAGCAATTAGGCTACCCTGGCCTCACCCAGGAAAATGCTGTAAAATTGGTGGACATAGTTCTGATGTTTCAGCTTTAATTACAGCCCACTGCAATGCACAGAGTAAACAAGAAATGATGCATCACTATGAGTAAACAAAGGAGACATATGTAACTTCAAAAGGGCTCTGATCATACTGGATGCTCCAATGGAACATCATCAGCTTACATATGTTTGTTCATAAAAGACAAAAGAAGTAAAAAAAAAAGAAAAAAAGAAAAACAATCCGAGATGCCAAATTCCGACCAGCAACAGCTCTGCTAACAGTATTATTCAGACAGGCTCATCAGATAAAATGTTTGCTTATTACATCTGTGCCAGAAGCATGGAGAGCATTTAAAAACATGTCAAAAATGAATTAGAGAGAATATAAGAACATTGTGGGTGTTATGAGCGCTTTAGCTTGCCCAATTTAAAGATGTTCCTTCACTGTAGAAAACCACACACCATAAGTTTAAACGATGCTCCACATCAACCTTTTTTCACATTCCTTTTCCCTGTCTTGATTTATATGGCTGTGAGGGTGGATATAGATACAGAAGCTTAAAAGAAGCAGACCTGCATGCAGACATTTCCTCCTTCAGGGGTTACACTGTTTTAAGATGTGGCTGTCTTGGAAGTACGGTGCTGCGTATGTACTACAATGTATATTTAAGGGTTTGAGATATTTACGGACTCCAGAACAGAACATATGGCTGTTCACAAAAGGGATTTTGGATTATCTCTCTTTGGATGTGAGTACTTCAGTGCTGGTGAAATGACTTGCAAACAAAAAGGCACATAAATGCATTATGCCTTCTGGGCTGTCAGCCTTGCAAAGAGACAAATAGAGTTCTCATCAGTGCAATCATTTGCTTGCTCTTACTGCTGTTTGAATGTAATTAAGGGGCAATAATGGAGACAAACTGTTCTGTGAGATGCCCATAGCCTTACTGACAATCAAATTATTGTTTATGGAGATCTTTTATTCCAGATCCGTAGGGGCAAAGTCATTGCAGGTTAAAAGACTGTTGTCCATGCACACAATGCTGTTTATCAATTCAAAAGAAGTCTGACAAAACATATACTCAGGGTAAAGCTACTGAAGCAGAGAATTGATCACAGAAAGGGCACATCGCCTGTCTCCTCTCAGCAGCTAGTCTGGGATTTAGATAGACCGAATACACTTGGCTGGTGAGAAACAATAGAGTATGCTTGACGCTGGTCATAGTTCAGACTTTAAGTGGATTCGAGCGCAGAACTCTGTGTGAATGCAAAAGCACAGCATGCCAAATGTCTGATATCTTCTGATGGAGTCTTGCAAATTTGCTTGCACGAGTTTCTGGGGCAGAACTGCCTTCTCTCTAATGAGCATTTGCTAAATGAAGGCTCATTAATCTCTGCTCAAACAACAATGTAATTTTTTTGCTTCCTTCTGAGTAGAGTTAAGCCAGAGTTAAGTTGGCAGATTCCGCTCAACTTCATGGCTCTGCTCCTGATCTATTGTTATTAATTGTTTATTTGGGATTCATGCCACTATTCGATAAGTCTCAAATCCTTCCCAGAGTCTTCCCGGAGCACGCCTCTCGAGCCAAAAGTAAACAAGACTAAGACACAAATCCATTTTCTGAGTATGATAGAATGTATTTGTATCTATATCCAACTAAAAAAAAGGGGGGGAAAACTTTGATTTACTTTTCCAATAGAGCTATTATTGTAATTTAAGTCTGTTTGGTCCTGTAAAGCACCAACTGATAATTTTTAAGGGCACATGGTACTCCAAGCTTAAAAAAACAAAAAAAACAAACAAACAAACAAACAAACAAAAAAAGATATAAAAGACTAACTCTTTTATAAGTATTCTAAATATTATCTGTTTTATGTTTATGCTCTAGGTAATACTGCAGGGAAATGATCAAAAATCGACAAAAATAAAAAGTATAATAAAGTTGTCAAAGGCAGCAATCAGGAAGATCAGATGTGTGCCAGATGAAACTCTATATATAAACGTTCACTATGCACTAGAGCACTTGACCAAAATAGTGCAAAAGTATGCAAATTTATATTCAGATTAGTCAAATACCATCTCAGGGAATGCATCCTTCGAAGGACACAAAGGTCAAACCGAGTGTTGTTAAAGTGGTCATAAATTTAAAGGGGTCATATGACATTGCTAAAAAGAACATTATTTTGTGTATTTAGTGTTATGCAATGTGTTTATGCGGTTTAAGGTTCAAAAAACACATTATTTTCTACATACTGTACATTATTCTATGCCCTCTATGCCCCGCCTTTCTGAAATGTGGCGATTTATACAAAGCTCATCGGTCTATCAGACATAATTATAGATTATAATGACTTATACTGTTTTTTTACGCATTGCATCGCGCCACGTAAACATAAAACCATGTCTGCATTTGTGATCGGAGAAACGACAAACTACAAACACAAATTTTCGCTTTCTCAACGAAACACACAGCGTCTTCACAACATGCTGGCGGCGGTGGCAGCAACAATAATGTTACGCCTTCTTTCTTTGCGTGAACAATTGGGCGGCATTATGCAAATCTTCCCACACAGTGATGTAGACATGTGGGGGCGTGTTTAAACGAGGCGTTTTAGGAAGGCGTGAACGAGTCTTAACTTTTATAAAGAATATCTCTTTGGGTTTGAGACTTTAGTCTTTGCAACTTTAGGGATCTTATCTATTCACAAACAGCTTGTAACACTCCAAAGAGAAAGGAAAACTTGAAATTGCATCATATGACCCCTTTAAATGGGATGGCGTAGCCTACGGATGATTGCTTTTGCCGAGTAGCAACTGTGACAGTTTCTGTTTATTAGTTGCAGTAACGTTTGTACAGGACTTTTTAAAAAGTTATATTCAACTGAAAACAAAACAGTGTTCACAAGCTGTCTAAATATGTTCTCCTTGGTCCATGTATGTGCATAATAAAAAGTATCAACTATCTATACAATTGCATCTTAAGATATTACTCAACATAGAAATTGCTTTAAATTGTTGATAACACTTTATTTTAAGGACCAGTTCTCACTATCAATTAGTAGCTCATTAACATGCATACATTAGCATATTGGCTTATATAGTACTTATAGTTTACTAATAGTACTTATTAGGCACATATTAATGCCTTATTCTGCATGACCATATTCTAGATCCGTTAACCCGACCTAATACCTAAACTTAACTACCTTACTAACTATTAAGAAGCAGCAAATTAGGAGTTTATTGAGGTAAAACCTTTAGGACCCGTCCACACGGAGTTTAGCTGTATACACATACATTTTGTATCGTATAGGCGTTTTGTCCCCACGGATCCGGCGTTTTGGGAGAGTGAAACAGATATTTTTTGAAACCGGGTCCCAGAGTGGATAAATCTGAAAACGGCGCCATTGCGTTTTCGTGTGGACAGCGAATCCATATATTTTCTCAGAATGAAGCAGGAATTTTGCTTGCCTGTAAAAGACACATTGGAACCATAACCAACAGCACATTTTATTGTATTTTTTCAAAGCATCAGAGATATTATTTCAAAACAGAATGATATTTATATGACAAATACAATTATCTACTAAATAAACAGTGCAGAATTACCATTAAAGGATCACATACTAGCCAAACTCAGCTCAGGATATAAATTTATTTTATATTAACAATATAAGAAGCATATATAAGATATAATATAAGAAGCACATGTAATTATGAGCAATGCAGGAAGCTCAGGAAGCTCATTGAAAGCTCAGTATGTCAGGACAAGAAACCTGGGCAATGACACTGACAGCTTTTAGCAGCTAGTCTAAATATTTCACATGCCCATCTTTTGTTCTTTTTGTCTTTCTCTTTAATATCAGTGTTTTGCCTAGTTGTGCCATTGTGTAATTGCTAGTCCATATATTTCAGCTGCCCACCTCTCTGATGACACCGGTAGAAAAAGATTAGTTCCCATTTACTAAGTCCCTCCAATCTGACTTTGATGAATGACCAGTACTTACCCAATCCTTATTGGTTCAAATTGAATGTAATCAAGATGAATGTTTCTTGCGGATCCAATTATGTTCATGGTCTCTTGCTGGTTAAGATCCTCTTGCTTTACCACCAAAAAAAGATCAATAAGTTATTTATTGTTTTCATACCACTTTCCAGAGGATGGAAGGATCTACAGTACAGACGCCCCCTCAAAAATATCCCTTATTCAGGGCTCTGATCAAATCACGCCTCTGCATAATGATTCAACATTCCACTTCGTTAGGTACTGCTAAAAGAATAATGGCCTGGGAAAAAACCCAATCCCAAAATGGATGACTAAGCTCAAAATCCCATATTAGACTGTAAAATCATGTAAACATCTGGTAATATCGCTATACTGTACAATTCAAAGCCTTTTAAATCGGCTATAGGCCCATGAATAGGTTAAATTCACAACAAAAATAAAATAAAAGCTCATTATTTTTTTACTGTGCTGAATCCAACCATGTCAGCAGTAATCTAATTAAAGGCTAGATTTACTTGTTATAGGCACACTCAGAACGTTTATGTCTAAAAGGCTCTTTTTTATCAGCATGGTTTTGGACTTTATATTGACACCTGAGTTCAATAATTTATTTGTTAGTTTCTTTTCATCTGTTCCATCTCAAAGTACACACATCCATAAATGTACTTTTCAATGGATACAATAGACAGAAGTCGTCGATCTCAACGATTTTTGCAATGTGTTTGCTTTCTTTGCTTGTCCTGGCCTTTATCCTATTTATACACTTCTGTTCAAAAGTTTGGAGTCAGTAAGATTTTTTTTTATGTTTTTGAAAGAAGTCTCTTGTGCTCACCAAGGTTATATTTAATAGATCAAATATTTAGGAAAAACAGTACTATTATAAAATTACAAAAAAATAACTTTTCAATTTTAATATATTTAAGTAACTGTTGAATGTTATTGTAGTTATATATTAATATATTTTTATTATTATTTATGTGGTTTCTATTAGTAGTAATCATTTTTTTAGTATCAGTCAAAAGGCTAGTCATGTCACCTCAACATGGACCGCTCCAGGTAAAATAAAACAGCTTTTTCTAGAGGACTAATGTGATGATCTCAATAATTATATATATATATATATAAGAACAATATAAGAAGCTTAACATCCTCTGTGGGCAATGCAGTGTCATTTTGGGAGGCTCAGAATAAATGTCAGGACAACAGACCTGGCCTCTGACACTCACCTGTGTTGTCTGTGAAGCTTGTGACGTTATCTCGCTTTCTCTTGGCTGTGGTTCAGTCCAAGGTGGCTCAGGCACTTGGTTGGGAACGGCGGCTTTAAATCAGGCGCTGTGCCTCTGCATTTAAATGGAGAGCTTGTCACACACTGGATCCCCAGACTGTGTGCGCGGGGGGACTAATATAACGCCGTTGGGCAGACTGCTGGTGGTGGTTGATAACCATTCAGACAAATGGCTGATTGTGTCTGTGTTATATGCACACACTGAAGCAGGTGGGTGTTAGCAGCGTTCAATAGGCTTGCAGTTTTACCCTCTAGCACAAACACTAGACAAGCACATACCCACAAGACATGGCTGAAACGTGGAGATATACACACAGAAACACATGCATACATGCACAGCTAGGGAACATGTTACCTGACTTCAAGAAAAAATTACCAATAAACTGGCCATGCATTGTCAGCTGTATGGATGAGACGGCCGAGCGAGGTTTGGGGAGTGGACAGCATCAGGAATGCTCTAGTCTCCCTCTGGCATGGTGTCAACACCCATTCCAGGAGCAGTGATGTCTCACTGTCGTCGACAGACCGGAGGGGGGAAGGCAGGCCGTTCAAGCAGGTAATCAGGAAGATGAGGGTTGAATAGCTGCAGTCAGAGAGGACAGGATGAGAGGAGATAGAAAGCAGAGGAGAAATAATGAGCATCACTGGATGAAGTTAAGAAGTTCACACTAACAGTCAAACAACGTGCAATCCACACTCTTGTCAAATGTTTCAGAGGATTTTGATTGATTACTTTTGTTAGTGTGATAAAAGTAACATATGCATCAAAAGTATGTAGTCCTGTTGATTCAGTCATATTAAATCATTTTTGAACTTCAATAAAACAAAGTAAACAGTTAAATTAGATGCTACTACTTTCATGTGTATAGTTGAGCTATTATTTTTTTAAGCAATCAGACATACAATTTTTGCCTGGCAGAAGATAAAATGAGGAAAAAAAGGGACCCGATTACACAACCAATGAAACCACCCTTGCCATAGCAAAAAAAACTCAGATAACCATTGCAACTGCACACAACTAGGGTTGCAAAGGTGTGGAAAATTTCCAGAAACTTTCCAAAAATCCCTGGAATATTCAAAAAAAATCCTGGAAAGTTTCCAAAATTTCTGGAATATGAGAAATTTACTGGAAATTTGCCACCTTTTTGCAACCCTACACACAACACCTGGCAACCACACAGAATAGCTTAGCAACTGCATACCAACATGCAAAAAATACTCAGAACAACTTAGCGCCTAGAAAACCCTAACAACCTCATACCAATACACTATCAAATACTAATAGCACCTTAGCAACCACATAGTAATGCCTGGCAACCATGTAGAACACCCTACCAACCATAGATATGTATAGCTAGATGCTCTATTAGCGGCTGCTTCTATGGGCCGCTATATGCAAGGCGGCCATCCACCATATTGGAATGTCAAAGCCGTTCCATGAACACTCGAGAGCAAGTTGCCGGTGCATCTGTATGTATGAATATCTATTTCATCAGTAGGCTAAACTAACGCAATACAACAAAAACAATCTGTCCGAGATCGCCTGAACAAGGTGGTCTCGGCTCGATTGAAAAACTCTGGAGCAGTTTGGTTGTAGTGAGAAAGCAATCCGATCTAACGGACCAACGAACCAGGCTATATCACAATGTTTAATGGGTAATTACGTTGTTACGGGGCTGACAAGACGTGAGGATCCATATGCAAGCTTTTATTTAGAAGACAGAGACGTGGTCATGAAACAGGCATGGGTCAGATAAAGGCAGACAGGTATATGGCGGGCAAAACACAAGAATAGTCCTAGGGCTAGTGGAGATCGACGATCGGCAGACAGAAAGGATAGGATATGCGCTGAACAATACTCGGCAGAGGGAAGGGATCAGAGTGAGTGTTAAATAGTGAGGGAGTGATATGAAACAGCTGGGTGCAATCAGTGTTAACAGCTGTGTGCAATCCGTGCTGAGTGCAATCAGTGCAATGAATGATGGGATATGTAGTCCGGGGTGATGTGCAACAGTGTGTAGTGCGAGAGTCAATGAAATTGGAAAGGGTGACCTCTGATGGCTAGCAGATGGAAGTTCATGGACCGGATTCGTGACATACGTAAGTTCTGTGAAAAGCATTAGCTTTGTTGTTTTGCTAATACTTCAAAATTAACCTGTGAATGTCTGTGGGTGAGCACATCTTCGCCATTCAAAATAAAAAAGTGCACTTTTTCATTTTATAATGCCATGCTCTTCTTCCTAGTAGTTGCATTTAAAAAATGTTTCCCCGATGAATCCTGGACTCCTCCTCAAAATGATAAATTTATATAAGGACAGCTACATAAAAAAGCTGTTATCGTTATCGTTATGACATGTAAAATTGGAATCCCGGCAAATAAACCGTGGAACTTTGACCAATGAGAGGACAGTTTACTCGCGCGTGACTTGTATTAACAAATTTGGTCTGTTTAGAAACTTTTCCGTGTGAAAGCGAACCGCACCAAGAATAAAAAGCAACATTGTAATAATTTGAATCCCTGTTTCGGAACAAAGAAATCGATCTACAGGTGTGAAAGCACCTTCCAGCCTGGTCATGGCAGGTTGGTAGGCTGGTTTTAACCACTTCTTTACATGGTCAGGCTGGGAGACCAGCTACAACCAGCTTACACAAGCTAAGACCAGCCAAACAGCTTAGACTGGTTTTAGTGTTTTTTTCTTCTTCTTTTTTTTCAGCAGGGTTAACAAATCACAAACCAACGTTTTAGCAACAACATAATAGTTTTGTCTACAGAAATAGTAAAAATCATGATCTCTGGCTTGATTGACTAAGATGCTCAGATAGGTTATCAGTCATAAATAAACAGTCTAGCAAACAAAAGAATAAATAGCAATGCACAAGTAAACCAGAACCCAAAATATATCTAGTAACAAATGACCCTGCTGCAGGAGAAAATGCTCGCTAATTTGCTTTACCATGGGTATAAAATATTTACACATAAAGCCGGAGGTGTTACAGCAATATGTTGCTCAAAGGCTGACCTCAGGCTAATGTTTTTCACCTTAATTGCCTAGGATAACTTAACGCGCATAATCACAAACATGCACACAGTTTCTCATTCTCACAGCATGGAAAAGAATGTCCTTATAGAAAGTACCTTGAATTATTGATATGCTGTTTGAATGCCTATCACTTATTGTTTTCGAAACATTGAGATTATCTATTATTAATAATGCTCCCATGTGAGTGATCTGTCTCACTGCAGTTCTGAATTAATGAAACATGAGATGGTCCACAGAATACACCCACATCCCATCTTGTACAGTACCCCTACTGTAGCGTAAAATCGCATACTATCAATAAAACTCTGTTTTAATTGGTAATTTTTTTTTACAAATAAATAAATAAAACATGCATTATTCTATACTTTCATATATTTATTCAGATTTTAATGTCTGATAACAAGACTTACTCGCTCCGATGTTTCTGTCTTCATTTCAAATTCTCTTTCATTGAAACACAGCTCCCCATAGGACATAATTACTCACCAAACACCCAGCACCTATTGCTCCAAATGAGCTTGTGCTCTCTCTATATATGGCAGAATGTTATATTATTCTGATCTGGGGAATAGAGCGATTCACACTGAGTCAGAAACTAGACACATCATTAAGAAACGCTGTCTATACGACATCTTTTCAATTATCATTTCCGCTTGACTCACATAGCAGCATTATCTGATTAAGAACAGAAGGATGCATATTGTAACATCCAACCAAAAATAGCAAATTAATTTGACAAGCATAGAGATAGTCCCAATGAAACTTTTTAAGAAGTTCTTTCAAAGCCAGACAGAAATCGGCCCTCAGTCTCACGGCGGGAAATGTCTACGATCGGATACAGATCAAACCATAAGAGATTAATATTCAAAGCTCCCATGTTACCAGACAATACGTCTCTCTTTACTAAAATGCAACCTCACTTGGTTTAGAAGCAGGCCGAGAGACATAATCTGGCCTAGTTCTCCTGATTTATGATGAGGTGTCAAACAAACTTCGGTAGACTTCTCCCCAGCTGACTTAAGTATAGGATTCATGTTTCTTACGTATAATTAGCATGGATCCGAGGTTGTCATGATGGTGTCACTGCGCATGAACGTGGGTGATTCTTTGTATTTGTGTGTGTATGTGTGTGTCTGAGTGTGAAATGAGTAATGACCCTGGAGAATGAGTCTCAAGGCCGTGTCAGGGGCAATGTGACTGTCACATCTGGGACAGAAGCCTCAGAGCCATGAACCGTATCTGTACTGAAGGCTTCCAGCCAAAGCACACATCAAAACGCAGAATGCGTTGTTATCATAGGAATAACAGTGTTGCAATTAATCATAAATGAAAAAAGACATACAAGAGGGAGAATATCAGTGCTTCTACATAGGCTTTAAAGAGATACATAAAAATGTGTGCTCTTAATGTGCTCTTAGCGTAGGTTTAAACTGCTCCCAGCTAGGGTTGAGAACTCTCCGATGCATTTTAGCCAGGCTTTCCAACAATCGTATGCTCATTTGGGAGAGGAAAGAGCCATTTAAAAATATGCTTCCCCTGGCTGCAAACCTATAAGAGATATTATAGAGATGGCGATAATGAAGCATGTTTCACTCCAAAGTCCCCAAAAGTGCTGTTACGAGGCGTGGAGTGTAACTCATAGGTCTGACTCTGATGTGAAGTGCACTCTCTCTCTCTTTGTTGGTGCACAGCATCTAGTTCCCGAATGCTCTTTTGGACACATGCAGCCATGCAGAGAGGCTTATAATACGTTTCTACACAGTGGGCTGGTCAGCTCGGCACACAAGCTCTTGAATCCGTGTGGCTGAGTGGCATAGATGGAGTCCAGATCTCAGCCTGGTCTTTCAGTGGATCTGAGCTCCGGAAAACTGGAGAGAGGCCGCTGTCAAGTCTACATCATTCACTGGATTAAAAGGATGAGCCTTAGAGTAAAGGGAGAGCTGCTCATGGGGAATAACAACAGAACATCTATGGGGCTTGAGTAGAAATTTTTTATGAGGCCTGTGGCCTAAAAATTGATTTATAGATCAAGTAAACAATGCTGACAACTTGCAGGTATACCTCAGTGCAGCTTCTCTATAACAATATATTCTGAAGTCAAAGCATAAAGTGTAGTAGGTGAGCTGGATTCAAGTTTTATTGTGTTTGACTGTCTAAACTGAGAAAATGGTTTTATGGTTCAAATGAAAGAGTCAAAAGTCCAATTAATTTCAATGGCACTTGCTCAATCAGCAAAAACAAAGAAAAACATTTGTAGCATCACAGAAGCTAAAGAGTAGAATACACTACATGTTATTATTATTTTTTTTTACAGACTTTTACCCCAGTTTACAGTCTAGGTAAGCTGCCGGTAGTTGGCGAAAATCAGAGCCAGGCTGCAGATTTTGAGCAGTTGGAGTTAACACAAGTGTTACAGTGTATGATGGGCACAGCCACTGATTTTTAAGCTTCAGACTATGATTTTATCAAGTCAGAGGATATCAAACATGTTTGATATTTTGAGCCGATTTTAGAATACACATTGTTTTCATTTGTCATGCATCTCCTAGCAGTGATGCACACATTTCTGCATGCGTATGCTGTGTTTGGAACTTGCGCTCCCAATTTGCCTACTTACTATGCCCTAAAACTATGTAAAAGTACATACTTTTGAGTGTGAAGCCAAAAGGTAGGCAAGATTTTGGACATACCAGAGGCTCTGGGATGTACTACTTTGCCATATTTGCATCTTTTCTGTGCACCTTGTCAATCATCACCAGAAGTAAACCATCCACATTTCGATCAATTTAATGTCTTACTGTATTGGAGAGAAGTGGCATGTTGATCTGCCAGTTGCCAGTCTTTCATGCCAAGAACTCTCCTTATGTGTTAGTATAATGATGCATTTTAAAGTTAATAACCAGACATACTGTATCTGTATAAAAGTTCACAATGTTGTTGCAGATGAAACAGAATACGAATTACATATATTTTTTTAATCACTCAAACCACTTTCTCTATACTTAGTCTTGAAATTGTAGTGTGTAATCTTCAGTCGGATAGTGTCTGATGCCCAGTTTTTTGTCTAGAACCATTTACAAAGTCAGCAAGTATGATGCCTAGTGTTTTAAAATATGTTCAGATTTTAAAGCCATGTAGTGTGTTACAGCTTTATGGTGTTTTATGTATCTTAAATACACACAATTAAATATTGGTTTAATACTTTTTGCAAAAAAAAAAAAAAAAAAACGCTTATTGGTACAAATTTGTACCTTATTTGCCCCTAAAAGGTTCATAGTAGTACCTTAAGAGTACATATTATTACTAATATGCAAATGTGTGGTGTAATTTAGTTACAAGATTGTCCCTTTAAGGTACTGCCCCCCTAAATGGAAAATCTTTGCATTTTTCTGACTGTGTATATATGTGTACAAAGCAGCTATGCAAAAATGCTAACTTTCAGGTTCATCTTTTAAGTTTAATGAGCATCCGTTTTTAACAGTTCTGACTGTTACTTGTTTTCAAAAACACATTTCTTCTTCTCCGTAATACTGCACTGTTATGAATGTGAGGAAGAACCTATTTTTTTTGTACAAAAGACCCCATAAGAGCGAGAGTTAAAAGAGAGTTAAAGCAAGCATTAGCTTAATGAGGCAGAGTGCGCTTCTCAGAGGAACGGCACATTATAACACAACAGCTTTTGTAGGCTAAATTCCTGTTTTACAAAGAAAAAACAGGTCTCTCAGAGTGCATGGGTCTGTGGAAAATCATTAAAAGAGCATTGCATATGTATTATCAGTTCTCTGTGACTGGCCAAAATCCTTTCATCTGTATGAGACTATGCTAGGTTAATTTCTCACTAGTCACTCATTTTATGGCACCACATCCCACTCATAACACACCATGCATTTTCCACCAAGGAAAAATAATCACTACAAGCCATCTCCCTGAAACATAAATCAGAGTAATGCAAAAATAATGCTGTCTAAAACGTAATGTTTAAGAGCGTCTGAGTTCAGCAATTGCACATTTGTAACAACACAGCCTGTGTTAAATTGCCATTTTAAATACTGATTAATCATACAAATTTCCTGTCGGAAATTTAATGTGTCCTTCATCTTGCCGAAAGGACAGGAAAACATTCTGTGGCCGCTCATGACGGGTGAATTAAGGCTCTCTCTGCATTGCATGGTGGCACGCCCAGCGAACCATTACAAAGTCATTATTACATCTATAAATGATTGATCTTTAAAGAGGCACTGCGCAGAACACCTTAACAATTAACCCACCAGCTATTAAAGTTTTGGCAGAGCTGCGAGTCTCCAAATAAATCATGCAGTTTTACAACTTCTGCATATCGTAAGAATGAGAATTGCTGTGTTACAGCATATTGAATCTATTTCAGGGATGATGAGGGTCTTCCTTCAAATATGTGTCATCTTCACCAGCAAATATATTATATGTGAGTCATAAATAAAATATATATGACTCACATTCAGAGAGAGGACAGTTGTATGGCACTGTTTCCCCTGTAGGGTTTTTCCTTGTAAATATAGAGCTTATACAGGATGGTGATTGAGTACTTGTGTAAACATTATATAATATTTTCTAACATAAAAACAACAATACAAATTTAATATTGAAATCATTTAGATTTTTAAATATATTTAAACAGTCTCAACAAAAATTGTATGTATATGTATGGTCGTTGGAGTTGTATGTTAGAATTAATATATATATATATATTTGTTCATTAAATGTTTTGAAAAATACATTAATACATATACATTTTAAAATAGATGCTTGCCCTTTTCAAGTTAATTTTCCTCCTGACACTGTTCATTGTCTGGAAAAGAGAAGGCGATCAACACGGCATATGATTTAATATCAGCACCAAGCAGATGAGCTTTTAGAGTCTCCTTGGCAAAATGGGAACCCAACCGATGCAGTTGCTCTGGTCATTGGGTGATGCTCTTGTGTGAATCCAAAGAGTTCTACTCCACTGACTGGCACTGTGGTTTTAATTACAGTGGTCTAATTGAATTTTAATTGCATAGTTACTCAGGGTCTGCTTGAAAAATACAATCACGCATATGCTTAAAATACAAAAAGGAAGCACACCCACACACGCGGTTGATGAACAAACTTGAGCCTCATATTGTGATTTTATTGTCACCGTGTATGTTCACGGTAGCAAAATGCTTAATATTGTACTTCAAAGAACCAGACGGAATACTTGGCAGATGTTCGAGATGTTTAATGAGTGAGTTCATTTTCCACCTCATTAGCCAGTGGTGGTTTTCTGGAGAAAGTGAATGTTGTCTGTCTTGTAGAAGCAAAGACCACATTTTAGCAGAATGCCGGATATGTAATGTCAAAACCCCTGTTTTAGCCTAACCATGCAACTATTGAAATGTTAAAAATATCCTTTTTGTTACACATTTGAGCAGCAAACCGACAATTTATATGCCATGAACATGAATCTGTTATTTGCATTATTTTATTTTAAAAAAATCCAATTGTATTGACAAAAATATCTTTTTTTTCTTTTTTTTAACTGTTGCTTATTAAGTGACAAACAGCTCAGGCCAAGTTGCGTTCATACAGCTCCAGCATGGTAAAGCATGGTGTTAGAACTATAGATATGTCCCAAATTACATACTAAACACTAGAGATGCACCGATTGCAATTTTCTTGACCGATTCCGATTTCCGATTTTTTGTTAGTGTGATCTGCCGATACCGATTTTTGCCGATTCTGATTTTCTTTCTAAGAACTATAATTGACAGCATATACAAACAAAAATCTACTTTTCTTCAACGCAAAGTTTTATTTTCATAAAAAAACACAAGTAAAAAGTCAGTAATAAAATAAGAACAAATAAAAAAAAATTGCAAACAACAGCACAGATAAATGCAATAGAATAAAGTGAGCTATGAAACTAAGTTTTTCAGGTTAAGTAAGTTTTTATTCAGGTAAGAAATACTACAGAAATGAAAGTAATCAAATGTAAAATAACACATCCAGTGTTATTTTACATTTGATTGCTTTAATTTCTGTAGTCTTCATTGTAAAAATTAAATACAGATTAATGCTTACCATTAAAGTTATAAAACGTATTCAGTCAAGAGCAGAAAGTGATTTTCTTTGTCTTTTGTTCTTTGATTAACATGACAAACAACAGCAGGAATATTGGACTGGGGTCCCTATAAGAGTTTATCCACGGACCCAATAGACTGTTACACAACATGCGTTCTCCTTCTCAACTATTTAACATTCCAAAACTGACTGTGTTTAACTGGATACTCGACAAGACGGGCAGTTTGACATAATTTTGTATGTATTTGAACGTTTTAGTGCAGTTAGCCACTCATTTTGGTATTTGTGGCTCACAAGCTGTTTGAGACTGTGCGCGCTTTGGTGTAAGCGCGAAACCTGTGGGAATGACTTAAATAATGTGCAATACAAGCACTATTTAACCGGAGCGAATGAGACGTGTGTGAGAGAGAAAGGGGTCGTCGGAGAGAAGAGAGCGAGAATGCGCGGCTGACGTTATTGCCTGTGCCGCTGGTAACAAAACGGATCGG
>NW_015505197.1:21099-23665 GCF_001515645.1 Sinocyclocheilus grahami | reverse complement strand
GATTCACAATCACGCTGTGTGAAATGATTTCTGACTGAAAAACACATCGGCGATGACCTACAGCCAATGAAAGAACAAGATACAGGGCAGCGGGAAGTTCGGGGAGGAGTTATATGAAACGTAGTTTGCGGACCAGTGTTGCCAAATCCGCAATTGCCGCCGGTTGTTTTTTATGTCAGCAGGTTGAAGCGACCCCAATAATGTAATATTTAGGCCCTGGAATGTGAATTGTACCAGGAGTGAACAACTATACAAATATACCAAAAATATTTGTATTTTACCCCCCGAACACGGTTTTTAATGGGGGACCCCCTCGAAAGCAATTGGGCTATTTTCAGGCTAGTTTTGAGTAGTAATTGGGCGGGTTTTGTAGCGAAAACCTGGCAACCCTGCACCAGACAGAGCTGTCGGCGATTCTTCCTATTGTGAAATCATGCAATGTGAAACCCCCTGTCACCGATCCATCGTGCAATGTGAACACAGCAGCAAGTGAATGCTACCCCAGATAGTCACACAGTGTGAAAACAATGGCGATCTGACGAGTTTGAAAATTGTGCAGTGTGAACTCGGCATGACCGGCCGGTCACCGATCTGGGCCGATCATGAGGAAAATTGGCCGATTCCAATCCCTGGCCGATCGATCGGTGCATCTCTACTAAACACTATGCATGTACTCAAAAGTACTCAAAAAGGAACGCTGCAAGAGTTGAGTGCATGAAGTGTCCATTCCATTTTTTGGGGGGTAAAATAAATGCATCATCTGGGCACTTTTTCTTGTTGGAATTTTCAGTGTGAATACACTACTCACATTATTTATACTACAAAAGGGTTTGAATAGTGTATAAGTACGCACATTATATTATAAGTGATTTTCTGTGATCAATATCTTCATCACATTGTTTTCTCCGATTGGGTGAGCAATTTGGGTGCCAACCAACCAATGAAAACAGGAACAGTGATGACAACCAATGAGAACAGGGAACTGTGATGAAATAAACTACAAAACTGTTGTGGATCCTCTCACCTTAATTACTTTGTAATATAGAAGAAAACTACCTTTCAGCAATGAAATAATTTGACGGCAGTGACATTTAATATGTAAATAAGCTTTATCTTACACCTAAAATCACAATGGAATTTATAATTATGTTAATATTAATAAGTAAATCCCCACACTCATTTTATCAAAGGTTCTTTTTCAAAAAGACTAGTTGTGTGAAAATAATTTCCACTTCTGAATTAACTATATAACTGAACGTAGCTGCTTTAAAACTACTTTACACAGTTATGTAGAAGTATGCTGCCTCATACTTACAGTTTGAATTAAACATTGTGTTATGTTGTTGTTCTTAATAAAAGGATCAGTCACTGCCATGTTTCTTACATTTTATTCGCATTTGATGCTTGGCAAGTGTTAATATTTGGTTGCAGTTGTTTAACTGCCTACTTCTACATGCACTTCAGATTCCCCACTGTAGAAATATCGTGGGAACGCAGTGATGCGTGACACTGTGAGGATGCCAATAAAGCACTATGTCTGTCTTTTTGAATTAGGAATTTATGGATCTGAATTGACTCTAATGTGGTGGTTTGTCACTAAATAGTTTGGGAGTTGGAGAGCATGTGGGCCGTAGTCCCACTCCGCTACATGAAGAGCATTACAGCAGCTCATTCTGGTGGGCCAGTGATTCCAGCAACTGAGCAGAAGCTTCAGCACTCTCCCTATTAAAGCAGATATTTCTCACGTGTATATACTTAGAACATGGCGCTGACAATGCCAAAATCATGGTTTCAATTCCCAGGGAATGCATGAACTCATAAAATGTACACACTAAATGCAAAATAAGTTGCTTTGTAAAAAAAGGTCTGCCAAATATGTAAATGTAATAGGCTAGGCTAATTAATGTTTTCATTGAAACAACTCACACAGTAAAAATTAAAAGAATAGTTCACCCAAAAATGAAATTTTTGCTGAAAATGTACTCACCCTCAGGCCATCCGTGATGTATATAAGTTTGTTCTGACTTTTTCACTGAAGCGTTATTATGGATTATTAGTGATATTATGGGTTCCAAATCTGTTCCAATGAATAAGCAAACTCATCTACATTTTGCATGTCCTGAGGGTGAGTAAATTTTCAGCAAAATTAAATTTTTGGGTGAACTATTCCTTAACTTCCAGCAACGTTTCTCTGGCTATATAGAAATTAACCTACCCTAAAAATATACCTACTATAAAGTTATTATTCACTTAAGTAAAATGTGTGACAACATGGCCCAGTAAAGAAAGAATTCACACATCTTATTTCACAAATAATTGTCCGTCTTTATGATTTTTTTTCATTCATATAAGAATGACTAAGAAATCAGACCATTTTGTTAAATCATGTGCCTCCTATAGTTTTATGTAATACTATTATAATTTAGTGGATGGGATCTTGAATAATATTAAGTATGTTAAAGGTCTTTCAGAACTTCAAGAAAACTTCAGTCAAGGAACAGTCAAGGAATAGAAAATGAAGCTTTTTTAACTCATTATGGCATGTCATCCATATATATATATATAT
>NW_015505197.1:1840-21089 GCF_001515645.1 Sinocyclocheilus grahami | reverse complement strand
ATATTCTTTCCCCTTTCTCTTAGGAAGTCATTAACTGATAAATTGTGAGTGACAAAGATTTTTCGAATGTCCTAAGAAACCTAGCCTCCCCTTCCAAAGAGCAATAAACCCAAGCACACTGAACTGCTACACTACATCCAACAATGACCTTTACCAAACCTCCAGGAAATGCACAACACTGTGCACATGTGCTGCCTTGTTTATTCATGCAGAACGCTGCACACCATCACATTGTTATTTCAGAATGCCTGTCCATATTAGACGAAGAGTTATGAGCAGGGGGCACGAGCGAACCGAATTCACACATGGGCAAGAAAACAAGCGAGCTGTTAATGCACGTATAATTAAACAGTCCTCCAAAGCAACTCAACACTCCGCCAAATAATTCTCTCAGGTTTGGAGGCTCAGTAGTGATGTCCAATTAATTGTTGCCAGCCGCATCTCATAGCTGTCAATGCATCTCTATCTAATGAAGCTCATTTTAATGAACCCACAGAAAAGGATGGTTCAGATATGAGGAGCATGAACACAATTACCAACACACTTACTCATTAAATGCATAGAGAGGAACACTAATAAATTAGGTTTCATCAGCATCGGTACACCGTGTGTGTTTACACTGCCCCCAGGTACTTCATTTACAATTCGTCATATGTGAAAGCTAATATTTCATACAGAAAGTCACACTGCCAGAGGCCCGCTTATATTGCAGCCAAGCACAAATATGTTTATTCATCAGTAGAGGGCAGTGAGAGAGTAACTTTAAGACAAACAGAAGTTGAAGAGACAACGGTGAAGTTGTTTTGCTTGCCTTGTTGTGTTTAAGATGCGGTTTACTGAATGACATTTTAACATTTTTAACTGTTGTGAGGATGCTGCTCACTGAATGAGCTTTCAGTTTTAAGAAATATAGCTACAAGCAGCAATAACAGGATCCAGTGCACTGCATATAGGAAGCAATCCAAAGTTCAAAGTTGTTCACTGTTTTCTCTGACATCTCAGTATAGCACAATTTTTACTCCTTTACCTGCTTGACTTTTGATCTAGAATTTAGTTGCTCAACATTCACACCTCTTATAGTTCATATTCTCTGTCTGTCTTCAAGAACAAAGTAAATTTAAAACAATAGATGTTTTAAAATATAACCCACATAAAAACAGAGATAAAAACCACAACTTTACAAAGAAACAGCAAACATTTCAGTCACAACATGACGTTATTCACTGCACTGGTTGGATGAACATATGATAAGGCTCACAAAAACGGGAAACACTTCGGCAGTTTCAAAGTCATCTGATTGGTTGAATTTTACAACATTTCTGGGAAGACATGTATGTCACGTTCTATAACGGTCCACCTGGAAACAAAGCCATTGTGGTGTCAAACCCCTTCACGGAAGAAGAAAGCCGTTGTGTTTACAACTGTGACAATGACCGCTTACCAGGATAAACTAAACACTGAATATTCAAAAGTATGTGAAGTTCACGACTCTGCACCATTGTTGCAGTAAACTTGCATGACATTCTTCAATAAATGGTTTATTGGTTGCATGCTGGTCTGTTATTGTATCGACTTTATATTTAATTTCATGACACTGACACTTATATTTCATGACACTGAACAAAACAAATGGTGACTCGTTGCATGTTGGTCAGATGTCCTCTTGGGAGGTCCTTGGGCAACGAAAGTTGTGATGCAGTCCAGGGGCCAGTTGCATAAACACTGTCACTTTGTTAAGACTCTGTCTTAAAAACTAGTTTGATTAACTAGTAGTTAACCAAGTGGTAATCAGTCTTACTTGTTGGATTCAAATTAGACCAATCTACAATTGTATGTAATTGACTTCAAAAGGTTATGACCAGTCTTGCAGATACAAGGCTCGCAAAATATAAAAAATCCTGGAAACCTTTCGGCAGGCATTCTTCAGATTGTGGTAGCCCAAAATGAATTGAACTAGCCCGGAAAAAAAAAAAAAGACATCGGCTGACCTTCACTGCGGACAAATCAGCATAATCAAAAACGTCTGTGATTGTATTTTTTCTTCAAATAAGAAGTCGAGATTAGGTGTGCAGTGGATCACAAAACTCATGGCTCGGATCATATTAAGGATTTTGAGTGACAGATCGGATCATTTTTAGAATGAGCAAAAAAAAAAAGGTTCTTTATTATTTAAATAACACATTATTTAAAGAATACTTTACTTCGATACCACAGCAAAAACTAGTAGCATATAGGAATGGAACGATTCACTCAACTCACAATGTGAAAAGATTCACATTATTGATTTCACTTTTCTCAGTTTTAAGACAATAAAGTGTCCTTTTATTATAATTTTTTATTATTAGTTATTAGATTGTACAATTTTTAAAATTTGAAGCAAAAACAGAATGGTCTGACTTTAGCTTTGTTTAACTACAACATCAAACATATCTGAACAAAACAAAACAGCAGACAGGCTGAATGAGACGCAAATGTCACTCTCTGGATTCAATATAATGATGCACATGAGATTTCTTTCTCCACTGTTTACGTTCATCTAAGACATCACTGACTGTGTTTACGAGAATACTTGCTGAGATAGTTATTTTGGGATTATTTTGTGTTTGTGTGTACATTCAGACGCAAGGATACGTGAAAGAGGACTCAATTCTGTGTTTGCGTGCTGTCTGAAACGCGGCTCACTGTGTACGTGCTTTGAGTGAGTGCGCACAGAAAACAGCGAGTGAGCACCGAATGCGCTTGAATGGTTTAAAACGCTCAAATGTTTAAATTGGCAAGACTTAGAAACATATGCAAATGAACACTAATCCGTTTTACCTCTACAAGCGAACAACGAGAATCAAGGAAGGAATTTTATATCACTATTCAAGATAGCCCGTCGGGCAGGGTGGTGATACATTTTGGAAGCTCGATTGGAAAACACAATAGTCCCGGGACGTCAGGCTAGCGATTTTGCAAGCCCTGAGATAAAAAAAAAACCTGACCTTCTACCGTGAGTCTGAAGGTATGGCTGTGAAACACTAGTCATGCTGTGACTGAAACATTTGCTTTTTAAAAACTTTACCAAAAGTTAAAATAAATAAATAAATAGGAACCACTAAATCTTGGTTCATAAGGACAATTTGTTCTGCATGAGGAGAGTGAAATTTAAGTCTTTTGACTCAAACAAGGTGGTAGCGGAGCTGATGCTTTGAATATTGCAAATTTAACCAGTAGTTGCCAGGCAACCATATATCTCATCCATCCCAAAATCACACAATATGCAATTAGCCCGCAGAGCCTTCATGCATGCAGAGTTTGGTCACTGATCAAATTGAGAAATAATAATAATAATAGGCTAAAGGAGAAGCAACTCTTAAAATTATTTATTTAAATCACTCTTTCACCCATATCTCTGTAAATGGAGTCTCCTGTTTTGCCTATTGAAGAAAATAAAAACTATGTACCACATTAAAATATATCACTCTTTTGAAACAAAGGAAATCTCATGTGAGTGAGGCTGGGTTATATGGAAAGCAAGTCCGACTGTTGTTGTGTTCTAGCTGTCACTTCACTGCCTCTGTGTCACACTCTCATTCTCTCAAATATGTTTCTCTCTCCATTTTTACCGCATTCTCTTTCAGTCGCCTCCACCTTATGTGCACACGCATGTACTCACACACACACATATAAAGATACCCCTCGCATGCATCAGATAACAGAAGAGCTGAATGACAATGACTTAGAAGCCAAGTCGAGGTGTTCACTGAGGCAGCATGCATTATGGAGGACGTTTCTGTACAGAGAATGTGTGAGGTAAGGCAGAGTCTGTATCCCTGAGCTGAAACACACAGCAAATGGAGAAAGATCCTGTGCACCCAAGTTTTGGCCTCATTTCATCTCAATGTGCTGTCACGCCAGCCTGCCAGCCCCTCCGATTCATTATCAGTTCCTTTGACAAGCATGTGGAATAATCATGTACAGTAATCCATTATTCCACAGATATATCTACCGACTGAAAAGGGTTGTTTCGGTAGGAGCTCTTGGAAATGAGAACATGCAAATGTCTTTAAAGCATTCATTTACTCATAAAGGGGATACAAATCTTTTTTTGTCTCTGTAACTGATTTGTATTGATTAAAATGTCTTATAAGGAGAGCTATACATGCCTAGCCGTTGAAGGGGAACACAGCTGCATGGTAGAAACTAGATTTGCATCTCCTGAAGGAAATATCAGTGCTTGCAAGGCAGCAAAAAAGTTTTAGGCTTTGGATTTAGTTATACAAGTACATAAATTATACTTGTATAAAATAAATTGAAGTTTAATATATGCAAGAGGACAAGACCAACCACCATTCAGTACTCAAATTTCAATTATCAACACTGCTACTCACTACTCAATATTTGGTTATGCAATTCAATGAAATGCTTAGGGTATGAAATACTAATCTTTTATATATATATACTACTAATATATATATATATAATACTAAGCTAAACTTCTCCCTGATTTTAAACTTTATATTACATAATTTCAATCAAAAATTAATTATTTGATTTAAAAAAAATGAATGAACAGCTAAATATGTTTGACATAAAAATGCATTTACAAAATCCTGAAGAAGCATAGGTAGCCTTAATAACTCTCTAATGGCTTTAAACTAAACATCACGTAAATTGACACTTCAGAATTCTAAGTTTTAAAAACAATACTTATTTTGAACCAGCGCTACTCTTTCAAGTCACTTAATTATCATTTGATTTATCTGATTGTAGATGCGTTGTGCATTGCTGAAAGCTGAGTGTTAGGCTTGTTTATCCACTGCTAATAGACATGGTATATTTTGATACAGTAAAACGACATGGATTTTGAATATTGTGTTTTTAAATATTTTCATTCACAAAGAAGAAATACAAAAAAATGCCCTTAACCCCAAGTTTTTTAAGAGCGACATCTCTGTAAGTGTAATGAGTTTTATTGTCTTTTGATTGATAGCATCTAATATCTGTACTAATTAGAGCCCAGCAGTTAGTGCACATGCTCCTACTAGGGATGTTAATATGATATTATTAGATTAGAATTAATTAGATGTTTTTTTAAACTACACTGTCACTATTTTTGTTCGAAATTAACAGCATTTAAATAATGAGAAAATACATGATAAAACCATCGTGCAAACCGTATTTTTCCCCCTTTACCACATCACTATGGTAAGCCCAAATATTATTTTAATTTTAGAGTTGTCAGACCGGATTTCCCAGGAAACTGTATACTTTTCAATTGATCAATCATCTGTGCTTGTTTACCTCATATCCGTAAATATGAAAAGAATTTCAGGGTACTACTGAAGTATAGCTTCAAGCCACAAAAAAACGGAAACTCGAACCGAAAATAGTTTTCAAGCTAAAAGAAAAGCGACACTACCCGTAATAAAACACGAATCAAGATAGCTAATTACTAGGTTCACAAAACAATGTTTATGTTGGTAAAAATGCTAATCTACTTTGATTTATTTGCCTATAAACAGCCTTGCAAAGCTAAACTTAGCTTCCACCGTTATATATAAATAGCAATATTTTATGTCAGCGTTGCCAAACTTTTGTAAAGTTATTTTTGAAACAACTGATTTCAACAAGTCAAAACAAAAGCAGCAGTATATAAAATAGTTACCTGCTCATAAGAATGTTTTTTCAGATATCCGTCTGTCGTTATTCTCACCGAAGCACTCCTCGTGATTACCAAAACAATGTTTCTCCACAAGTAACTTGTACTTTTATGCTTCGAACACTAGAGGGTCAAATGTGACATAGTGTAGCGTTGGTATTTATTAATTAATTTATTTACTTAACTTCCAAAAATAAGATAAGTTATACAATGTGAATGGTCCTGTACATTAATTTTTAAAAACGCCATTGAGCTGTTCCTCTCTGTGATAATTAAAGTTAGTCAGATAGTCTACATTGTAGTCAGATACCCATCACCGTCTGCCCTCATTTTCTGAAATTGTGACTTTATATGAGGATCTCAATGAGTGAGTGTCAGAAAACCAGTGCGTGGCCAATCATGGGTCCCTCTCCTTGGGGCAGTCAAGGCAATATCAGTGTCCACAAGCCCACAGCCTCCTGCTTAACCCAGATCAGAGAAACTCTCTCCACAGGTGGCGGTCAACAGGGCTTAGACTAGCTCTGATGAGAGGAAGGGCAGTGGGGAGTCGTACTCTGATAAGACAAAAGAAAAAGCACAGAAAAGCGCAAAGGAAAAAATAAAAGAGAATCTGGCGAAGAGCAGAAGAAACCGACAAAAGGCTGCAGCTTTTTCTGGGATCACTCCTGTTGCCTGTTTTGATCTTAATGTCCATTTCTGATTTAGTTCACTGAGTGGTCAGTTTTCTCAAGTAACAAGGATCACTTGATATTTATCTTACTTGGTTTGTTGGAAGGAAGCTGAATGTTCTTAGTGGTTTCCGAGAGAATAAAATAAATGACAGAAACATCTTTGCTGTTTTTTCGGTTACACTTTACTTGAAGGGGTGTGCATAAGACTGACATGACACCTTCATAATCATGACATGACACCTACATAATCATGACATGACACCTACATAATCATGACATGACACCTACATAATCATGACATGACACATGTCATGAATATGAAGGGTTTTTATGCATGTTTATGACAACTGTCATTAAGTGTCATTTGCTCAGTTATGTAATTTTTAATGCAAATATGACATTATTTGACCTAACCCTAACCTAACCCTACCCTTACCCTTACCACTAACCATAGCCCATAACAAAGACATCTCAAACAATGTCATCTTTGCATTAAAAATTACATAACTGAGCAAATGACACTTAATGACAGTTGTCATAAACATGCATAAAAACCCTTCATATTCATGACATGTGTCATGTCATGATTATGTAGGTGTCATGTCATGATTATGAAGGTGTCATGTCAGTCTTATGCACACCCCTTCAAGTAAAGTGTTACCGTTTTTTCTTTACTGTGTGCATGTGCAGAATAGCTCCAAGACATAATTAAAACATTTTAATTAGAGGGCTTATGGCTACAGTTCCCCCTGAACTCACACATAATGCAAAACCTATTTAAAATTGTTAGGTCATCAATTATGCAGAACATATGAACCTTTCCAAAACTTTACCACTTTTAAAACACCAGATATATTGCAACATTTCAGATTGTCAACCTTCTAAAAAGTAATAGTTTCTTGTAAATTTCAAATATGACAACTTTAACTAGTTCAAGATCAAACAAACCTGAAATAACAATCGAAATATCGACTTTGCTTCTGAATCTCATTTGTAAGCCGTGGCTCATTTAAGCTGGAAAAGGTCAAATGGGTATCAGTTTCTTTGTAGCTCCCATTAATGTTGGCACTTGTGAAGCTGTAAACTATAAATACCCATAAAAACTTCTCTGTTAAGTGCAGTTTGAGTGGGAGGAAAAAGTTGGCTCAGACGGTTCAGATTGTTTTATAATAAATACACTGATCTTTGGAAACAACACAGCTTTTGACAGTAAACTCTAACCAGACTCCAACAGACGGAACAATAGATCCCCAAATTACAACTCAGATTGGATGTCCAGGAAGGGTGTTTGTTTGGCACTGAATTGCGAGGCATCTGCGAATTCAATTGTTTTTAGAGGGTACTTGCTAATTTCCAATATTATCTGTCACACCTTTCTCTCCACACATAAACAGTTTCTAACAGCACTCGGTTTCAAAACCGTGGTTACTCAGAATGTTTCCTGACCTTGATGATGAACAAATGCTGGTTTGTTTTGTGAAGCATGTGAGCATCAAAAATACTTTTTATTATTGAGGATTAAATTATATTGCCTTCACTTTTCAATGCTATGCCATCAAAATAAATAAATGCAGTGTAATAACATCTGATTTATTCATATATCCTTTTTAGGATCAGGGTTTCTTGTCACTGGTGACGAGTCATAGTGATCAGTCACAGACATTTTCATTGTTAGTCAATTTAACCTATAATTCTTTAATAATTATTTACTGTTATTTTTGCTTTACATTCTTACATTATTTTCACATTCTGTTAGTTAGTATTATTAGTATTATACATAGTTCAAAAAGTTGTGAATTTTTCAGTGATTCTCTATGGTTACAAAGTTATGCCTGACTCTTAGGTTACATTGTTATGCAACAAGTGACATCCAATATGCAACACAGTTATTCTGTGGTGTTTTTTTTTCTTTTGGAACTATTTTAGATGGCAGATCAAAAATATAGCGATAACTGGTAATATTGTGTCTATTGTGTTGCTCACTATATTAACTTATGTATTGAACTGTGGTATAAAAGCAATATCACACTCCAGGGGAGTTTTAGCCTATCATCAGTACTGTCATCATTAGTACCCATCAAAAAGTAAAAAGTATTTCCGTATTCTTTTTTAAGACTGTTATGGATATAAATTGGTGCAATACAGAGTCATTTACAAGCTGCACACACAATAAAGAACTGCTTTATCACTGGCAAATGGTTGTATACATTTGCCAGGTTTGTTTCATATAGATTGTCTCAAGAAGCTAAGCATGCATCTTATCCACCACTTTTTTTTGTTCTCCATCTTATAATTTATCCCATTATTATTTCAGTGTAAGAAACCTCTACAAACGATTTAGTGCATGAGTAAACCATCTGAATTAATCAAACTGGATTCTGAAAATTTCAGAGATGCAAACCCCTGTGATTACACTGTATATCAACCATTCATTCATTTGTAAATTACTAGTTCATTTACCCAAACAGCTGATAAAAAAACATATTTTCCATGTGCATTATTTTCAGGAATAATGATTCTCAGGTCGTTAGGGCCTTTCGCACCACTTTAGTTCCAGAACTAAATGTACAGTACTAAAGTACTGGGACGATTTTGCGCGAACTATTTCCCAGTACCATTTAAAGGGTTGCATTTGCACCGAGAGTGTGTACTAAGAAGTGACGTAAGCCGGTCGACAGCGTCGTCATTTGTGCGCGGCGTTCAACAACAGAAACAAAGAAGAACAACATTAACAACAGGAGGATGGAGGACGCTGTGATCGGAGCTGATTTTGTTGTGTCTCGCGGGTTTCACAATAATGGACATGGAAAGTCAACGTATACGTAAAGCGATTGAAAGAATGGAAAGGAGGACTAAGAATCTCCAACGACAACTGGCAGTGCTACATTTGCTACAAGTGCCTGCACTTCAGCGTCCATCCATCTATCGCTGTTCTCCATACTTGCGAAATAAGTTGACACAATGTTTACAGTATGTTTACACAGCGTTTTAAATCATGGTGGGTGAGGGCGTTTTCGTACGCGTTTGGCCAGTCAATGTCTACTTACGTCACGATTAGTACCAGTTGTGCTGGTTAGACCCTGCTCCGGAGTAGGAGCTAATTTGGTTCTTGAAAAAGGCAGTCTGGTACTAAAATCGCACCCAGTTCCGGCGAAAACGCCTAAAAGTGGGTAGTTGCACAATTAGTTCTGGTACTATGAAAAGGTTCCCGCGGTGCGAAAGGCTCTATTAAATGGTATTCTCTTTTAAAAAAAAGAGATGGTTTCCCAGCTTGAGATGGTTTTAGCTGGTCAGTCAGCTGGTTTATCAGCCTGATCAGCCTGATCAACTAAAGAAGTGGTTAAAACCCCTCTAAAAACAGCCTGCTACACTGGCTATGACCAGGCTGGAAGACCAGCTAAGTCCAGCCAACCAGCATAAGCTGGCTAGCCCCCACAGGGTTAGCGATGCCCTGTCACACACGCATTTATTTAGTTGATCTGGAACAACAGTGCTTTTGCTTGTCTGATATAGCTTACATATTCACATGTAAATATTACTGCTCAACTTACTACACCATCATGTGGTGCCTCTTGATGCTGCTAAATAGAGCACTAATTTAGGAGTTGGCTGCTCAGAGCACCTGCTGGTACATGGAAAAGCAGACGCTAAGAAACAGTGTTGGTGTCCTCTGGCCCTCTTTAAAGGGCAATCCATAATTGCGAAAACTGACAGGCTGTTAGTTGCACAACAATTGAAAATGCCTTTATACAACAGCCATTCTTACATAACCCTCAGCAGAGACCTCGGATATTGCAAATGCATAGACAAAGATTTTCTCCATTTGCATTCGCAGCTCTTCTTTAGTAACAATTATCCTTGCTCATAATGTTTTTGACAGTCCTGTTGCAAATAGACACTATCCTAGATGGGTACCAACTGTGTGCCCTTGTCTTGGTTAGACAAATCTCAGTCAGAAGAGGTGGGCAGAAGCATTTCGGAAAATATAAACACATTATCCCCATCCTATCCACAGATGCTTATGAAACTTTCTTGAACATCAAACATTATGTGTGTATGAGTGTGTGTGTGTGTATATATTCAAAGCATGACGCATGTAACATCCAACTAAAAACAGGGAATTAAAATCAGTACCCAAATTTTGACAACGGAGGCAATCAGAGATGTCTAATGGTTGTACAGACCTGTTTCTAATTCTAGAGTGGAACCATTTAATTTCCTTAAAGTGGTAAAATTGAAAATAATTAAACTTTTTCAAAAAGTTTTCTGAGATCTAAAAGTTTCAGAACTGACAGCTTCCTTACACCGATACTGCTACTGGGGAGAAAGGTGATGACGATTAGGGGCCTACGGCTGTTTGGGGGCGGGGATTTCAACCTACTGCCTGAGGCCAGCATGAAAGACGCTCAGGACAGGTGATGGGCCACTGCTGCGCGTCGTCATGAAAGCCTATCATTTGCACGTGTTTTTAAGCCTAGTTTCGTATTTTAAACGCTCGATAGAAAATATAATCATCTATTATTTATCAGGTTGTGATTCAGTGGAGCCAGCTGGTCCAAATAAACTGGCTACTGAGCCATCTTTCAAGTACAAGTTTTTTTGTGAATCCCGCATTGAACTCCCTGAGATTAGAGAAGCAGTCACAAGTAAAATGACGTGCTTGAGGGCGGGTCAAGTTGTTCGCAGCCGGCCAACTTAGAGTATAGGTGGGCATTATGCAAATGTGTTACCCAGTGATGTGTAGTGGGATTTGTATTACTAACGACTCGTTTAGGCTGTTCAGAGTCGATTCTTTTGGGAGAAAATTACTTTATTTATTGTGCACTTTCGCCTTTACAACTGTTTGACATGATCTCTTTAGTAAATGCTTAGTAAATAAGTCCAGCTGTGCTAATAGTAGATTATATTTTACATGCACTTGTCCTTTCGGAAAGCACAGGTTATTATCAGCACGAGTCGATTTCAACATCCTATCTGTTGACTCTTCCGAATCCCCCCCAGGCTTTGGTATTAGAAGTGTGCTCAGGTTTGCTTTTCATTCTTGTTTACACAAAGTCTCTGCCCACAGCCCTGGAGATTGTTGGCTTGCTTGTTTTCTGCGGTATCACACCTGCCTCCATTCCAGATAAGGTAATGACTGCTGCTCACAACAGCTATAGCACAGCAGAACTGGAGCTCTAACATCATTTGGTCAGATGCGCTGTTAGTAAAATAATGTTCACCTTTTCATTTCATAGTTTCACAGTAAAATATATCGTTTATTTTCTAACATCATTACTTTAGTTCTGAACTATTGCACCTTCCCAAAATTACTTTGTCCCAGTTTCTTTTGAGAGCCATAGCCTTGTTCAGATACTGTCCATCAGCATATCTGAACTAAATAATACAAGAAGATCATGTGGCAGATTTTATTTAGATTTATGTATTAGAAAGATAATATTATTAACTGGGGATGTTTATGTGGATGCTTTAAGCAACTGTTCACCTCTGGATTTCTGGTGCTCAGGAGAAAATTGCAGTTTGATGGATGGAGTTCATAATTGACTTCATCCACTAAGAGCGCTTCTAATTTTCTCACAACCAGAACATATGGGGGTGCATGATGAATTAAATATCACTTTTCATTGTAGCGAGGGCTTCTCATGAAATCAGCTTTCCATGCAGTTGGACAATGATACTTTAAAATATTTTCTCACATTTACAATAAATATTACAATAATAAAAATAAATCTAATTCACATAAGTATTACAAAACATGTCCTGTAAATTTCAGTAATGGCTGTATTATAGTATTAGATGTGTAGAATGCTATTGCTCATCACCTGCATAACCCATGCATTTTAAAGGTGCTTTAAGGTAACTGGAAAATTTTCAGCATAGATTCTTTTAAACTGCTGGGATATTATAATTGCACAAGCTTATCTTTCAGCTTAGCTTTAAGTGGTCCACTTTTATTTCCTCAATTCTGGTCATTAGGGCCTTTATCAGCATTGCATTATAGACATTATATCACATCAACTGTGAAATAATATCCACTGAAACAGACAACAAGCACTTTAAGACAAAATTTGTCATGTCATGGAAAAAACAAAGGGAGTCAACCCTGAATTCTGCTTTTCAAGGTAGGGAATGCACTTAACCTGGGTCGAAAATAACCATTAAAAAGTGGAAGCATCTAATAATTTGCCTGAATTCAAAAGAAAGGCTCCTTTTCTTTCTCCTCTTGTTCCCCAACCTTACTGAATAATAGCTTACAGAATAATAGCTAACCATTAAATGTAGATGTGCTACGTTTTTCTAAATTACTGACTAAAGTAGTCCATTACAATATTGTGTTACTCCATGAAAAAAGTAAGTTGAGTCACTTAGTTACTTTTTATGGAAAGTAATGCATTACATTACTTTTGCGTTACTTGCTTATTTATATATATATATTTTTAATAACAAAAAACCCAAACATTATATTTTTGGCAACTATAAAGGCCCTTTCACACCAAAAGTGAAATTAATTTTACAAACTAAACTCAACCTGAAGGAAGAGCGTTTGCTTCTGCACCTCACTCCCAATTTCTCTCAACACGGGGATAGGATAGCTCTGTCAATAAATGGGAAAACAAAGCAACTTGCATACTTATTTGAAAAGTAACTCAGATATTTCATTGTAAATTTAAAAGTAATGCATTACCCCCAACCCTGACAATCACACACGTTCAGAAGTGGCTTGTCAATTTGTCACCATGAGAATAATACCTACAAAGTGATAAAAATATCTCTATATACCACATCAGCATTGTACATTATCTCCATCTACAGCACTGTACAGTGTTACCCAAAATACCACTGTAATTTTCCTACTGTGTGTGCACAAACCTGGTGACCTGAGAAGTAATTTATAGAGTGTTGCAGAGATGACACATTCTTGTGAAAATTAGCATTTGTGTTTATATGGTTTAATCTCATTGTTCTTATAATCATGCTCCTGAAAACTGTTTAACTCAAACTTTCAGGGAAAATGTTCTTTAAATAAAGACTGTAAGAGCTGTCTGAAGCTTAGTGATGGTGACTTTGAAGTCATGTAACTGTGGTATAGTTCGTTTATAGGCTACATTTAGCTTTTTACTTCTGCTGATTGTATTTAGGCTTCAATAAGTTGTGTTAATTTGTGATGATTATCATTATGAACAAAATGTGTAAAAATCAGAAACTTTTGTTGGCCACAGAGCTTATTTTCTGCAGTAGGCCAAAAGCCTGTTGAAAAATCCGATTGGGTTTTTGTCGCAGGAACTTTTGTCATTGGCTTACAAAAATATGTCATAAAAATTACAGTTTAGCAGTTGTGGTTTTCAAAAATAAAGAGAACAGAGCCATTTTGGCAAATGCAATTTAACCTACATACTCTTCAGATGGCTCTTGGGAGATGTGTGCGGCCACATGAATCACACTGCTTTGTCTGCACATGGACATTTCGGAGTGACACTCAGGAACGTGAACATGATGAAATTGCCATCATCTTACAGGACAAGATGGCGGCCCATTTCTTAACAAGTAGCCAGACTTAAGTTCACTCAGAATGGAAACGTAATTGATTTAAGGTAACAAAGGGCTGCTGGGAGATCCATTGTTTGTCACACCTTTTATAGTTTAATGTGCTCATCTGATGTCTTGATGTGATGCATGATGCCCTTACCTACAGAGCTGAGGAGATATGGTGACAGAGCAATAGCGCGCCTTGCCCGTAGGACAGCTATATCAATTTCCTGCAATTGAGTCAAATGCTTGTGTTTGCGCTCCCATCAGCACAAATAAGGAGCTATTGGGGGATGGTCGAGGAGTTTCGATTTCCTGCGGCTGCCGACCGCCCGGGCGCTTGTCACTGTTTCTGGTGCTGGCGAGGAGAGATGCTGTGCTGATGCGTTGGGAGGGTAACAGATGGGGTTTCTAATGTCATGAAGCAGCTGCTTGTTGGCCAAAGTTAATGATGATGGGCATGTGCATCTGTAGCAAATGCTGAGCTAGCTTACAAGTGAACATTGCACTTTCAAACGGAAATGAGACGGAGGGAAGCAACTCTTACCTGCTACAAACATGCTGGCTGTGGTCATTAGCAGATCTGCTTCTGCTAGGTGAGGGTATTGTGGAAATGAGAAAATGAAGGTCATGCTAGAGCGCTTATTGCTGCCATGTGGTAGAATTACAAACTCCTTGAAACTTTGAAGGAGTCCAGGTCAGCACGCCTGACCCAGCTAACTGCCAATTATGATTGAATTACATAATTAAATATTATGCTCTTCAAAAGCTTGGGGTCAGTAATTTTTTTTTAAAATGGAGACATGATGGATGCTAATCAAAGAATCCTGAAAAAAGCAAGAAATGTTTCTTGAACCCCAAATCAGCATATTGGAATGATTTTTGAAGGATCATGTGACACTGAAGACTGGAGTAATGGTTTCTAAAAATCCAGCTTTACCACCACAGGAATAAAATAGATTTTTAATGAAAACATAAAATATAAAATAAAATAGAATAAAATAAAATATTTCGTATTGCAATAATATTTCATAACACTACTGTCTTTAAGGTATCTTTGATTAACTACAATGTAGCCTTGGTAAGCATACACGACTTCAAAAATATTAAAGTTTTAAATGGTAGTGTCTATATAGTATTGCCAGTTAAAGTGTATTTTGCATTATTTTATGATAGTGATTTATGATTTATGATTATGATATACATATAAAATACATGTATAAATAATAATAATAATAATAATAATCAATTTGAAGTATGAAAAGGTTATGATTTTGTTTCAATACTAAAGGCAAAATAAGAACGTCCATACTTCACAATAAATAAATAAACATTCCACGAACCAGTATTTCCTTTTTCAACTTTCCACTACTGTAAATGTTAGTTCAGCATTATGCCTGTTTTCTTAAGTGATTTTTGCTTTGCATTTAACATTGGCTTCCATGTGATCAGGGCTAATGAGCTGATAATGTAAACTCTGCAGACAGTGCAGAGATCAGTGATGTAAACAGTGAGCAGCTCAGCATAAACAGAAGTTATGTTTGTTCTAATTACGCACAAGGCAGCTTAGTTAACAAAGAGGTTGAACACTCTACAGTGAACAACTGCTAATTGTTTTGATTCAGCATTAGCATTCATGAGTACAACAACAGTATTCCTTCTGACAGTCTAAAAAAGCTTGTTGAACTAAAATCTTTGTAGTCTCTGTGAATAAAGTGTTATATTACAACAAATCAGTCTGACTTCAAAGCCGTGCTATCAGGGTCCTTAGGGGGGCCAAACAGCTTTGTGATTTCATTTTGTTTGATACGAGAAGGAAAGGGGAATCATAGCTTGATTGAAATTGTGCAGTTATCTGAGTTTCTGCCATTAACTAGACTGAACTGACATATATGTCAATGTTTCTACTGTTGCCCTCTAGCAGTCCCTGTATGATGCTATGATGTTCAAACATGTATCGCTGTATGTAAGATCATAAAAACATATGTAGTAACATGATCCAAGTAAGAAGACTATCTTACATTGCTCTGATAGAAAGCTAAAAATGTGTTAAAGCTGTAGTGCTCCAGGGAATGCAAATCCCATTACCCCTCTCTTTCCCACTATGTTCTTGTATTACTTCACTTTCATGTCCATTAAAGGTATAAAATAGCATTATAAGGAGAACCCTTAAGGACTTCAATAAATGCACACACACACTGTTTATACACATTGTGCATACAGTACTGTTCATACGTTTGGGGTTGGTAAGATTTTTTTTTTAAGACGCCTCCTATGCTCACCAATTTACTTGATTAAAAAATACAGTAAAACAATAAATCATTCTATGCTGATATGGTGCTCAAGAAACATTTCTCATACTCAATGTTGAAAACAGTTTTGCTGCTTAAAACTTTTGTTGAAACTTCTACATTTTACCAGGATTCGTTAATAAATATATAAAGTTCAAAAGAATTTATTAGAAATAGAATTCATTTGTAATATTATAAATGTCTTTACTGCCACTTTTCTCAGTTTAATGCTTCTTTGCTGAATAACAGTATTAATTTCTAGTATTCAGCTAAAAACAGCCATCAGAAAACAAAATTATTTGAAAATAAAACATAATAAGACCCCCCAAAAATATGATTATCGTCTATGAAATAATATAAATTGTTAAATGAAGTAGATTTAGTCTTGGCAAGCAGTGAGCTTTTTGCAGAGGTCAATCCACAATGAATTACATTTCCTGCTCTCTTGATGTCAGACTGTTTCTTTCTATTACAATGTCTGTCGGGGAGCAGCATGATTTAATAAACAGTCATTTTATTTCATCTCTCTGTCTAGCATCTCCTGATGAGAAGCCTCAAGGAGTACATCTTTTCTCCTGGATCCATTTAAATGATTTGCATGAAGGATGTGTTGAAAACTGATTTGGGCGTCCTAATCAAGCAAGCTTACTCATGAGATGATCTGTCTATATAATGCTCTTCCTGTGCTTCTCAGGCACAGTGATGGATGTTATTATTATCCACATAGTCATTTTATTTAAAGTCTGAGAGAAACTCGAAGCATACAAACAGACGTGCTGTCTACGGCATTCAAAGATTCGTCTAATTCACGGGAAAGCGAAAATGTCAGCAGCCGACTCTTCTAAAAAATTTGCTGAGCTGAAATTTTATTTTGTCAGGAAGCTTAGATGTTGAATGCACATTGATTAGCTGCGTCTTTCCAAATGCAGATTTGATGTGCCATGAATTTGAAAGGATCCAGTGACAATGAGAAAAGGGAATTTAAGCAGTGGGTGCCTTCATCAAAATTGAAAACGGATATGTGCTTCTCCTCTTTAACGCTTGCCACATCTCATAACCAGCCGGTGTGTCTTTTTTCTTCACACTTCAATATTTTGACTTCACAGTCAAATTTTTTTTTCGGTTTCTTTCGGCTCATCATCACTTCTGAGACAGACTGACAGCAGAGGGGGTCTGCTACAAAGGGAAGCAATCTTCAGTGAGGACAGGTCCACCACTGGACTATAAAGAATGGCTTATCTTTACTGACTGACCATGAGAACTTAAAATGGTGAGAGTAATACCATCCTTATATTAAAAAGTGGTTGTGGGGGCAGGAATGTTTAGGAGAAAGACAAACAAGCTTTAAAAAGCTGTTGAAATAGGCATCACGGTCTTCTATCAAATAATCAAATAAGCTTACAGCAGAAAACCTAATAATATCAGGGGTACTGGGGCTAGTTGTCACACTTTTTAATGCAGTAAAATTTCTCAGTGGAGTTTTATTTGACTCAATTTTTGCATATGCTTATACCTTAAATTTCAACTTTTATTGCCCATGAAAAAAGATACTAGACTATATGGGGTAAGTTGTCACGAGGGAACTCGCTATTAACAGCTTATTATCCACCTTATTTTTAACATAAGAGCAGATGCGGCCAACTAGGCTTCCGGAGACATTTGCTGCCTTATAATGCAAACTGGTATTTTGTTATCATATTATTACAGATTATTATGATAATTGTAAACACACTGGTTTGTAGTACAAATAGTTTTACCATGTACTGCACTTTTTTCTGTTCTTGTAGTTATTTACCTATAATGAATCTTAAGTCTCACATATTTAGTGAAAGTGAAAGTGACGTGTAGCCAAGTATGGTGTCCCATACTCGGAATTTGTGCTCTGCATTTCACCCATCCAAGTGCACACACACAGCAGTGAACACAAACCTGGAGCAGTGGGCAGCCATATTGCTGCGGTGCCCGGGGAGCAGTTGGGGGTTTGGTGCCTTGCTCAAGGGTTACAAGTCAGACTCTCTATCCATTAGGCTTTTCATTTAAATTTAAACAATTATGAAACACAAATTGATTCATGAAACTGCTAAAAAGTAAGGTGTCATTTATATGATTAAAATACATGTCACAGCTTGCCCTGACCAAACATTTATGAAACATACTGAAAAAACTTTTTGGTTAAAACACTTATGTAACTGAGTATTATTATTTTTTTAGTATTTACACAACAGCTATATGCTAGCAAAAATATGATGATATTTGACTTTTAGTTTGGAGGATAACTTGTACACACATTTGTGTAATTGGACTTTTGACTCTAAATCATCTAGTTACTGAGATAAAGCCACAGTCACCCCTCTGTATACAATCTATAATATATAAAGCATGTGATGTTGGTCAGCGATTTTTCCCACTGAATGAAAAAATGCTCCACTATTTTGTTCACCATGTTATATTCTCTAAGGGATTTGATAAGCGTTTGAAGCATCACAATTACAGGCCAAATAACAAAAGATGAGAAGCCTTACTGTGAAAACTGCATATTAGTAGTACAATTACATTCAATTACCCCTCTTTTTCAAAGAAAAAAAAAGTTTCTGTTTCATATCCATAACACTTTTTCCGTGACTGACATTTTTTATGATGGATCACAAGGAGCACTGTTCATATATTTATTATTACACATCTCCGAGCCATAATTCAATCCATGAACAAATACACAAAGCACACTGACAGTGGAAACAAACGACTTTTCCCAAATGATCTAATTTCATCTTTCGATTATTACAGCGTGAGTGCAGGAGGAGCCGAGTGTGGAGTCGTTGGAAAAATCGGTAGTAAGACTGTCATGCTGTTGTGACAGAGCAAGACGTGCAGAAGGGCCTGTGCAATCACAGAACCATCCAAATGTGCAATTTCCTCCAGAGCTCTGTCAGAGCCCAGAAATCACACAGCCGAGCCGGGTCTGCACTCCACGCTGGGTTACTGAGCACTCACAAATAAGCCACCACTGCACGCCACAGAGTCAGTCCTTCCTATTTATCTCCATATTTGAGCCATTGCGACCAGCCCTGCAGCCGAATGCCTATTAGCTGATCTGGTGCAGGTTCTGAATTTAAAAT
>NW_015505197.1:0-373 GCF_001515645.1 Sinocyclocheilus grahami | reverse complement strand
TTTTTATTAACTCGGTTGAGTTAGTTGACACAGCTGGACATATGATTTCAAAAAAGCGGCCACCGTGCAGACAGCCTGTCTTAAGTAAAATAAAATAATAGAATAAAATAGTCTTTTCTAGGCCAAGCAAGCGGGTTCACATAATTTCAAACAGATTTGTCAAAACTAGAATTCATTTCTTTAGGTATAAAACTTCAGATGAACAAAAAATTGCACCGTCAACACAATAGTATGCTGTAAATGTGTTATGAGAGTTGACGTGGTGTCTATATCTCTCTTTCTATCCGAAATGAAACCTTTCGTTGACCTTTATGTCTTTCTCTGCCATACTGAACACAAACTCTATGAATAAAACCACTTCTGGATAGTGGCA
>NW_015505196.1:6449132-6449808 GCF_001515645.1 Sinocyclocheilus grahami | reverse complement strand
TCTCACCATGTCCCATTAACTCAGGCTCTTCTTCCTCCCGTCTCTCACCTTTATCCACTTCTCCTTCTCGTCTCAGTCCATCTTCTCACTTTATTTCGTCTTACTCTCCTGTTTGTCTGTCTCCCTGCCCCACATGTGACCCATCTACCTCACCCATTAGAGTGTCCTCCTGTCCCGTGCCTCTTTCCCCCTCTGTTGTCTTAAAAAAGCCCATCCACATTTCCTCCTTCAGTCAAACTGGGCAAAGCTTGGAACAACAGAACCAGATTGATAGTTCTCCTCAAAGGTATGTTTCTCTCAGTACAAACATTTTTTAAAGCTTTTTGATGCCAAAGACCCCCAAATCTTTTTGATGCAGATTCCCTTATGAGAAACCTCCTTCCTAAAATGTAAAGACTAATTTATTCTGTGCAAGAAAAAATTTGATACTATAAAGCATTGCTTTTTGTCAATTTAAATACTAATATACAATAATACATAGTATGTAATATAATAAACTAAATACAAAAGATGATAATTTCTACCAACGCAAATGGTAAATATGCTGTCTGAAAAATATTTACTTAATAATATTAAGTATCAAGTTATAGTTATTGAGTGTTAATTTTGCTGCCCACTATATTAGATACATGCATATAATGAGAAACATACTCAGTTAATTGAAAAAATGTTATTA
>NW_015505196.1:6421225-6448959 GCF_001515645.1 Sinocyclocheilus grahami | reverse complement strand
CATGTGTCATTTCCAAATATTGCATAATTGCTAATTTCTTTAATTTTGTGATATTTGACATTGTTGAAAATGTTGGCTATTGAAAACATATATTCATCACCCATCATGCTTATCCATTTTGATTGTTCTGTGTTCTACAGCATCATCAATACAGTGGATACATCCCTAAATTCACCACATCTGAAGTCAGTTAATACCATTTCTCAATTAGAGACACCAAGTAAAGTGCTACCAACAGATGAAAACAAACCATTACATTCAGCAGATATGCATGGTAAAACATGGCCAGTAGAAAGCAAAATGTCTAGATTCACGCCTGTTTCATCCACTGAGAGAAGCGTAAGATCAATCCCCATAACCAACACGAGGGGTCAAAAAAAGCAAACTGGCCAACAACAAGATCCATTCAGACCTCCACAGCAGGATAAACTAAAGCAAAATTCAAACATCTATTGCAGGGGTGCTACCAAGCCTTCAACATTTGAAAGCTTAAGCCCTAAAAGCCTCAGACATGTTGAAAAAAGTGTATATAGACCACAAAATTTAGCTAGCTATCAAAAGAAGCGCCAATCTCAAGACCCTAATCTATTTCGAATCCGGCTTGGATTGATGAAAACAGACAGGATTATAAACTCTGGTGCCCAGTTTTCCGATCTGGAGAAGATCAAGGGAAGCAATGAAGAGAACATTCCAAATATTCGGAGCGATGGACATCCTGCTGTTTCAGAAAAGTTAAAACAGCCTATTCGTTCAAAGATAATGTTAGGAGCAGCCAAGCGGATAATAAGGCCCACTATGATGTGTGAGAGGAGCTGTGGGAAACCTCAAAACCAAGCACAAGCTTCAGTTGAAGGAACAAGACAGTTCTCCAGACAGTCGGCACTTATAAATCCAATCTCATCACCTAAGGCTACCACAAACCAAAAGGATATTTTTCAAGAACTGGATAATGTACGTTCTCTAAAGGAATACAGTGAACTGGTTTCATCCAACTCAGAGCTTCAAGACAGAGCTTCAGAGAACTGTAACGCCCCCAATGATAGTTCTCATGACAGTAATATGAGGAACTCCTCCCAACATAATCAAACCAGTGCTAATGACAACCAAGAGTCTAAATCAAAGATCAGGCCTCAGTCTGCAGGAAGGCTCTGTCTGTCGCGGTAGTAGTGTATGTCATTACGTAGTCATCAGTGCAGCCGGATGAGCTGCTTCCAGTTCCCTTTGAAGAGTCACAGATCATCCACTGAATGCGGTCAGCTGAGCCGAATCCGTAGACCTGTGATCAAAAGAACATCTGACAGTAGACCTACATACTTCAAAACTCCTCAGGCATGGAGAAGATCTTCCTCAAACCAAACGGGGAACACAAGAAGGGATGTCAGCAATTCATCCCGAAATAGATGCAGCCTTTCGGATTCAGATTCTTCTAAATCCTCTTCAAGCGACGCAAACTTGCGTGACGATTACAGATTTGCAAGAAGACACAGAGGCTCGCACTTATACAAAAAGTGTGCTACTAGTTGTCCAACTAAATTTGTTGGAGAGAAACGTGAATCAGCTGTTCACCCGGACCTCTTGGACAGCCCAAACACACACACAGACTCTGAAATGCTGAAATATCCCTTGGCTGGATGGATGCCACAGTGTCCGTTCACTCTAGATCAACAACAAGATTCCAAACACACACTTCATTCTACAGATTGTGACAGATTTCAAGACATGAACTCCTCGCGGTTAACAGAGCGAGAAGACCCCCTACCATTACAGCCATCTGTAGTCGCAGACACGAGGAGCAGAGTTGACTCGTGTCCTGAAGAATGTCTGTCTAAAGGTGGGTGCAAAGATAAATGACTGGAATTACATTAAAAGGACTGTATATAAAGCTGCTTAAAGACATGAGACGTCATAAATAGTATGTACTGTATATACATAGGGGCATTATTTAAATTTAGTATATAAACAGACTAAGCATTCAGGGAGGAAGACTTTAATTTGTCATTAGTGGTGAATGTTTGAGTGAGAATCACAGTTTTATATTTAGGGTTAGTGATTTAAAACAGTCCTTAAGCCTAATAAATATTTTACTTAGGTGCACAATATGACATTTCAATTTGATACCTCAAATCATGTGGTTTCAAGAAAGTAAGCAACCACAAGCAATGCGCTAAAATCACTCGGAACACTAGCAACCACTTAACATGCTAAAATGAATTATAACATCATTGTAACCACATAACAACATTCTAAAACCACTCAGAACACTTTAGAAACTGCTAAAAATCATGCAGAACATCTTTAGAAAGCACAGAGCAACGTGCTAAAAATCACCTTAGGAACTTAAAAATGACAGCAAACACTTTAGTAACATGATAAATGTCACTCAGAATAAGTACACAGCAATGTGGTAGAAGCACTTGTTAGCTACATGCTAAAAATCACTTAAGCAACTACATAGCAATGTGCTTAAACACTATGAACATATTAGCATGTGCATAGCAATGAACTAAACATCACTCAAAACACTTTAGTAACTACATAAAATTTGTTAAAAATCACTCGGACCTCTTAAGCAACGCAATGAGCTAAAATCACTCAGAACACCTTAGCGACCACTTAACCTGTTAAAATTAATCATAAATTAATCAAAACATCTTAGTAATCACATAACATGCTAAAATCACTCAGAACACCATAGAAACTGCATAGCAACGTGCTAAAAATCACCGTATAGGAACTGAATAACAATGTGTTAAAAAATCACACCAGACACTTTGGCAACTACATAGCAATGTGGTACAAATCACTTAGAACACCTTATAACCACACAGCAATGTGCTAAAAATAACCCAACTTTTCACGCAGAACACTTTAGCGACTATATAAAATTTGCTAAAAATCACTCAGACCTCTTTAGCAACTACATAGCAATGAGCTAAAAATCACTCAGAGCACCCCAAAAGATGAATAGCAATGTGCTAAAAAATAACTTGGAAAAACTTTAGCAACTTCATAGCAAGATCACTCAAAACACTTTATCAGGTGCATAGCATAGTGCTAAAAATCTCTCAGAACACCTTAACAATCGCATAGCAAGCTAAAATCACTCAAAACAGCTTAGCAACTGAGTCGCATTGACCTGGCACAAGTGAGCACCACTTTCGTTTTCATTGGAACTCTTGAATGGAATCTGCTACTTGCTTAACTCTAATATGAACCTTAATGATCAACTGTAATAATCTCTAATTGTCTCTAATTATACTGAAATTGCAAGGTAAAAGTGATGACAACCTGCTCTTTAGATCATGTGAAGAAGAAGAAAACACTGGTGGTTAGGCTGTGATGTTGATGTCTAAAAGGGAAAATGTTATATATATCCATACAAAAATAAGGTTAAGTCAAAAAGGTTGTGGTATGTCAGTGTTTCAAAATACTCGATATGTATCTACAAATATGAACCCTAGAAATTCTAATATGCGAGTGTTTTCTGAATATAAGCCAGGATATATAGAGACATAGGACAAACTGGAAATGGTATAGTGTGCAAAATAGGGACTCTGCCTTATCAAGCACAGGCCTGTCTAAACACAGTGAGATAACCCGGTTATGAGGTAAAAGACACTGAGGCTCAACGGCACTTTAGTGCCCACTATATATGCCACCACAAACACTTCACATGTGAACAGAGCGCATGAGACAGGCAGGCGCGGGACTACAAGGCCATGAAATGTGAGTAGTTTTGATGACATAAAATGCACTGTGCGAAATTAATCTTTTGTTTTGTACTGTTCTGTGGTATTGTGCATTTAAGTTATTAGCAAAATATTTCAGGATATTCAATGAGGATCAAATGGAACAGGTCAAATGGAACAGGTCAAATGGAACAAGGTCAAATGGAACAAGGTCAAATGGAACAAGGTCTAATGGAACAAGGTCAAATGGAACAAGGTGGTTGGAAAATAAAAGGACTTGATGACGTCAGCAGAACGGGATCATTGTCAGTTGATAGTTATTGTTTCTTTTTAAATTATTTTGCTCCATAAGAATTAAGTATTTAAGAAATGATATATTACTTTGATCAGTATATATTTTGGAACAGAGAAAAAAAACTAACGTTTTCATTAACGAGAGTCATTGTGATCCACATAGTCCTGTAACTAATCATAAGCCACAGTAATAGCATGATAAAACACGCATAGCAAAGTTTAATATAACTATCTGTACAAATGTAGCCTACCAAAACAAACATAGGCAAACGGCTAAGATTGAAATAGCCTAGCAGAGTGCCAAAAATCCCCTAGCGACCCGAATCTCTAATTTCAGCACTGCGCATGCGCGCTGCATCACCCAGTCTCCCGTTAGTTTCCTTGGTAACGAGAAAAGGGTGGAGAAAGGAATGAGGTGCATCGAGCTGCGAATAGAAAGGCGAGAGACGGAGGGAAAGAAAGAGGCACCTGAACACATGATCAATCCCTAACGGCTGTTCAACTACTGACCTAGCCTACTTATACTTCAATAGACTGTAAAACAGCGAGAGGCAGAGAAAGGACGAAAAATATCATTTCTCCTGCGACCGCTGCAAAAACACGGATCGGTGAGTGGAAGAGTGTTTCCCTCTAATTATCTGTCATTATACGAATCTTTTTGAGGTAAAAAAAAAAGCCCAATAAATGGAACAAATGGGGAGGTAGACGCTTACATTGATCCTTGTATTTTTATGTTTGGTTTCCAGCCTTTAAAATGGCAATAATACTAACATTATTCTCTAAATGATAGACGCAGATCATGGTCTCTTGTGTAGGAACCATCTCATGTTATGGCGTTTAAAAGGCGTCTTGGTGTGTGGGAAAGGTCCAGCCGTGGGTGATTAATCCGATAAAGAGATTTGTTGAGTGGCTTCTGTAATAATTTATTGTTTGTTGCTTATTTTGGGTGGCATATGGTGTTAATATAGGCCGACAACCCAGTGGAGCATTTAAAGTGGACTAGGCTTGGAAATAGGACCACTAGAACACAATAGCATACATAGGTTTTTATAAGACAAATGATTCAGTCATGTCTAATATTTGTAGTTTTCCTCAGTTAATCGTGTTGTTTCTAAACACCTACATATTGTACATGCAAAACAGAGTAGGTTAGAGGGGTAAGCTGTGACACTTTTCACTTATGTTGTCCTTGTCTTGGCAAAAAAGAAATGTGAAATAAAGGTAGTTCACCTAAAAATGAAAATGCTGTCATCACGTACTCACCATCCGCTTCCAAACCTGTTTAAGTTTCTTTCTTGTGCTGAACACAAAAGAAGATATTCTGAAGAATGTTGGTAAACTCACAAGTTGATGGGAACCATTGACTTGTATGGTATTTTTTTCCCGTACTATGTTTCCGTACTAACTGTTTGGATACCAGTTCTTCAGAATATATCCCCTTTGTTCAACAGCTGTATGAAATTCATACAGGTTTGGAGCTATTGAGGGTGAGTAAATGATGACAGAATTTTCATTTTTGGGTGAACTATCCCTACATGATTTAAATATAACAGAATACGTATCAGATATGCTGATACGCATGTGCAAATAAAGTGTGACCTACATTAGGTAAGGAAATTACATTTCGAATTAAAATATAATAAATATTAATATAAACAAAACATTATTTGCAAAAGCTTCATATTCATAATATTTTAATGAAGTTGTAGGCCTATAGAACTTACATTTAAAATGATATTGTCATAACTAATATTCATATTTTAATATTATAAGTTGTATTTTGCTGCATGTTATACATTAACTATTTGAATGTAAATTTGTATCATAACTAATATCAATATAAACTATTTTAAGTCGTATTGTTCTTTATATTGTTTTCATTTAAAAAGTTGACTATTTATAATAATTGAAGGTAGTTATATACTAACTTAAAATTAAATAAATAATAAAAATAATTATCCCTTGTAGCAACTTCAATATATGATCACAACACAAAATATTGTTTTCTATATTTAAATCTAGTTTACTAAGGGTGGCATTCATAGTGAAATAACATCTAGCCTGATTAAATGTATTGATTGTTTATCATTTACTCTTTCACACAGACATGTCAGAAATTGTGCCCCCTGAAGTGAGACCCAAACCTGCCGTCCCAGCTAAGCCCTCTCACGTGGCCCCGTCTTCTAGTGGTCCCTTTGTGCCTTCACCCCAAGGAACAGGGGGTGAAGGTCAAGGGTCAGGTCGAGGATCTGCATTGCTTGGATACATTGGAATAGACACCATCATCGAGCAGATGCGGAAGAAGACCATGAAGACAGGCTTTGACTTCAACATCATGGTGGTTGGTGGGTGGGAGAGCAGTTTGTTCACATTTACTTTTTACTTTTTTCACTTTCTTACCCCCTCTTTTTCTCTCTCTCTCTCTCTCTAACTCCAGGTCAGAGTGGTCTTGGGAAGTCTACTTTAGTGAATACACTCTTTAAGTCACAGGTGAGCAGGAGGAGCACAAGCTGGAGTCGTGATGAGAAGATCCCAAAGACTGTTGAGATTAAATCTGCATCTCATGGTAAGAGCATACTGATCGTGTGATTTCTAAACATTTAACTGTCTCATTTAGTCAAGAATTCACAACTGGATCCATTGCTTGTTCAAATGAAAGCTCTTTAGCACTGGTTGCTAAAGGACAGACCTTTCACTGGACGGAAATAGACATCATGAGCTAATTAAGAAAGACCCATTTAGTGTCGGCTGATGTAATCAATGCACACTAGGGCCTGTAGCACAGTGGTGGCCATATGTGCTTGTGAGTAAGATATGTCTAGATTGGCATGTTTTGTGCCCAGGGCAAGTTAGGAGGCCAGCTGTTGGTGAATCCCCTATAGGTAAGTGAACAGCTGGCAAACTAAATGATATCATATATATATATACAGTATATATATCCAATTGCTGTTCAGAAAAAGGCTGGATATTTATTTCTTGTTGACCTTGTGTGATATTGTTCTGATGGTGTTTCAAATGTACTGTAGGTGGAAAATAGGTGTTGGGTGGAAAATATTTTAAATCATCTGACTTAAAGGAATAGTTAACCCGAAAATGACAACATTGTCATCATTTACTCCCCTTCATGTCATTCCAAACCTGCATAACTTTCTGTCTTTTTCAAAGTGACCGTTCACCCCAAAATTAAAATTCTGCCATTATTCACTTAACCTTATGTTGTGAAACCCATAAGACTTTGGTTAAACGTCAAAATACAACTTAAGATATTTATATCATAATTCCTTTGAAAATCCAGGTCACCAAATTTAAAAGATCCAAGACTTGGATTAAACTGCTTGATTCATATGGATTCATTTTACAATGCTTTTATGACCTTTTTGGATCTTCTAAATTTTGTGTTACTTGGACTTTCCATTGATGGACAGAAACCGTTTAGGTTTCTTTAGAAATATCTTAATTTTAGGGCTGCAAAACGATTAATCGTGATCATTCGCATTTAAAATAAAAGTTAATGTTTACGTACTATATGTGTGTGTACTGTGTATATTTATTATGTATATATAAATACACACACACTGTCATATTAAAAAAAAATATTTGTTGTACTATGTATATATATATATATTTATACTTGTATATAATTTATATTATATATAAATGTTTTATATATAAATATAACATATTTTTCCTTAAAATATATACATGTATGTGTGTTTTATATATACATAATAAATATACACAGTACACACACATTTAGTATGTAAACATAATTTTACAAAATTATTTTGAATGCGATTAAACGCGATTAATCGTTTTGCAGCCCTATTTCAATTGAGTTAGAAGATTAACCAAAATCTTATGGTTTGGAAGGACATGAGCGTAAATGATGACAGAATTTTCGTTTTTCAGTGGACTGTCCCTTTAAGAATGTTTTACTGTTTTTGTCCATATAATGGAAGTCAGTGGTGTCCACACAACACTGGACCCTGTTCATTATATAGACAAAAATGGCGTTATCTTATGAGATTGAACCACTGTATCCTGTCACAAAAACAATCACAGTTATCCAAAATGCTTTATTTGTAGCTGTGATAAATGTTGATTTTGCAGTGATTGAGGAAGGAGGGGTGAAGATGAAGTTAACAGTCGTTGACACACCAGGTTTTGGGGACCAAATCAACAATGAAAATTGGTGAGTTTTGTGTGATTTCTCTGTTAAAGCTAGAGGACTGGCAGCTATTTTTAACCGATTTAGTTTTTGCAAATGATCCAAAATGCCACTGCATCCTGCATCACTGCATCTAGGAAACTGAGGACATGCATTTGTGTCAGCTGAAATAAATGGGGTCAGTTGTGTGCTTCATTTCTGCTGCTACTAACTGGCATCAAAAACGTGTTCCAAGTGTAAGGGGCAGTGTTTTGACTTCCAGATTTGCACTTAATTTGCACAGACAAGGATCAGATTGCTGGTAGGGATGCCAAATGTAAGTGTGGTTTGGCAGCTTGCCCTCAGTGATCACATCCAAGGATCTCAGTTAAAGGGACACAGCGTTTTTCCTTTGTCATTCAAATGCCTCAGACAACATAGTGCTGCACTGGCTGTTGGGTGCTGATGCTAACAACAAAAAAACAACAACAACTGCCTTTTATGCAGCTTTTTATTCATACAGAACTATAGCTTAAAACCTACATTTCTTCTTAATTTGTTGCTTGGGGTAAAAAAAAGTTTGAAATACGTGAGCAGTGGTATACTGTTTGTTAATAGAGAGAGGCATTTAGATCATAGTGATGTGGATATGTTTGCAAAAGCTCTGCAATTCGGCACTCCAGTCACATCACGTGACGTCATGTTTATTTATGTAGAACTTTATACAATAGACTGCTTTAAAGCAAGCAGCTTTATGGTATTAAACATGAAAAAATAGCGTCAGTGGTTTTTCATTTGCTGTTTCAAAGTTATGTACTCTAACATAGCTTACAACACGCAACACTGTTGCTTTTTTCCCCTATGTGTTCCTAGCTGGGAGCCCATATCCAAATACATCAATGAACAATATGAGAAATTTTTGAAGGAAGAGGTCAACATTGCTCGCAAGAAACGCATCCCCGATACCAGAGTGCACTGCTGCTTGTACTTCATATCTCCAACTGGACACTCGTGAGTTTGAATTATATATTAATATTTTACTTTAACTCATATCCCATGTTCTCTATTGAGAACAGCAATAAGATAATGGATTTCTGTGTATTCACATCTTTGAGATTTCTTTTTATTATTTGTCAGTAGTTGAAAAATGCTTGTAGTTGCAGCTTTGTTAATTAAAAACAACTTGTCGACATTGTAAATGGTTACAGAAGAAAAACTGGGCATCTGAAGATCATACACTACAAGACTTTCGTGTCATTCTGAACACACAGACACTAAACAAATGAAAACAATGTGTTCAAAAATTGGCTCAAAATATCAAACATGTTTGATATCTTTGGACTGCACCGAATCATAGTCTGTAGTTAAAAATGTAAGTCTGTGATCATCATGCGCTATATGATTTTCTGTGGAATCTCTCATCTCAAATTTGCAGACTGGCTCTGACTTTCGACAACTGTCATCAACTTGTCCAGAATGCAAATCTGGGCAAAAGTCGTGTAGTGTATTCAAGCGGCTGTGTTGATTTAAGACCGTGTTCATTCAGCCAGCAATGCTTGACTGAGCTGCATTAGGCAAACTGTGAACCTCAGAAAGGCCAGTGGCCCCGTAATCAAATCTGCTTCTATCGCTCTATTAATTATATCTCTTTCCCCTTTCTCAGGCTTCGCCAGTTGGATATTGAGTTCATGAAACATCTGAGTCGTGTGGTCAACATCATTCCTGTAATAGCCAAGTCGGACACACTCACTCTTGATGAGAAAACTGAATTTAAACAGAGGGTGCGAATACAGATTCACATGGTGATTCAATATCAAGTTAGTTTTCTGGCACCGAATAACTACTGTTCACCATATTCCCTTGCAGGTGAGGAAGGAGCTGGAAGCATGTGGGATTGAGTGTTACCCACAGAAGGAGTTTGATGAAGACATGGAGGATAAGAGTGATAATGACAAGATCAGGGTAAGGGGAACTTTGCACATCTTGCATGCTGCTCTTTTTTTTCAACATCTCTTATCTTTCATCTCTCATCTGTTAGCCTGTGTGTTTGCTCCATTAAATCTGTGCATTACAGGAGGCGATGCCCTTTGCAGTGGTAGGAAGTGATAAAGAGTACCAGGTCAATGGCAAACGAGTTTTGGGTAGGAAGACAGCCTGGGGAGTGGTGGAGGGTGAGTGGGCAGAAGTGTTTGTCATTTCACTTGTTTTTATGCAGATTTCTGAAATAAATGTTTTTATTCTGTTTGTTTCACTGTACCAATTGTGATTAATATAGTTATATTTTTTAGGTGGTTCTATTATTATAATAACAAAGTAGATGCTGTAGTGATTTCTTAGGCAGGACTGGTCAAATCCTGGAGTAATTAATGAGAACTTTCTGCAGCTGGCTAACAAACCTATAATATTAGGGTCATTTTCTATATTGGGTGCATTTTCTGTCCCTGCAGAAAATCATCTTATGTGTTGCATTTAAAACATGGACTGAAATTGCTTCCAAGGGGATTATGTGTCAGGTTTATATGTATGTTTGCACAAAGTAATACAAATATGTGAACATAAGGCATTTTAATCACTTTTTCAATCTAATGACACGTTCTCCAGTTTTCTCAGGTGCTATTAGTCACAAATGTTACAAAAACAAACATGTTTTCCACTGTGTTAGTATATACTTAGGGCAGCTATTACAATTTAACTTGTCAAAAATGTCAATTTCCTAATAACCATGTTTCAGGGTAACTTTTTGAAGCATTAAGTAGAAAGAATGTATTTGTATTTGTGTACAGTATATTGTGTTGATACATATTTTCTGACAAAACATGTTTTTTTATCCCTCTAGTTGAAAACCCAAATCACTGCGAATTCTCCTTACTTCGTGATTTCATGATTAGGTAATGTATAAAACTTTATTTGATATACTAATCGTAATTTTATTACATTCTCTACTGTTTGGTGTCAGAAAGATTTTTTTGAGTCCTTTTTGAAGGAGTACTCCGCGAGGAAAATGACAGTAAACATTTAGTATATACTTAGGGCAGCTATTACAATTTAACTTGTCAAAAATGTCAATTTCCTAATAACCATGTTTCAGGGTAACTTTTTGAAGCATTAAGTAGAAAGAATGTATTTGTATTTGTGTACAGTATATTGTGTTGATACATATTTTCTGACAAAACATGTTTTTTTATCCCTCTAGTTGAAAACCCAAATCACTGCGAATTCTCCTTACTTCGTGATTTCATGATTAGGTAATGTATAAAACTTTATTTGATATACTAATCGTAATTTTATTTTTTATTTTATTATTTATTATTTTTTTGAGTCCTTTTTGAAGGAGTACTCCGCGAGGAAAATGACAGTAAACATTATGTTATAAAAGATTTCTATTTCAAATCAATGCTGTTCTTTCTGTTCATCCTGAAAACATGTTTTCAACAAACAATATTAAGCAGTACAACTGTTTTCAACATTGATAATAATAAGAAATGTTTCTTGAGCAGCAAATCAGCATATTAGAATGATTTCTGAAGGATCATGTGACACGTAAGACTGGAGTAATGATGCTGAAATTTCAGCTTTGTCATCACAGGAATAAATTACATTTAAAAATGTATTTTAAAAAATCAGTTGTAATAATATTCCACAATATTACTGTTTTTACTGTATTTTTGAACAAATGAATACACATTTGACGAGCATGAGAGACTTCATTCAAAAACATTTAGAAATCATACTGTCCCTAAAGATTTGAACAGTAGTCTGTATAAATGTATTTATTCACTCATTTGTTAATATTTATTCACATATGTTTCATTGTTTATTGCTGTCTTAATAATAAAATGTATTTTATATAATAGAATTTGCAGGCTTTATGAAATATTTCCAAAAACGACCAGTGACTCGACACAAATAATAATGTTATCGTATACTCAGGTCTCACCTCCAGGACCTGAAGGAGGTCACTCATAACATCCACTACGAGACGTACCGTGCCAAGAGGCTCAACGATAACGGAGGTCTGCATCCCATCTCCTCTGGCCAAGACACACAAGAAAGCAACCTGTGAGGAAAGCTGCGAGAGAAGACTAGGAATCATCTTGTAGTAATTCAGCTGTGCATGCTCAGATGATTTCATCGCTGTGGAGGTTTTGTCCTTATGCTCCTTTTAACCCTTTGTGGAACTTGTCATCATCTCTTGTCGCACAACCTTTGAAAATTAGAAAAAGCCTTCCCCAGTTGCTGGCTCTGCTGACTTAAATGAGTGAGTTTGCTCGTGATAATCTTGTTCAGGTCTAATATGATGGTACATAGTCTTGTGCACAAGCATTTGTAATTTGAAATTGCCCAGTGTTGGCACATCTGTCCTCTACTGGAACCTCTGTTAGACACATTTGAGCAGTTTTATATTGTTAGAAGGAGGATTGCACTGCCACTGCAGCCTGCAGCTCAATGGGCCTTATTTATTAAAACATTTAGCACACTTTTAGTACCTATGCCAATTAAACATACTCAAGTTATGAGTAAGCCTACTAAATTTTAACATGCAAGTGTTTTAATAAGTATTTCATCTCTTTGGCCCTATAAGGGTACAGCAGTGTTTCTCTAAGTACATTAGATTCTGTAGTACTAATGTCTTTTTACCTTTGCTTTGTAACTCTGCCAAAGCAAGTCTCAGAGGACTCTGAAGTGACCATTGAAGTATATTCCTACAGATGATTCCAAACAGGTACAACAGTTTAAATGCATGCCAGGATTTACAGTGGCTAAAGAACACTGATTAAAAATGATCAGTCCCTTTAACAAATCAAGAGTTGTAGTTTTGAGGTTTTTCTTCAGCACATTTTGTATGGACACACCCCACGTTTGTGTGAATGAGTATAAGAATGACAAAGCTTTCTCAACATTTTGCATATGGTAACAGTGATTTCTGTCTTATGTTATGGATTGTTTTTTACATTTTCATTTCCCATGAGTGCCAACATTTCCAAATGTGTGTTTATGTGTAATTCAATATTCCATCACACAATATCACTTCACAGATTGATACTTGATGTAGGAATTCTATACATACTGAACCTAAATCAGTTCACCAGTCATTCATGTTTTTTCATATCACGTTTAATTAATGCTGGTGTGGAATAATAATTGAACAATAATTATGAAACATTATTTATATTGTATTTGTTTTATTTATTATGATACTTATGTTGTAATTTAATAAACATGTTTGCCATAATGCCTTGACTTTTTTTCGGGACGGGTCCAAACACAACACAGTTTAGCAGATGTCTTTTCTAACAGTTCAGTTTCAGTTTTATTGTATAAACCAGGGGTGCCCAAACTCGGTCCTGGAGGGCCGGTGTCCTGCAGAGTTTAGCTCCAACCCCAATTAGACACACCTGAACCAGCTAATCAAGCTCTTACTAGGTATACTAGAAACTTGAAGGCAGGTGTGTTGAGGCAAGTTGGAGCTAAACTCTGCAGGACACCGGCCCTCCAGGACCGAGTTTGGGCACCCCCGGTATAAACAGAAACGGAGAGATGACACATTTCCCACATTTTGCCTGTAGAGGGAGCTGTAAGACTAAAGACTAAACCGAGTCAGTATTCACACAGAGTCCAGTGAGTGGCGCGATTCTGAATCGTCCCAGCAACACAACAGTCCACTCTATTCGGTTCACACCGCGTTTAATTACTAGTCCATCCGAATTCTCTCATGTCACATGTGTGTCGTTCCTGCCATCGTATTTCAAACGCTGTAACATGGCTTTGACTTGATGAAAACCGTTTTATTAATGCAGTCAGTCTATTTAGATCCTTTAAACCCTCATTTATCATGTTCCAGGGCTATTTATCTTTGAGTGTGTTCTTTGCAAAACGCGCCTGGCTCGGTGACATTTTAACTAACTCTGGCACTGAGGTAATTGATTTTAAGTTGGTTTTCATTTGGACAACGTTATTTATCGTGGCGTTTTAGACGATACAGCAATACCGTCGTCTTTGTCTCTCCGTGTGTCGTTTCCGGTTATTTCTGGCTGCTTGGAAAAGGAGGCGGAGCCAAATGCTCTCCCTGCTCTGTTATCAGAGAGAAGTACTTTTTAGAGCAGGGCTGTCCAAACTCGGTCCTGGAGGGCAGGTGTCCTGCAGAGTTTAGCTCCAACTTGCCTCAACACACCTGACTGGAAGTTTCTATGCCTAGTAAGCGCTTGATTAGCTGGTTCAGGTGTGTTTAATTTGGGTTGGATCTAAACCCTCCAGGACCGAGTTTGGACAGCCCTGTTTTAGTGAGTGTTGGGCTTTGTCCAAATACCCACACTTGCAGTCTTTGCACTTGACCACTTGATTACTTAAATGACGTATTTCCTGTATTTGGCCGAAGTCTTCAAGTGGATGTGAAGACCACAAGTGTGTGTCGAACTTTTCATTTCCTGATGGGACACACTTATAGTGTTGTAAAAATGCAAGTGTTTACACAGCTTTATTTTAATTCGACATACTTTGCATTTTAAAATCAACTTCTAAATGTCTGTTCAGTAGTCCCTATAAGATGACATAATTTTAATTTGTGGTGCTTCTAATTAAATGATAAAAAGCAGTTGCAAATGTTGTACAAAATAAATATCACCACAACTAATCTTTGCACCAATAAAAGTAAAAACACAGTTTTCTACCAAATTATTTGTAATATCTAATTATTATATTAATATTTAACTTACATTGGAAAGGTTTCCGTGACCTCTCGCGAGATCTCGGCAAAAAGTCTCACGATTTATTTCCAGAACATGATGCATGATGGGATACACTTAGCCTTGAATAGCGCTCTGGAGCGGTATTCGAGATAGTGTGGGTTTAGTATCCATTAAGGGCACTGCACTTTGGCATTTTGAAGACATGGGACAGACTTGCACACTTACTTCCTGTCGCGCGCACGCGCTCTCAAGTGGCCAAGACTGCAAGTGTGGGTATTTGGAAAAAGCCTCAGTTAGGTAGTCAAGTCTACTAATGTAGTGTACTCTCAGACCTCATTTTACTCTTTATAACTTGAATGAATCTATGTTATTGATCCAGTGGAATCCACTGAAACGGTTTAGAGCAGGGCTGTCCAAACTCGGTCCTGGAGGGCCGGTGTCCTGCAGAGTTTAGCTTCAACTTGCCTCAACACACCTGACTGGAAGTTTCTATGCCTAGTAAGCGCTTGATTAGCTGGTTCAGGTGTGTTTAATTAGGGTTGGAGCTAAACTCTGCAGGACACCGGCCCTCCAGGACCGAGTTTGGACAGCCCTGGTTTAGAGCTTTAGGTGGAGTAGGAGAACTAGTTAATTAGGTCTAGATATAACTATTTTAATAATTTACTCCTTTAATAATGTTTAATTTAGGTAAAGTTGTGTAGGTTACGCAAATATAGACCTTATCCAGTGAAGCTTTATATTGGTTACATAAACGTTTCTCTCATCTTTGTGAGCTCCCCAACAGCTGGCAAGCGGTACTGCAGTTAGTAGACATTTCAAAAAGAGAAATCCACATGCTGCAAGTCATGACAACAAAATGGCTGACCTTCACGAGACCAAAACCTACTCTCTATATATAGTGACCGCAATTTTCACTAGATTTGTTTGCTATAAAAAATGAAAAACATGTTTGCATGTGAATCAAGTTAAAATACATTATTCGTTTTGCCAACATATGAAATGTATTGGGTGTGTTCACTTTATGTGCATTTTAAAATCATAGCTTTATTTTTTTTAACCTTACTTCTGTTTATCATGTTGGTTATTATGAAAAAAAATGCGATCTGAAAAACAACTGCATATGAACAGACAAAATAAGTCCTCCCACGGGTCAAAGCTCCCTTCCCCCTCACATTAAGTCTCCCTCCCCCTCCGCCACGGTATTCTTCTCCGTTAATATTTAGTAGCTGTTCACAAATAAGCATAAGTAAAATCATAAGAGCAATTGCAACTCTCATGATGTTCTGTTCCATAAACAGTTCCCTAATATGGACTAGTATTTCCTGCACTACTATTCAGCAATGCAACCGCTGCCAGTACTTCGATTCACAAATGATTATTTTGAGTCTGTTCTTATTTTAGAACCGAATCAAAATATATACCAAGGTAGTCCGATTGGTGACCGAATGACTCTCATGAACCGGTCCAGAACAAAAAACACGCATTAAGCGGTAACTCATTGAAATAACTCACACAAATTGTGTTCATGACCGATTCGAAATGAACCAAAAACTACTTTTAGCCCGCTCAGGACTAAATCAATATGTGTTGTTCACATGACAACGCTTATGATGCGCATTATAAGCTTTGGTGTATGGTGGCAACTCATATTTATATTTAGAAAGGTGGTGCTATGTAGCAGTTCAGAAAGGATTGAAAACCGAGGACATGGATGGCAGGAAGGGGAGTAGTTTGTGGGGGTATAGGGGGGATATAACCCCCCCCCCCCCCCCCCCCCCCCCCCCAATAACCAAAACTAGCAAGTACTAGCAAGTTGTGATCATATTTGCGCGAGCCATTCCTATCGCAAAGCTGATGGTCAAATGTGTGATCTATTTGAATTATTTAGAGAAAGTCGAACAGTATCTTAAAAAGGCAAATAACTAAAAAGACTGATGAAAAGAGGAGAAAACAGTCTTGAACCAGCACTAATATATAAAACACCTTTTAAACTACTCATGACCACCTTTACTAGAATTTATCACATTTATTGTAGGCTTATTTATTGTGTAAAATTTAGTCTAACTTGTAAAATTTATATTAGATAATCTGTTAAGGGAATAGATTTTTCCCTATAGATTTATACTGTATTTCAACCGTGGCATGTGGTAGCTATTGGTTCTAAATGTGCAGGCGGTTGTTTCTTCATAACAAATGCTATACTGATTAATTTTAAAAAAAAAAGTCATTATTGGCCTGGTAATAATTAATAAGCTAGTCTTATTGTAACAAATGCTACAGTTAAGAACTATGGTACATGGCCTTCAGATATTCCAAAATATGGCATAGATTAAATCATTAAGAGCCTGATGAACTGTTAAGGAGTAAAAAATAAACTATCAATATAAGAAAATGTGAAGTTAGATTGGCATGTTGAATTAGAACATTCTGTCAAACTATAGCTTGTGTGCCTAAATAATATAAAATACATCACACACACACACACACACACATATATATATCCTTTGTAAACAAGTAACTATGAGGTTACTTTATTGCACCAACTTTGCATAGATAATAACACAAAAGACCATTTCACAAAAATAAGTATATAAGCAAACAAACAAATAAATCAACCTTATGAATGAGCATGACCCAGGACTCTAAAATGGTTCACACTTCAACCCCCCCAATGTTCAAACCAAAACTACGCCCTTGATGCCAGGGTTTGTGAACGATGAACATAAACTGAGCTTGGTTACTAAGGCTCTGTAAGGCACACTATATAAATAAAAAAAGTACATCTAAATAATTAATTGTTGATCATTGATACACTATATCAAACCCAAATAATATTCAACTGAACATGGTTGAACCAGTGGGAAATTGAGTCTGACTAATCACTGCTGATGGATTTTTAGAAACTATGTTAAATGTATTAACGGACATTTTGACTGAAGATTGAGCCCGCGTTACTGAAAACGTTCCTATGCTGGTAGGAGGTGCTTAATTCGATTCTCCTGCTGTCCCGCGAAACGCGTGTCTCCTCCCCCTGTTGTTGTACGGCTGGAGAGGAGAAGAGAGCGCGAATCGCCAAGCAAACTACACTGTCTGTGGTAGTGTTGCTGTCGCTCTCACTGTAGCCTACAGCCAGTCACCTTGTGCAGCTGTCTGTATGACTGTATGTGATTCCGTTGCGTGACGATAAAGACGTTACCAACAGAAGCAGCGGTTGCTAATGTGCTGTTTTTAAATTGATATAATACGAAACAGAGACCGTCGTAGTAACGAATTGTTGGAGATACCGGTTGTAAGGCACTCCGACTGATAAAAACCATAGACTGGGTGAGTTTTCACACTTCTGGAAAATCAGTTGTCTACTTTTTTTTGTCTGAGAATATTTCTAACTTTAATATACATTCTATTGTAATTAATGTGTTGTTTATAAAATGTTTTGTTATGTTGAGTTTGTATTTAAAATGTAACGTGATGTACCTGTCACATAATTGCACATCAGGTGCAAACCCATTTACAAACTTTATATAGGCTATAGAAATACATTTCTATGTATACTGTCTATGCTATTTATGATGAATTTATATAAGGTGAAATGTAACTTGGGTATAATTTTTTGGAGGGTTTGGTTTTCCAAAGTGATTACTACAATGTAATTCCTATCAAACCTGGAAAATCACTTCTGTTTACAAATACAAAAACTAAAAAAGTCTGCATGTGTAGATTTATGTAATATTTACAATTTTTTTTATGTTGGCTGGCTGATATTGATGTGAATGTAGCATTGCTTGCAAACGTTTTGTCACTGATGTCACTGAAGAAATCTACTAATTTGTCAGCCATGATTCATTATTCCATTAACAGAGGTGTCCTATAACACTTACCTGTGGTCGTCATGTGATCTCAAGATGTTGGCCCCCCTGAGGGACCCATTCCACTTAAAGTAAAATAGCTCCAATTAAACTATGGATATTTTTTTCCAAAATCTTCATCTCATTTATGTGTAAATACTGTTAAACGTATATTTATATATAAATGTACTAATCATTTTTAATGTTTTTAATTCTTAATTTTTTAATGGGGAAAACTTACTGAGATAGAGAAATATCTTAAAATTACTACAAAAATGACCTTTAGGCCTAATAAAAATTGTATTATTTTTGTGCCACTAGTACTTTCACAAAAAAATTGTTTTCAAACAGGTTTCCCTCAATACTCCCTCACGACTGCCATTGGTCAGTAAACAGCTCCACCCCACATTGGTTGAGCCAGTGCTGCTATGTCAGACTGGTTGGTATTCTCAAAGCAGTGCTTTTTTTTAGTGCCAGAGTGTTTTAGAAACCGTAAATAAAAATGTTCTGTGTTCTTTCAACATATCCTGATATGTCAGCTTTCTTTGGTGGTTGGAGAAGGATTACCTTTTCTTCTGAACAGTTTGAATATTAGCATTATTTTTGCAATTCCATTCAGTTCTGTTTGTGGTGGAAAAATTACACACTTCATCTTTAATGATTCAATCAGTCATGCCCCAACAAGGCCTCTGAATTAAGGATCCACTGAAATGTTATTGTGAGTAATGGGGTTGGAGTTTTCCAAGTACTGCAGTTCATATTTTTTTTATTTTGCTTGCCATCATTAAGCCTAAATATAATATTAATAGCAAATTGCTTGTTTCATATCACTTGCTAAAACAGAATAGCATGATGCTAGCAATGCCAAGATCATTGGTCAGATGGGAATGCATGAACTGATAAAAAAATGGATAACCTGGATGCAGGTCACTTTGAGTTAAAATGTTTACCAAATTAGGTCAGAGGCCATTAGACTGGGTAAATTAGGCCAGGGGCCTTTAAATGGTAATTAGGGAATTATTTTAATCAAACAACAACATTGACAAAAAAAAATCACATCACACAAATGACCCTTTCTGTACAAAGCAAACTTATTAAATATGAAAAACAAATGGTGTCCCTTCTTTATTTTAAACACCCAAAATTGCTCTATGAATATGACCTTGGCTTCTTTTGAAACCGTATATGAGAAGATTTGATTTACCATATGCGCATACTGTACTTGCACAGACGATTTTTGCATACTGTACGCACATCTCTTACATGCACCTTGATTTTTCTCTAGCTGCTGCATAATTAGTCAACTGTTTTTTAAAATTTATTTATTTATTTTTGGGATTTTGCCTTTATTAAGATAGGATAGTGTAGAGTAGAAGTAAGCGAAGTGGAAGAGAGAGGGTGGGGTGGGATCGGGAAAAGTCCTTTAGCCAGGATTTGAACTTGTGACACCCGCAATGCAACGGTGTTATATGCTGGTGCACTGCCCACTAGGCTTTCAGTGCCCACTATTAGTTAATTGTTTTAAAATGTTTAATTCATGAGAGCTTGATTTATGAACAGAATACAGGGCTTAAAGTTCTCCGGCACCGTGCCAGATCTCCGGCGTGTGGCGTTTGGCTGTGGGGAAAAAAGATAGTCGTCCTACATTTAAAAACACTTCTTGATATCACGTTCGAGTTCATGAGTTCGCCTACCAATGTATGAGATTAATTAATAGTTTGTCCACAAAGTGGCAACACTGCCCCAAGCTGTTGTTTCACATGATTTTATGAGGGAGTTGCTTATAACTTCTGGAGAGAAATTGCGCAGACACTGGACAGGGATGAAAATTTCTAGTGCATGTGTATATGTTCGCACATGCTATCAAATGGAGTATACCTTAAAAGGCTATGCATTTGTACTGCTTCATAAAAAGATTTCTTTGAAGATCTTTTTATGAAGAAAAACTGATATGCTGTGGCTGGTTTTGGCTTGTGCATAGCTCAAGAACATGGTGCACCTTTGTCTTAAATTTCCTTGATGTCGATCATCTAAGTAGTAGAGTGTGGGATTTGGAAGCCGGTGACAAATTTTATCCCACTATTAACACTACATTACTTGGCTGGAAACATTTTGTGCGCTAGTGAACATCGACATTTGAAGATGGATAGAATGGTCTGCTGAATCATGTTACCAGGGATTAGAGTAGACGGCAGTAAATCTATCTTGTTAGACTGGAATAGATCCATTCTAAGAGATCGTAGAAAAATCTTTGCTAACCATCAACAACCATTCATAACTATCCTCAGATAGCCTGGGCCTAGTTGAAGGTGCATTCACTTCGCAGTTCAGAACCCTGCGGAGCAACATCAAGATATAGATGAACAGTCAAGTTGAGCTGTTGATTCACCACCAGAGAATAGACAGAGAAGACGGAGTTATGGACATTGAAAATGCATGATCTTCAATAACTATAATATGTTTTGCGCTTCATGCCTAGGTCATGTGCCACCAAGGTGAATTGTCCTACTTCTTTTGCCTGTCTACTTATTCCACAGCTTTAATAGTTGCTTTTGTTTTTTAATAATATAGCAATATAAATTTTTTCCCTTGACTGGGGAAAAGTCTGTTCTTATAATACATTATTAAACTACGCACGTTTTTTTTTAGTTCCACCCCTAAAGATCTCTTAAATGGTACGGCCCTTTCTGTCAGTAATTTTCCACTCACCCATTGACATTCACTGTGGGGGAGGGGAATGACTGTGCTAGTCTTGAGTCACAGGGTAGCTGTGCTATTGTGCGATGTATTTCCTGGTATGTTTTCACTTCTATGCTGCGTGACAGTCGTACACATATGTTCACAGATGTCAGGTCTGAGTGTACTTGATTAAAATGCAATTATGCAAGCTGTGCAGTGGCAAGTATAAGGTGTTTGTGGTTCCAAGAGTACATGGTTCAGTCCTCCCTTCCCTTTTAAGCACTGTTAATGTGTACTGTTATATCACATGTCCTGGTTTCGCTATAATTTATCCACACAAAAAACAAAACAAAATCTAAATATGTTATTTCTTAGTTTTCGTCCATAATTGTTTTTGTCATAAATAATGCAATGACTTGAAAGCACAAACTTTAATCTTAAATGAAAATGTGCTTCTTCTAACATGTATTCTTATCAAAACAAACTCAAAAATGGAAAAATTAAAGGAAGGAGTAAGAGAGCTTATATCCTGAAGAGACTAGGACAGAACTGGCTGAAACCGGTTTACTTCCTGATTACACAGTGGCATTGTGAACAACAGCTGTGTCGCTATAGCTATTAGTGCCACATAAATCTTATGTTACTGTTTTTATAAGAGTCGAACTGTACAAACTATTTTGTGCATTAAGCGATTACATAAATTTAGGATGTTTCACGATTCTTAATACTGTCGTTGACTTAATAGTTTAAAAGGTTTTAGTTTAAAGATTGATCTTCACTTTCCACAAAATGTGAATCTTTTCAAATATCTCAAAATTCTCGCATCGCAATAAAACAATAGGAAAAGGGGTGGAAGGAGAGCTTCTCATATTCTGAGTGTAGAGAATAGGACAGAACTGGCTGAAACCGGTTGTGGTAGCAGAGCTTTACTTCCTGAATGCACAGCAGCACTATGAACAATAAAGATTTCAGGTCACTAGCTATTTGTGCCATATGGATAGCGTGTTATTATTAATTTTACAAATTTTGAACAATACAGCTATTTTGGGTTTTAGATGATTTCACGATTCTTAATGCTGTGTTGTTTAATGACAGGGTAATTTAAGCAATGTTTTAGGTTTTAAAGGTTAATCGTTGACAACAATATCCCAACAAAGAAAAGATATTAATTTAGAATGAGTAAAAATAAATTACAAATGGAATTTCTTCAGTAAGTCTGCCTTCCAAAAGATCTCAGGTTAGCTGAAGAAGATGAATATTACATCTCTGTAAACCAAATAGCTATCTATGTTCTTGGTGTCATATCGTGATTAAATACTTTTTATCTTAATGGTATAATAAATGTGGTATATGATCAAGTTTGTATATGCATGTAGTAGATGAATGTAGTAGGTGAATTTAAAGTGGCCACACATTAGTGTCACAAATAAGAATCTAAATAAAAATTTCGCTGTCATTTACTCATTCCTAAATTGTATCACAAGAGTGTGAGTAAATGATGACGACAGTTTATTTTTGGGTGGACTGTTATTTCTTTCATTTCACATGATAAGAAAAATACAAGCATCATCATCTCAGTGTTCTGCTCATAGTAGTTGGCTCAACACCAAATATTGGCTTCAGTATGATAACCAGCCACTGGTATCTCAATATAAATCGATACAAACAGATAGTAGGCAGGCCGTGGAATATGCATGATAGATTTACGTCACATGTAACAGGAACATTTACTAAACTAATCATTTAAATTCACATAGTATCAATCATTTAAAGAAAGATTCCATGTTAAAATGTATGAGCAAATGATGATCAGTTGTGTTTATAAATATATTTTCCAATTATTCCAAAAGAAAAAAATACATCATAATTGAGCAGGAAAATAATAATTAATTTACTTTGCTCATATGGATAGACACAAATATGAATAATGGGACAAAAAAGGTTACGTTCTTATTTAAAGTGTACCCTTTTTCCTCAGTCTTGCCTGCTTTAACACCTGTTGCAAGAATGTCCACATAATCTGATATGGCCTTTGTAACATATTGGCCATTATTGTGTTTACAAAAATCTTTAATCGATGCATAATTTAAGAGTGAAAATTTCAAGTGAGAAAGTATATCGCGCTAACAAAAAAGGCATGATGAAACTGTGCATCGAATACTGAGAGCATTACCAGCGGTTAGACAACACCTAAAATCTCCTGCAAAGCACATGGTACAGCCATGTTCCTGTCACCCCTCCCCCATGCTTATATATCATGTGGTGCCTCATGATTGACTTCTCCTGGCTTCCTTAATTAAAATGGCATATATGTAAACATGTTACAAGATTGGTAGTATTACGTAAAAATCATTAGGATTTAAAATGATCAACAGCACAGAAATTGGTTCAAAATGTTGGAGCTATTTGTTGTTCTCATTAACATGTGGTGTGGACACTCCCCAATGCACAACTGCATAGTGGTATAGTCCATCCTTTCCTTTTGTTTTTCCACTTGATCTCTTTTTCCTTATGACGGGTGCTGTTTACTATTCATGTATTTAACAACCAATGAGCTTTTTGCTAATTAATAGTACCTGAAGGTTTTAGGTGGGAACCATTTTACTTTCTCTATTTACAATGGGGTTTCATCGGTGTCCGATCTTATCTGTGCATATTTTGTTCTGACTATTTGTTTATGGTTGCTGACCTAATTAAGCCCTGGTTAATATATTTAATCATACTTAATGTCTCTCTACAGTGCTTGGCTGCTTTCCAAAGCTCATCTGCGTATTTGCAAGCATGTGACCATAGCAGTTTAGCGCCATGCTATGCTAGTTATGCTACAGGAACTATGCAGCAGTGTCATATGTACATCTTTTCCGTCATCTCTATTGCAAGTGTTCGGTGGAACAAATGGTTTGTTTCTTGCCATCTGTTTATCCAACCGGGATATGTGCTAACAAACAATTTAAGATCCAATTTCTAATGTTTAATGGTACCTTACAGACTTATTAGCTTTTTCTGGAAACCAGTAGCATACAATAATAATGTTACCGATACCGAAGTTTTCAACATTCAAACTGAGGCTTCCAAGACACTTGGAATGGTGTGAAGGAATTATGCTTGTTCATCTGTGCCTCTGCTTGCACATCTGCAAGCCTGTGTGCATTTGATGTAGTTTATGTGAACCCACTACACACACACACAAACAAATTGTACTGAACTGACAGCATGAAATCAATACTGGTCTCATAGGGTAAGTGACAAATCAGTCAACAGCGCAATGTGTCGTTTTTGCGCAAGCAGTGGCACCAAATGGAATTGCCAAAATAATGACAAAACGGCTTTGCCAAATACTTTTACCACCCTTTCTGCCCTACTTTCTGTCATCATTTGTGAAAACAGGTAGTATCAGTTTTTTACCTCATTCATTCTTTGTGGATTTGTTTTAATAACTAACACACTTGAATGGCGAGGCTTCTTTTCCTCTCGCATTATATCCTCTGAGAACAAAGATATCAGATTCCTGTTTCTTTGCCTACCTTCTGACTTCATGCTACATCCTAGCTTAAAAATAAACAACTAATCTACAAAAATTGGGCTAAATTGTCAGCTCTTCATTTCTTATTCTCATTTCTTCATTCACTCTTCAAACTCAGAACTGTACATTATAAGAACAGGAACACTTTCCTCAACAGTACCACTTTTCACTTCATGTGTTATCAAACAACATTACGCATTACTTAACAGACACAGAAATTACATAGAAAATCTCTTTATTCATATCGTTGCTTGGCTATCAGTTGTCTGTTATGCTGGAACTACAGGAGAAGGTAAGGGAGTAGATACTGTTATTACCCTTCCTAATCAATAAAAACTGCAGACTGCCATTTAATGCTGTTTCCTGCGCCTGGGTTCCTCTGCCGATACAAGTTAGATTGTCACCCCCTCTCAGTCCTTATAATGGTATGATCCAAACTCTCCCAGTAATTTTCCGTTGTCTGCTCTGCTGAATTACTTGGTAGCAAGAGGGTGGAGCTACACTGCAGCTGACTGTGCTCTAGAACTAGGCTAATTTCAGCTAGTTTAATATGTTGTGTAGTCCAACTACATTATTTTCGCAGTTTTCTATTTTTAACACTTTTTCAAAGCATGTCCACATTAAAGTTTATGCTATGAGAAAGAAAAACATTTTCAATTAGGCTAATTCAAAGAAAAAGAAAACAATATTGATTATACACACAGTACTGCTTTTTTTCATTTTGGAGTATATTAGTGTCTTTGTTGATTTAACAATTAATAGTAATACCCCTTCAAAATAATGGTACAATCCTGTCCAAGCCCCTCCCCCACCCATCCCCCAGCCTGCTCAGTTTAGTGCTAGACTTTTGATTTCAGGCTAGAGAAGGCTTGCAGGTTTTGCCTCCAAGCAGAAGGTGGCCTGCATTTGATGATAGCAGTGTAAGCTCAAAGGTCTCTGTCTTTCTGTCCTTTTGGAAAAATTTGTGTCTGTTATGATTTGAATCTTTGAGTGAATGGTTTGTTTCTTTAGATTGTACTTATCGTAATGTTCTGTGAGTGGCTTGTTTGCGATTTGTTAGCAACAACGGGAAAGTGCTAGCATTTGGAAAAGAACATGTATTCACCCAGGTGTAAGATTGGTTGGTTTTTAACCAGTTTATTTTGGCATATATTTTGTGGTTTAGGTGTGCTCAGTCCTGATCATGAAGAACTTGCTTCAAGAATAATTTAGGTAATTTATTTAATCTCTTGAGGAATCATATTTTCATAAGAGGTAATTTTACTATAAACAGTGAAATTACAGAACTCAAAAGTTCCTTGCCATCCAAATAGCATTTAGGTATTTTACACCGCAGTAATGACTCATTTTGAAAAAGGCCACAATGTGATGTTTAGGATGCTGGATTCATTTGAATGTCCCCACCCCTGCAACATGCATAATTGTCTTGGTGAATTGATAAAGAGAGAGCGGCTGAGGTACTCCATCACTGGAAAGGTTCCTACTGTTACTGTTTAAAAAAAGGTGACAAATTAAGATGTCGGGTAAGGTCCCCAAACAATTTGTTCATGGTTGTAGAAAAACATCATCTTTACATGCCCTTCCAAAGGTTTCAAACATAGGTGGAATAGGTGGCTGAAATTTTATTGGTAACATTGTGCCTGATTGTGTGAATGTGGGATCATTTGTTTTTGGCACATTTTACCATTGATTCACAGATTCAACTGTGATGCAGGTAAGTAAACAATTTAATTAAAATTTTGTCATTAGTGTTTGTTTTATCAGCAAAGTGCAACGTAACGCTAAGCATGCATTTTGTAATACTTATGTGCTTGTCATATAAAATATATAAACTGGTATCTGGAGACAGATTTATTCACTTTTCGTGTTTGTAAGTAGTGTTATCCCAGGTACACACTGTACGACTTTTTGCGAATCCTAAAAGATTAATCTGATCCTACGCCAAAATCGGCAGTCTTTGACAACAACAAACCTCTTGCTCCTCACACATTGTCATTTTTTCCCCCGTTTTTCTTTTCTAGACAAGCCATGATCAAAATTAACGATAGAGATTGTTTTTGCTTGCTAGCCACCATTTCAGTTCCTCATGTGAATGTGCCTAACCTTTACCGAACCTGTCATGGATTGATGATGTAAAACTCTGCAGTAATCTTCTTGTGTATGTCTGTTTTTGAGTCCTGAATGTTGTACAGTCTGACATTACTGACAGCTAAGATCCCACAGTGTGACATGGCTTATAGCTGGGATCATGTTCATACAGTCTATTTGTAAAGGACTACTATAAACAGGTCATTGTGCACCCAGCTTTAGTCTGGATTTTTCACTGTTTGCGACTTTTTAGATGGTGTCTTATGATGCTATTTTAAAAATAATTATTTTGTGTAACGTTCAAAAACCACATTATTTTTCAAATACTGTACATTATTGTAGTTCCTCTATGCCCCGCCTCTCTCAAACGTGTAATTTTCTACAAAGCCCTCCTTCCGACAAGCACAGCCTGCTCTGATTGGCCAGCTGACCCAGTGCATTGTGATTGGCCGAACACCACAAGCATGCGTCGGAAATGTAACGCCCCTTTCCATAATCGCAAGCTTCAGCTTTCAACATAAATGTAAAGACAGTACATAATGCATTTATCTATCAGTACATTAGTTTTACCATCAGTTCAAGCCCGAAAGGGGAACGGAGTCGTGTGACGGGCACAGTGATGACGCTCGTATGTATTTGCAGTACACAAGTCGCGATTAAGAAAGCCTGACTCCACTGTGATGTGACCCTGTCTCTCTCTCACGCACACACACACAACGCGATGCTCTACAAGGCGCTAAACTCTGCATTTGAACAGTCAATAGCAAATACTTAAACTATTAA
>NW_015505196.1:6386713-6420654 GCF_001515645.1 Sinocyclocheilus grahami | reverse complement strand
CTTCGTTTTCTACAAAGTCCCTCCTTCCGACAAGCGCAGTCTGCTCTGATTGGCCAGCTGACCCAGTGCATTGTGATTGGCTGAACACCGCAAGCACTCGTCGGAAATGTAACGCCCCTTACCATAATCGCGAGCTTCATCTTTCAAAATAAATGTAAAGACAGTAAATAATGTCATTAGTTTTACCATCAGTTCAAGCCCGAAAGGGGAACGGAGTCGTGTGACGGGCACAGTGATGACGCTCGTATGTATTTGCAGTACACAAGTCGCGATTAAGAAAGCCTGACTCCACTGTGATGTGACCCTGTCTCTCTCTCACGCACACACACACAACGCGATGCTCTACAAGGCGCTAAACTCTGCATTTGAACAGTCAATAGCAAATACTTAAACTATTAAGAAAACATACTTGCAAAGTCGAAATTTACCCCTTTTTTTTATTTTTTTATTTTTTTTTTTTTAAATAGCCTTTGCACAGCCAGCCTTGTATGCTACTCTCCTAGGTTAACAAAACTGTCGTCCATAAAATGCGTTGCACAAATTCTCAAACATCTGGGTTGTGCTGTTCTGTTGTAAATAAATCTTAACCAATGATTCCTCATTGCATCTACTTTCGGAAGGCCAAATAAAGTGCTTTTGCTTTCGCACAGAAACACACAGCGTCTCCCTGACATGGCTGCATCAACATTACTGCGGTTCCTGAAACCACGCCTTCTTTCCTTGCGTGAACATTTGGGCGGCATTACGCAAATATTTCCACATCGTGACGTAGAGATGTGGGGGCGTGTTTGAATGAGGCGTTTCAGCCCGGTCTGGATCAGCCTTCTCTTTTAGATAGAATAAATCCTTTTGTGGGAGACTTTGAGCTTTGTAACTCTGCAGATCTTATACATGCACAAATAGCTACATAACACACTAAAGAAAAGGAAAAATAGAAATCGCATCATATGACCCCTTTAAATTGGGCATTTTTTAAATGAATCTGCATCGGCCGATTGTGCTGCAAATTAGACCGATTTATAGGCAGGCGCATCTGCGGGCAGCTAAGCGTTGTTGTGGAATGCCGTACCGGAGAATCTCTCTCCCTCTGGCTGCATGAGACAGAGCAAGTGAAAAAGTAAGTGTTAACCCTGAAATGATGGGAACTCCCGGGTTTTCCGTTTCAAAATGGGAGGTGTCAAACCCGAGAAAGCAGGGTAAGTCAAGCCCGTTTCTGAAAGGGAACAATATATTAAGGCCATTTTTATTTTATTGTCAAGTGACAGTTACCATGGTTACTTACTCTATGAACCTAACCTGGTCAGGAGCAGGAGCATCTCATTTGGGGGAAGTGAGGACAAGCTGCTTGATGAGACCGATTTATTAGCAGCATCAGATGCAGAGGAGCTGTTGGGCTCGGTGACTGACACCACCCCCTCGCCATCGTCTGTGCCCAGCGCCACCAAAGACGGGATGGATGACGAGCTTATCCGTATCCTCTCCAAAGTGTTTTTAGCTGGGTTCAGAGTGGTCTCTACCAGTAGAGCCGTCACGCAGCCACCAGTCCACTCGTCAGCATTCCTCTCCGTTCTTCCCAGAGGTCCATGATGTGCTCACCAGATCGTGGCGTGCTCCCTACTCTGCCCGCCTCCATACGGCTTCTTCATCCGCCCTCACTTCCATTGACAGCGCTGAAGAAAAAGGGTACGATAAGCCACCTCTGCTAGATGAGTCGGTGGCCTCGTACCTCTGCCTGCCCACGGCCATCGGCTGGAGAGCAAAGGCCGCTCACCCGTCCAAGCCGTGTAGGACCACTTCAGCTGGACAGCCGGCTTCAGCGCGTCATTCAATGGCGGTCCTCCAGGTCTTTCAGGCCAAGATCCTCGCATCCTCCGATGAGTCTGGCCTGGACCCCGCGACCCTCAGGGAGGTGAGGAGTGCAACCGACCTGGCTCTACGTGCCATCAAGACCACCACTCGCGGATAAGATTCCCTTCCTCGATGCTCCAGTCTCTCCCAAGGGTCTCTTCGGTCCGGCGGTCAAAGGATTCGCCGAGCGCTTCACGGAGGCACAGAAATCATCCCAAGCTATGCAACATTTCCTGCCTAAGCGCTCCAGCTCCGCTGCTGCCTCTGCTCGTCCTAAGTCTGCTCCAACTCAGCAGCCCACGAAGCTCAGCCCGCTAAGGCGCAGCAGATGCGGGGACACTCTCGCTTGGCCAAACGCTACCCTCTTCCTAAGTGCCAGGGACCCCGACCCAAGATTGCATTAAACCCGGCACCTCAGGTGTCATCGTGATCAGAATCGTGATCATGAGACAGGAAGAGGACAGGAGCAAAAAGATGGTGGCCTCCGGCCCATCCTCGATCTCAGACACCTGAATCACGCCCTCATGAAAAGGTCGTTCAGGATGATTACACTGAAACAGATCGCTCGGGAGACTGGTTCTTTTCTCTGGACCTGAAGGATGCATACTTTCACATCCAGATAGCACCCCATCACAGGCGATTCTTGAGATTTGCGTTCAAGGTATTGGCTTATCATTACACGGTCCTTCCCTTCGGGCTGTCCCTGGCTCCCCGCACTTTTACGAAGTGCATGGACGCGGCTTTCTCCCCTCTGAGACAGAAGGGAATCTGCATTCTCATCTACCTCGACGACTGGCTCGTTCTGGCCCAGTCGGAGGCAGAATTAATATCACACAGGAACCTCCTCCTCAGCCACCTAGAGTGCCTGGGACCCTGGGTCAATTTTGCCAAGAGCACGTTGTTCCCCAGCCAGCGAATATCGTTCCTGGGAACAATTTTCAACTCAGCCCAAATGAGAGCTGTAGTCGCGCCGGAACAGGCTATGGCCATACGGAGGTTAGTGACCTCCTACGAGATTGGTACCCCTCGCCCTCTCAAAGCGTTTCAGAGAATGCTGGGCCTCATGGCGGCGGCATCGCCAGTGCTACAGTTGGGTCTGCTTCATATGCACCCCCTTCAGCACTGGTTGAAACCACGGGTTCCATCCCATGTGAGGCATCACGGACGCATGCAGATCAGGGTGAGTCAGGCCTGTGTAACAGCCCTGGCCCCCTGGAAGAACTCCTGCTGGATGGAACAGGGCGTGGCCATGGGGATGGTTTGCAGAAGGACAGTTGTCACGACAGACTCCTCCAACTCAGGTTGGGAGGAAAAAGGCTTCCACCAACTGCCTGGAAATGCCAGCAGTATGTCGAGCCTGTCAGTTCTTCCTGCCAGTCCTAAAAGGTGCTAATCCGATCAGACCACATGTCTGTGGTGTCCTACATAAATCGCCAGGGAGGCCTCTCCTAGAAGCGTCTCTTCACTCTGGTAGAGTGCCTCCTGGAATGGGCTCAACTCAATCTGCGCTCGCTGAGAGCATTTTCCCCCGATCGCCCTGATCCCACAGGTAATCAGGCGAGTAAGGGAACAAAAACACAAGGTTTTCCTGGTGGCCCCCCTTTGGAGGAACCAGCTGTGGCTGTCAGAGCTAACTCAGTTGTTGATAGGCCTCATGGCCCATTCCGCTGAGACGGGATCTCCACTCTCAAGCGAACAGGACAATATGGCATCCTCGGCCCGACCTATGGGCCCTGCACCTCTGGCTGCTCGAGCCTCCCAGAGCGAGTCTTAAACACCATTTCAGAGGCTAGAGCCCCGTCTATGAGACACCTCTACGCCTTGAAGTGGTCTTGTTTTTTTTTTTTCTCTCCACTTGGTGTCTAAACCGCGGCAAAGACCCTCATACTTCCGATTTGACAGAGGTATTGTCATTTCTGCAAGAGCTGCTGGATACCCATCCACGCTCGAAGTCTATGTGGCGGCTATAGCGGCCTCTCATGCCCTATTGGTGGGCAGAAACACCGCGGTTATCCGCTTCCTAAGGGGTGCCAGGAGGCTGAATCCGCCTCATCCCCCTACCGTCCCTTCATGGGATCTGCTCCCTGTGCTGAGGGCCCTGAACGGCCCCTCTTTCGAGCCGCTACAGTCTGACAACATTCGGTCGCTATTGCTGAAGACTGCTCTGCTTCTAGCACTGGCATCAGTAAAGCGAATAGGGGACCTGCAGGCGCTCTCCATTAGCCCTGCCTGCCTGGAATTCGGGCCTAACAACACTAAAGTCATCCTGAAACCAAGGCACGGTTACGTACCTAAGGTGCTCTCCACTCCGTTCAGAGCACAGGTCATTATGCTCTCTGCGCTTCCTCGCTCCTGAAGAGGACCGAGTTATCTCTCCTCTGCCCCGTCACAGCTCTGAGAATCTATATTGAGCGTTCCGCCCCTTGTAGGCAGTCGGAACAACTCCTTGTCAGCTTCGGTAACTGCATCAAAGGGCTTCCGGTCACGAAGCAAAGACTCTCTAGATGGATAGTAGACTCCATCTCGCTAGCGTACTCTTCTTTGGGCCTTCAATGCCCCATTGGAGTATAGGCCTACTCGACTACAGGCATCGCCTCGTCTTGGGCATGGTCCAGTGGTGTGTCCATTGCGGATATTTGTGAGGCGGCCGGCTGGGCCTCGCTGTCCACATTCGCAAGGTTTTAAAACCTGGAAGTCCCGGCTTTGCAGGCCAGGGTCCTTTCCGCTTGAAGTGACATGCGTTGCGTAAACAGATCTGGCAGAGAGCCCTTGGCCGTATCACGCTCAAGCTCTCTGCTATTAGTTCACATGTTAGCTCTCGACCCCTGGGTGTCGAAGTTACAGGAGTACTCTGGAACAATTAACCAGGCCGGGTGTGACCTCAGGAAGCTCAGCCCGTCTTAGCCTTGGGTTGTTGTTAACTTCTCTATGGGCATTGGTTGCTTATGGAAGTTTGATACTTTTAGTCATTCCACTACATTGTGTTCCCATATGCGTCTAGCAAGTCACAGTACGAGTGTAGTATCTAAAGGGAACGTACACCATTACTAACGTAACCTCGGTTCCCTTAGATTCGGGAACGAGTACTGCGTTGCTAGCCGTGCTATGTATCTGCACGACTCAGTCGTCGCTTCAGCCGAAGTAACCTGAGAATCCTGTGGCAAACGCCACTTATATAGCCAGATGCCCCGCCCATTCTGGTGGCCTTTGGCAGGTTTTGCCGGGCTTCATCGCCATAGGCTCGTGCAGCTCCACTGCCTAGCCATTGGTTCGTTTTTTTAATACACTGCACGAACCAATGGCCGTGCAGTTTCACTGCGTGAATGAAAAAAGGCTTCAGTTCAGGAGAAAAAAGGCTTTTTCCCATATGCGTCTAGCAAGACGCAGTACTTGTGTGGTAATAAAAATAAAATGAATCTTAATGCAAATGGAAAACAAGATTATTCGGATTCCAATGTCACACAAGGTTAAATACCATGTGTGAATAATGGCTTCAGTGGTGTAGTCAGTAATGCATTGGGCGAGCAGATGTAGCTTGTGACGCGATTGAGCGGGTTCGAGTGCGGCTTTTGCCTAGCTTGTTTTTCTCACTTTTCCCATCACATTACATTAGAATTTACTTTCAATAAAATTGAAGAAAATGTTCTAAAAGTGGAAGTAAAGTGCAGAGTGATTAATAATGATAAAAGTATTTATAATTTTAATAAATATAATAATTTACACTGTTATTATTGCATCCTTTTAATGTACAACAATACTGAGGTGCAAATAGTATGTCCGCCAGTATAAAGTATAAATGGCATCTAATTATTTACACTTATTGCAAAGAACTGCTACTTACATGGTAAATAGAATATATCACTATTTTCACTAAGTGTAAATAGCATCTAGAGCTATTTTCACTTAGCCTACTGTAAATAGGATCTATCGCTAAGAAAGTATGCTAATTCCACTTTAGTGTAAATAGCCGCTGCCGTATTTTTCTTACCCCTATTGGCAGATCATTTGTAAAATAAGAAAAATGCATTTTAAATTATTTTAAATGCGCCTCGCATTTTATGGAGGATTGTTTCCTGATCCTGGAAGAGTAGACTACAATGCCGGCTGTTCTGACTCCACAGACTGTAAGTACATTTTCATATTTAAAGGATTTGCCACTGATGATTCAAACGCGAGTTTTGAGCAGTGTAGAGTAGCGCTTGTTGTTTGTCGTTTCTCCGATCACAAATGCAGACATGGTTTAATGTTTACGCGGCGCGATGCAACGCAACGTAAAAAGACAGTATAAGTCATTATAATCTTGGAATTATGTCCCCTCTGGCTCCAACAAATACCTCGTTTATAATGGGTTTTAATGTTTTTGTCTAGTCGCTCTGGCCAGGACATGGAATCACAGTATGGTAAGGGGCGTAACATTTCCGTCTCACGCTTGAGGTATTCGGCCAATCACAACGCACTGGATAGCTGGCCAATCACAGCACACCTTGCTTTTCAGACTGATGAGCTTTGTAAAAATCGACGCGTTTCAGAAAGGCGAGGCATAGAGGAGAAACAATAATGTACAGTATGTGGAAAATTTGTTTTTTGAACCTTAAACCGCACATTTCTTTACACCAAATATACAACATAATGTTATTTTTAGCAACATCATATGACCCCTTTAACGCCGAGTTGGTTGAACCTCCTTTTTGAAACAGGCCCCAGGAGCGCCTTGTCCACACACAGCTTCAGCTAACGATGCTATGGCAAAAAAATCGGCCAAACATATCAGCCCAAAAAAATCGGCATCATATATCGGCCATTGGCTGCCCTGTTTTCTAACTATCAGTATCAGCCTGAGAAAAACCCATATCGGTCGACCTCTAATGATTAGCTGATTAACCGGTCTACCAATCATTAGATTAATCGACTACCAAAATAATTATTTGTTGCTGTTCTAGTTTACACTAATGTCTGCTTTAGCACCCCTTGTGGCAACACTGTAAATGCAATGCGTACTTGCGCAACAGCATTTTTGCTCTGCAACAACTCACAAAATGCAGTTGCATCTTAATTCAGTCTTTTTATGATTATATTTGCTCTGTCTTTTTGTCCTTATTTCGGTGAGCTTCACGTTAAATTGCTGTCAGAATGAGGCTTCAGAATACAAGATGGAAAAGGAGAGGCCGTTGAATCTGTCAAGCTGTTTTCATAATTAGTGAGCAAGCTTTCAGCAACAACAGTCAGTAGTTCTATAGAGGATGAAGAGGCAGAAAAAAACAACATCAGATTAGGTTGTGGGGTGAACCAGCTTCAGTCTTTGAAAAACACTGTGCCTTGTCTTGAAGTGGTGTAACCTTGATGGTGGAACGGTATTAATTATTATTAAATATTTTTAAAACAAACAAAAACCCACAGATGACCTTGACCTGAGAATAATAAATGTGCTAGATTAATTCAATCTGTGGATTAAATTACACAATCTTTGAGATCAAGACACTTTGTATGTTTTGTTTCTTCACTCTTAATTCACAGAAACACTGCAGTTGCTACTGTTGGCCTTGCTAGAAGCTGAGCTGGTGGCCATTTTGTGTTATTGCAGTGCAAAGTCTGAAATGGCAGAATGGGGGAGGGGCTCTTAAAGAGACTTTGCTGAAGTCTGGCTCTGAGTGGTAGCTGCAGTGTGCATGCTTCACTGCCGCTGTGCCGTGTTTGGATCTAGTCATTCTATTGGAATTTTAGGCTCTAGATAATGAAATGTTGTTCCATTTCATGTACCTGTTTTAAAATGTTGTGGGTTTTCACAGTAATAGCGTGTTATTGCTCAGAATTGGTCATTGTAAAATTTGTCACATTTTATAATTACATTTTAATATGGTAGATCAGATAGTTGGTTAGTTTTTGTATATTTGACCAGAAACCTTCAAACTCTGGCCGATACACGAGGGCTCAGTGACAGCCAGTAAATGAACTAGTCTAAACTGGTTTCAGCCAGTGTCTGCCAGTCATATCTGTGAGTAGCTGGCTGAGCATACAGTAGCGTGGAAAAATGATAGCTGTTTTCTTGTACATTTGTTGATGATTTTTTTTTTTATAGATTGTAAACTATTTAACCAACAGTTCTAAGTTTTAATATATCTTGGATTTTATCTTTGTCATGGTTTAGCTCCAAATGCTTCTGCTCCCCTGAAATTTAGAAAATGGTATATTCCACTTCCAGACATGTATGTTTCTTCCTAGTTGTCTTCGGTCTCAGTCAGGACTGGGGTGGGGGTTTGGTTGTTAGCAGCAGATTTAATTTCAGCTATGTCTCTAGGCAATTTTTATTATATGCAGTTTTAGAAATCTGTATTGAATTCTAAGATTTTAAGACTAAAAAATGAACAAAATTGAATTTTTTGTAATGCACTAGGAAATATCAAAGCACTTACATTACATGTATATTTATTCATTCAACAGGTACTTTTAGTGAGAGCAGCTTATATTGGCCTAAATAACCAAATTTAAAAAATAGACTTAATTATCGTAATATTTATTTAAAGAATAGAACACAGGTACAACAATATTAAACGTATGAAGCTAAAGCTAGTGCATGGGGAATAGAGAGCAGTAGATATTATTATTCTCCATAACCTAAAAAACGTCATAATTCTGGCCTCAATAGTTGTTTCCTAATTTAGCAGCAGCTTTGATCTTGTAAGTGTATGCAATTTCATTTTACACCCTGATGATATACAACATTTTATTAAGTGTTGCTCATCATAACTAATGTATTAAGTCCAGGTTTTATTTTATTTTCAAGTGACAAAGGCACTCGTAACAACTCACTTAAAGTAATAGCTGCTGTTAACCTCAAATATAGAAATGATAAAATAACACCTTTTTAAATATTTATTTAACGAGCAATGTTTGGTCATGCAGTTCTGTAAAGTGAGGAGTGCCTATGCATATTTTCCTCTGCCATCATTCAATTTAGACTGCAAGCTCATAGCTTGGTAAAAAAAATCCTTTGTAGTGCTGTAGATTCAGCAGAGGTGCATTGTTGTTTCTAATTAGCAGTGCAGAAAACACTGTGGCTACCTGTGCAAGGTAAAGCATGCATGTGAGCATTCATCCAGAAAGGTAGCCAAAAATATCAAACCGCTGGATGCATTGCACGCTTAATGTTGCATGGAGAATTGCTTTGCTAATGTATTAGCATTTGGGAAGAGCTTGATTTTTGACTTCTTTAGCATTTTTGCATAGTCTGTCTGAGTTAAGAGAATGTGTTTATATTCACAGTAAGATTTTGTAGCGTTCCAACGGCCTGGATGCTAATGGTGGAGATTTTAAATAGCTGTCATGTTCGTTCTTCCATTTAAAGGAAGTTGTCACCACACCCCTTTTTAAATAATAGTACAATCCGTGCCTGTCCATCTGCCATTTTGACTGTGCTCATTCTGGAGCAGTGGGGGAGGGGTGAGTGTTCTCACTTCCATGATTTTTACCCTCACTAATATTTAAGTACTTATCTTATACTTTGTATTTTCGTACTTGGAAACACAACAGTTTGTTTAAACATGTAGAGGTCTTGCAGGCTATTCTGATCACTGACAGTTTATTGTGTCAGTCTGGTTTTGCAGGATACAGTAGGGGTCCCGAGGATATTGTTTATTGGTGTAGAAGGCAACATGTTTTAAAGACGCCTCTGCAAACATGTTAGAGTCCAAGCTATGCTCCCCTCCCCCTTCCATGTACTATTTGTGTGCTCCTTAAGGTAGACATGCTTGAGTTCTCTCACGACTAATCATGAGCTACTCTTGAGAACCTGAGAACCGCTGCATTACTGACTCGTGCATATGTTCGTTAAAGTTGAGGGGCACTAATTAGAGAAGATGCTGATCACCTCAATGCTAATTGGCGGATATGTCGGACCTCTGAGTAAGTGGACCCCAGATGGAAATGACAAGTAGTTGATACCTGTTTGGAACTCAGGCAGTTGCAACGTCCAAATTAGCAGTGTCTCCCCCTCTCAGTCCTTATAATGGTATGATCCAAACTCTCCCAGTAATTTTCCATTGTCTGCTCTGCTGAGTAGCAAGAGGGTGGAGCTACACTGCAGTGTGACTGTGCTCTAGAACTAATTTCAGCTAGTTTGATATTTTGAGACCTGATTTATATTGGAACAGTTATCAGTTTCAATTCTGTTTCACAGCATTTAGTAAGAAAACAAGTAGAACCTGAAAAAAATTAATGAATTAAAGTTATTTTCTTTGTAACACTTGTTGTTGTTTTTATCTCTTGCAGTTAGGTTTATGCACACAGTACTACTAGTTTTTCAGTGCAAAGTTTGCTAGTGTATTTATTGATAGAAATTAGTAGAATTAAATAGTAGCAATCCATGGTACAGCCATAGCCCTGCCCCTCCCCCACATCTGCTCAGCTTTACTGCTAGGCTCTTGATCGCACAGAGGTTAGTCACGCTTGCAGATTTCTACTCCTATTTGAGGATAGCAGTGTAAGCTCCCAGCTCTGTCTTCCTGTCCATGTTTGTCTTCTCATTAGTTTCTTTATGTGAAAGTATTTATATAACAATACAAAATATATTAAATTAACTAAATGTAATATTAACACAGTGAGTGGGGTGCTTGCGGTTTACTTGGCATTAGCGTGAAAGTGTTAGCCACATTTAGCTATGTAATGACTTTGTTAGCCTGTACTGAAAGCAGTAGATTGGTTTTTAATCAATTGATTTTGGAAGATGCGTTTCACGTGTACTTAATCTTACTTCTGGAGAGTTTCATTTCAGCAGCGGTTCGGTCCAACCCCCCTTAGCACACCTGCTGGTAATTTACAAGATCCTGAGGTCCTTGATTAGCTGCCTTGTGAACTTGTTTAGAGGTCGAAATAAACTCTAGCCTACTCAAAGGACTGAGTGGAATTGAGTAGAGGTGCTCCGATTGATCGGCTACCGATCACTATTGGCCGATGATCACGTTGGGATGATGGATCGGCGCTCTCTAAAAGGCCGATCTCAAGCTGATGACGCTGCTATGAGAGGTTTGGCAAGTCTCTGACCGGCACGGGTGAAATAATTATAATGCTGAAGGTGAGGTACAAGGTATATTGAAAACCTTTTGTGAGACGTAATTTCACAAACAACGTGAGTGAATCACCGCACGCGCTCTCTCTCTTTCTCTCTCAAAATATGCAAATGGCTTCAAATCACCACATTTCGCGTCTGTCTATAAGCGAGCTGCACAGTTGACGCAGGAATTGTCACTTGCACAGTCGAGGCAGTGTCACTGAAGTCTATAAATTGCATTACTTTTTAATTGTTGCCAGTGTTTAACCATTCAGCGCTCGCGCGCTGTCCTGGAGACCGCACACTCGCAGCACACACACATAACACCAGGTTCACATTACTCCGTTTGCAGTGCATACGTGGTGCGGTGCGTATTTTTTCCGCGTTTACACTGCACATGGTTGCAGTCCGGTAGTGCGTTCGGGATTGGTGCATCTGCAGCAGTGCAGAGATAGTTTCCACACCGAGTGTATTGCTGTGCTGCAAGCGCTGAATTAAAGTAACAGTGCATTGTTTGCAGTAAATATGAACATGGATTGACACAAAAATGTAGTAAATACACCATAAATGCATATTATTAAATTCTACTGTGTTTCACAGTCAACACATATGGCTTTTTGGCTAGGTTTAAAGGGAAAGAGCACTTTTAGATGAAGGCAATAATAGATGCCATTCGTGGAGGTAGAAAAACAAATTTCTTTATGAACGGCAGGATTGCTTGTAATAAAGATTTAAATGCAAAGTAAAAGGCAGTAGAGCTGACTATTTCTGTCAATGGTAAGTTTGTGATGATGGAAGAAAAGTAGTTTAAATGTTTTGCCACTTGCTTGAGCAACTTAAAATATAAATCTAGAAATAAATGCAAAAGTAAAAAGCATTGAATAATGTGTTGCTTATATTTATTGTTTAAACATGTCAGTAATTGTATAACTGTACAGTGTACAAAAAAAGAATTGCAATGCTGAAAAAGCATTTTCAGTGACAATGTTTGGATTTGAAATCAAAATAATGGATAAATGTTGTGTTTGTGGTAAACCGCCACAGATCAGTAGCAGACTCGTGTGAAAGCACAGTCCGTGCTGCTTCCCCTCTCACAAGAGACATCTAAGAGGGGAATTCCCCCCATTTTCAAAAATGAAATTCAGGCCCTGAATTAATGTCTAAAAATCCTGATTGGAGTATCACTATAAGTAGTTATAAATGATAAAAAATAAGATCGGTATCAGCAGATACTGCTTTCTGTGATCGGCCTCAGAAATCCTGATCGGAGCACCCCTAGAATTGAGCACCCCTGTGTTACAGCTTTTCTGTACTAAAAGCAGTAAAGCTGTGCATCACTTTAAAATTGTATTAATTATTATATTATTGCTAACTATGGATCAATTAGCTGTAAACTCGAAACTAGTTTTTAGTAAAGTAACAATAAAAAAAATACTTGCAATGATAACCACAGATATAAAATTTGATCCGTGTTATTTTTAAATGGTGAAAAAAAATGACATTGTTAATGTTGTTTCAGCTGTGTACATATACAGTTGTGTTCAAAATAATAGCAGTCCAACATCCCTAACCAGATCAATCACTGTTTTTGGTAGAAATTATATTTCTACATGGCAAATATTTTACTAGTAGGTGTAGTAGAGTTCTATATAACCAACAGACCCAACAGTCATGACATGCATGCTGCTGATTCTGTGTAATTGAATTATTAATTGAAAAGGGCGTGTTCAAAATAATAGCAGTGTGGAGTTCAATCAGTGAGGTTATTCATTCAGTGAAAAAAAACTTGTCAAACAAATGGCCCTTATTTAAGGATGAAGGCAGCAAATGTTGTTCTGTGCATTTCTCTCTGAAAATCTGAGTAAAATGGGTCGTTCCAGACATTGTTCAGAAGAACAGCATACTTTGATTTAAAAAGTTGACTAGAGAGGGGAAAACGTATAAAGAAGGGCAGAAAATGATAGGCTGCTCAGCTAAAATGATATAAAATGCTTTAAAATGGCAATCAAAACCAGAAAGATGTGGAAGAAAACGGAAAACTACCATTCGAATGGATTGAAGAATGGCCAAAATAGAGAAGGCTCAGCCAATGATCAGCTCCAGGGTGATCAAAGAAAGTCTAAAGTTACCTGTGAGTACTGTAACAATTAGAAGAAGCCAAGCTATCGGAAAGAAGCCCCCACAAAGTCCCATTGTTGAGAAATGACATGTGCTGAAGAGGTTACAATTTGCCAAAGAACGCATTGACTGGCCTAAAGAAAAATGGCGCAATATTTTGTGGACTGATGAAAGCAAGATTTTTCTTTTTGGGTCTAGGGGCCGCAGACAGTTTGTCAGACGACCCCCAAACACTGAATTCAAGCCACAGTACACTGTGAAGAGAGTGAAGCATGGTGGCGGAAGCATCATGATATGGGGATGTTTTTATGGTGTTGGGCCTATTTATTGCATACCATGGATCAGTTTGAGTACATCAAAATACTTAGAGGTCATGTTGCCTTATGCCGAAAAGGAAATGCCCTTGAAATGGGTGTTTCAACAAGACAACGACCCCAAACACACCAGTAAGCAAGAAGCATCTTGGTTCCAGACCAACAAGATTAAAGGGTTACTCCACCCCAAAATGAAAATGTTGTCATTAATCACTTACCCCCATGTCGTTCCAAACCCGTAAGAGCTTCGTTCGTCTTCGGAACACAATTTAAGATATTTTGGATGAAAACCAGGAGGCTTGTGACTGTCCCATTGACTGCCAAGTAAATTACACCGTCATGGTCCAGAAAAGTATGAAAAACATCATAAGAATAGTCCACCTGCCGTCAGTGGTTCAACTGCACCTGCTATTTTTTACAGCCTAATATAACTTTCTTCACTTTCTGCTATTATTTTGAACAGAACTATAGTGAGGAAAAAAAGAGAAGAGACTAGAAAATTTAACCCAGCAAGGTTCAGACGTTATTAAAATACAATTCATATTAATGAATAAAATAATTTTATTTAGGACGGACATGGGAACAAGTGGAATAGCTGTGTATCACCTCATACAAAAAATATGGTGCTTTCGATAACCGAAGGGATCATGTGCTTTCAATATAGATGGCTTTGTTGGTTATAATGAGGGTGATTAAGTTTTGATGTGACGTGCCACTTCTAAGTGGTGTATTCAACGGGTTAGGACGTGACTTTTTCAGATATTATAACCGTATTTTTGATGCCGCGTGACCAACAGAGCAGTTAATGTCCAGAGACATTGCTGCTACTCCATAACTGTCACTTGTTGAGCACAAGGTGTTGAAGGTGAGGAACGCCTGCATGGATTGAAGAGACAACCCTTTAAAAGTGCTCCAATGCAGAAGGATGAAGCAAAGCCGGAAGACTTATGATTTGAAGAATCCCAGGAGCAGCCCACACCTGACGCGTCAATGGAAACCATCTTTGTTATCCAGAAGACAAAAGACTCTATAATGTCACGTCATTTGGTGGGATGACAAGGCTTGAATGACTGAACACAGTGTTCTCTCTGTAGAACCTTGATAATCCAGTGCGACTGAACATTGCAATTCAATTTTAAAAGCAAGAAATTTCAGCTCTTGTATGGACAAACTACTGGACATATCTTGACATGGGGAACCAGAAAAGTCAGATGTGAAGAAACATGCTACATGCAAGCTAAACACTACATCAAGCAGCCCTGAACCTGAGCCGCTTTATTTTAATTTAGAAATTTCTTCCTGTGATTTGTTCAACACAGCCGAGCTGGTGGCCATTTTGTGTTATTGCAGTGCAGAGCTGCGAGTGTAAAATGGCAGAGTGGGGGAAGGGCTCTTAAAGAGTCCTCGCTGTAAGTCTGGCTCTGAGTGGTAGCTGCAGTGTGCACGGTTTACTGTTGTTGTGCCGTGTTTGGTTCCAGTCATTCTAGAAGTATTTTAAGCTTTAAATCCATTAAATGTTTTCATGGATTTAATGCGCTTGTATGATAATTCTGTTTTTAAAAGTAGTAATACATTACACAACAAGGAGATTCTAGATGAGTTCAGTATAAAATTAAATCTGGTAGCTTGATCCTGTAGTTAGTTTGCATATGTTACCAGAAACCCAGTTTAGACCGACGCACGAGAGAGATCTATGACATACAACCCACAGCTAAGCCAGTCTGAACCGGTTTCAGCTAGTTTCTGCAGGTCGCATCTGTGATTAGCTGGCTGTGCATACAGTAGCATTACAAGAGGAAAGCAGTTTTTTTTTTTTTCTAAAGGAGCTAGTTTTAATTATTAGTTTTTAAAAATAATTCCGGTTATGTTTGTACCCATTTCACAAGCAACCCTCTCTAATACTACTTAGAATTAAATTTTTGGCATGGATTAGCTCCTCTTAATGTTTGTGTTGCCCTGTAATTAAAAAATGGTATATTCCACTGGGTATCCGTGTTTTTTGCTTGGGTGTTCCTTCTCAGTCAAGATTGGGGTAGGATCTTAGCAAATCTTGTTTTTCATGTTGACAGCAAATAATTTTGCAGCGGTGTCTCAGCTGTCATTGTAAATACAGTTTTAATCTGTTTTAAAATGCATTTAGAAGACCCTACTCGATGCATGTTCTGCAAGATTCCCCTTTCTGTCAAACATATTTTATTGGACTCTCCCGCTTTTAATGTATGTAGAAAACTCTTTTATGAAGTGAACTCACTTAAAGAGTTTAGTATAATTTTGCCAGAAGAAGTTTTAGAATTATCATGTTAATGTAAAACATCTTGTGTAATATAACTTGTGTTTGTTTGCTGGTTTTTATTGTATTTGTTATACTTGTATTTTTTAAATAGTTTTTTGCCATGAAAATAGCCTAAGATGCTGACATGGCATTAAATAAAAATATACTACTACTACTAAAATGCATTTAAGAATTTGTAATATTTTATTAAATGCAAATGCTTAAGGAACCACCAAAAATATTAGCAGTCCCTCAATACCAAATTAAAAAAAATAAATACATATAAATTAAATATTGATTAAATGAAATATTTAGTTTATGTTGCTTATTTCTGCAGTGTATTATGTCTGTGTTTTATGTTATGCCCAAGTGACAAATAAGAAAAAAAATTATTTGGATTGCTAACAATATAACTGACCCGAATAGCTGCTTTTAAAGTAGAGAGATTAGCCTGCACATTGCCGTAGTTTCCCTTTTTGATTTTTTTCTTATTTAATCATTAATGTTTTTGTGTAGCTGGATCAGCAGTTTAGATTATTCATGGTTACTGTGTCGACAGCTCAATGAGCACATACACTGGTTTCTTAGGACAAATATAATCCCAACAGCAATGATGAATATCCTTTAAAAATAAAATTCCATTGGCCACTTTTCAAAGGCAAAGATTTTGATAGTTTGATCGATAGTTGATAGTTTTGAGTTTAAAAATGGTAAACTGTAATCACCAGGCTAATGTACAATACTAGTGAGTGAGTGAATGAGCTGGCACCAGCTCCAGTAGCTGAGATGCCTTATTATTGTATGTCATGTGAAGTCTAAGTCGATTCCATTTTCTGTTAATTCTGAGTTGGACATGACTAAAATGACAAAGTCATAAAGAGTCATAAAGTCAGATGTTAATTCATCGAGTGAGTCATTAGACTGATTCAACCCGATAATTCAAGTTTGAAACAACTGTTTGATTCAGTAAAAAGAACCAGCACATTGTCATTTGTTCACAAATTACATGGCAATGTTTCCCTTGCAGTCAGCGGGAACCATGAAGTAGAAAGATGTCTATTTAGTCTCTTTATAGTATTTGTGTTTCACAGTTCTTGGTCTTTCTCATCACATTCAGTTCAGATTGCGAGCTCAAAACTCAGCTCAACTATATTTTTTCCTGCTGCAGATTCAGCAGCAGCAGCGTGTCGCTGCCTCTGATTAGCGGTGCAGAAAAATCTGTGGCTACTTATGCAGGGTAAAATAAGCATGTGGGGCTTCATCCAGAGAAATCAAAAAACACCAAGCCTTTGGTTACACTGGCTACGTTTACATGCACAATTTTTGGTTCAATCGGACTGAATTCATTCAGATTAATGAATCTGAATGTAATGTTTATGAATGCAAAATAAAGTGATCGGGTTGATGTGCGAGTTTATGTCACAAGCTTCAAAACGGAATTATTATTTTTTTTTTTACATGTGCACACTGCACAAATATATAGTTTCTCACTGTTTGCACATAATAACCACTCTCCTACACGGTTTCTTTATTTGTTTTTAACAGCAGAATTAATATTTATCCATTTATGGATAAATGCCGTGCTGCTCATATTTATCACTCAGTAAAAATGCCCCTCCCCGCACCCAAAACGGGTTGCCTGTGGATGAGAATCCAAAACAAGGACTGGTGGGAGGTTGTCCTGCTCCACTTCACAGTTGCCGAGTGAAAGGAGAGTTTTATAACGACAGGACACGCATTTATACAACACTTTATTCAAAAAGAACAGCCGCTCATTCCGTGCGTCATACGTCATTACGCTATTTCTGCATCATTGCACATGCGCAGTCTTTTCAGTTTCGGGGTTCAATCCGATCAAGTGTTTACATGCACTCTCAATCGTATTAGAAAAGGAATAAACCACCCCCTTCAATCCGATAAATTTTATTCCGGTCGAGCTCAATCGGATCAATTAAGGTGTTTACATGAAGGCTTTTTAGTCCGAATGAGCCGTCAATCCGATTACAAACGGATTATTTGGTTGCATGTAGGGCTGTGCAAAAAATCAAATGCGATTTTCATGCGCATCTCATCAGTAAAGCCGCTCCTGTGATTAGTAGTAAATCTCCAGCACGTGCTTTCAGATGGAGTGGCATTTACTACACAGAGCAGTAGTTCACTGACAAGCTACTCAAAATCGCAGGCGATTCAATTTTGTGTCGCTTGTCAAAAATCACATTAGATTTTTTTTGCACAACCCTAGTTGCATGTAAATGTAGCCACTGTGTCCTAAACTTGTATGAAGAACAAAATTCAGAAATTAATAAGAATTTAGGCCGATATTTACTGAGATTTTAAATGAATACCTTTTGTAAATTCGTACTACTGAAATGGCTATAAAGGCTCAGAACTCGTTCCTAAAGCTGGATTCTGATTTTTGAAACCAATGTGGTGACCAATCTGAATAGCGGTTCTGACAGCAAGTGCTACACAGGAATTGCCAAATTCCAAGTGTTTGAGATGAAGGTTTGCATATGCCTCCACTCAGATATAAGCAGATATAATCTGTGAATCCAGTGAGACACTATAATTTAATTGCGATTGTATTTAAATGTAGGCAGTTTTAACATGTTCTTCCTTGTATGCAAAGGATCATGAATGTTCACACCCCTCTGTTTAGAAATCGTACATTAATTGCCTATTACGTTCTACAGTTCTGACTGCATGCTATGCAGCAGTGGGGGAGGGTAGAGTGTTTTCTCACTTTCATGATATTTATCCTCACTAATATTTGACCTTTTTTTTTTGGGGAGTTCTATACATCTTTATTTTTGTGCCCTTTTCTGACAATGCATAATTTAATAGAAAGACTGCAGTTGTTTTGTTGAGTGCGTCTTGACCTGTTTAGTCATGGCAAGGTCTTGCAGACTGATCTGGTCACTGAGGACAGCTTTGTTTCATGTTGTTTCTGAAAGATATAATGGCCAGGGTTTAGTAAATGTAGTAATGTTGTTTTTTCTATTGTAGAAGATAAAGTATTTTATAAAAAAGACAAGCACAAACATGGTAGAGTCCAACCAATGCTCCCCTCCCCCTCCATGTACTCTTTTTGTGCTTCTTGAGGTAAGGTGCCTAGACGTGCTTGAGTCACGACTAATCATGGGCTACACTTGAGAACCGCTGCATTACAGGCTCGTATCCCAAATTATTTTATTGTTTTTATTTTAAATAAAAAAAATTACAGTGTTAATATTTTCGCTCCGTGTTGGCTCTGATTGGAACACCTCACTGCTGTTTGGCAGACATAAAAACCCTCTGATTAGTTGGACCTCAGAAGGAAATGACCTGTAGTTAGTGTCTGTTTGGAACTCGGACAGTTGCAACGTCCAAGTTAGCAGTGTCTCCCCCTCTGTCCTTACAGTGGTATGGTCCGTACTCCCCAGTAATTTTCCATTGTCTGCTCTGCCATGTTACTTTGCAGCTAGAGGGTGGAGCTTCACTGCAGTGTGACTGCTTTAGAACTAACTTCAGCTAGTTTTGATGTTTCAGCTAATGTATGTTTTTCAGTTTCAAAACAAGTCAAAACGTTTTTCCAAGCTAATTTAGAAAGAAAAATCTAAAAGTAAACCCAGAATAAAAAAAAAGAGTTGCTAAGAGAAATCTATGATTCAGTCTTTAGTGTATATACATAGTACAGCTCATTTGTCAGTGTCAAACACTGTAGTAGTGTATTTAATATTTATTAACATTAAAATAAAAGTAGCACCCCTGTAAAATCCATGGTACAGCCTTGGCCCTGCCCCTCCCCCACTTCTGCTCCGTTTTACTGCTAGGCTCTTGATCGCACGGAGGCTAGTCACGCTTGCAGATTTCTCCTCCAAGCAGAAGGTGGCCTGCATTTGAGGATAGCAGTGTAAGCTCCAAGCTCTCTGTCTTCCTGTGCTTTTGTTTCTTTTCATTAGAATCTTTGTGTGAATGTGTGGTTTGTTTTACTTGTTTGCTCTAAATGTATGATTTATCGCAGTGAGACGTGTGTTTGCGATTTTTTTTATTTTTATTTATTTTTTCATTAGCGGAAAAGACGTCTTTTTTTTAAGACGTTGCATATTTAGCTACATGATATTGCTGAGTGTCTTACATTATTTCTTAAGTGTATGTTGGTTGTTAACCAGTTTTTTTGGGAAGATGTAATGTGGTTCAGGGGTACTCAGTCCTGAGATTTTCCTTTTAGGTCCATCCTCTTTTAACTCACCTGTGGTAAATTTACAGGTGATCCTGAGGAGCATGATTAGCTGGTTCAGGTCCTTTTTTGGAACCAATCAGAATCTTCAAAACCAAATCTGCACAAAGGTAAATCTTCAGTAGGATTGAGCACCCTTGTGGTAGAGCTAACATACTTGGGCCTTTTCTGTTAACAGTATCAGTGTTTTTATAATCTAACACTTCTGAATGATAACTTTCTTAGATATAATAGATTAGCCTACCCATGCATAAATGTCTAGAGATGTTGCTGCTGTCCTGTAACTGACTCGTCAAGTACAAGGCGTTGAAGACGAAGAACACCTCACCTGCATGGGTTGAAGAGTACCTATAAAAGCGAAGAACTCCGGTGCACCAGAATGAAGCGAAAGAAGACATCTTTACACTTCCCAGAAGACAGAAAAAAATCAAGGCCACCTCTGTGTTACCACATCAGATTATATTGTGAGACCCAAAGCCTTGTTTGATAGAAGACACCCTGATGAAATTTCACAACCTTCATGAGGATGGATTGAAAGCCGGCTTTTCTGCGAAAAAACAACAACTTCAATGTTAGGAACCAGAGAGAGTCTAACGCAGTGTTTCTCAACCCTGGTCCTGGGCGCCCCCCAACACTGCACATTTTGTATGTTTCCCTTATCTGACACCCATTTCAGGTCCTGGAGTTTCTTTTAATGAGCTAATGAGTTGAATCAGGTGTGTTTGATTAGGGAGACTGGGGGGTGCCCAGGACCAGGGTTGAGAAACACTGGTCTAACGGATGTGTGCAAGCTGGCTTAATGAGACTACTTGTAAAATCAAGCCACTTCATTTAAATTGTATCGCCTATTCTGGTTTACGTCACATGTATAGTGCAACTTCAGTTTTTTAGCTTGTCAGCAGCCGAGCTGGTGGCCATTTTGTGTTACTGCAGTGCAGAGCTGCAAGTGTAAAATGGCAGAGTGGAGGAGGGGCTCTTAAAGCAATCTCGCTGTAAGTCTAGCTGCAATGTGTGCACGCTTTCCTGCTGTCGTGCCGTGTTTGGTTCCTCTCATTCGAGAGGAGTTTAAGCTCCATTGCCTGGAATATTTTCTATTTCACGCACATGAACTACTTTTATTTTTATTTTTTTATTTTTTTTAGGGTTTTCAAAGTGTTATTGAGCGAAGTGTAAATAGGAAACAGAAAAAACAGTTCATTTTATAAAAGTAAAATTGACCACTTAATTTGCTGATTAGAGTTTAATCGCTTTACCAGAAACCTCCAAGTGTTTTTAGACACATGAGAGAGAGATCTATGAGGTGTAAACTCGTCTCAACTGGTTTCAGCCTGTTGCTGCCGGTCGTGTCTTTTATTAGCTGGCTGTGCATAAAGTAGTTGCTAGAGGAAGCTGTTTTTATACCAACAGTTGTTGTGACAGGGTTTTAAGATGGATTCAGGTGTTATTATTTCACCAGTGGCACTGTAAATATTAGATATTCCGTTGCGGGTCGTCTGCACTTGTACTGCACTACATTCTCATAGGAACTGGCGAACCTACTTAGGAATTCGCTATTAAAGCATGATGTGGTTTTAAGTGATTTTGTTCAGAATAAATTCCCCTTTTTCACTAATGAAGGGAGTTTATTTGGTGCTAATATAGTATAATAAAGAGCAAAGGATGAGCATTAGGTGTGTAACTAATGCTTTATGAAATGTGGTTTGGTCTTATTAAAACAGATGTTTCATAAAGCTGGACGAATGAATTTTTAACAAATGTTAGGGTCTTGTGAACAAAATAGTTAACTGGAATAAAAATATTTTATTAAAATAGCTCATGCTAATACATTTAATTAGAATAAAACAAGCTAATATACATCATATGTACCCAACAATATTAGCAGTGCTGTAACAAGAAATTAAAAATGCCAGAGAAGTTATAGCAGTTTAAAATATGTAGTACTGAAGTAGCTAAAGCTTGTGCAAAACCATAGAGAGCAATGAAAACAATAGAGAAGAATAAATCTCGTTTTACACCCTGATAGCATACAGTTTCTTTATTGTTCTCATCATAGCTGCAGTTGGAGTATTATGCTCATTTTTGTTTTTAATTCCCATGTGACAATACTTCATAAAAAGGCGCCACACTTCCTCCATATGAAAATGTAGAGCTTCAGATTTTCAAATAAAAATCTTAGTGTTCAGCCACATTCAAGGCCTTCATCAGACATTAGGAACATCGGTATAATATTACATTAATTTAATTGATTTGAATTATTTTTAGCTGTCACTGACTTGCTTCTATTCAAAGTTCTGCATCCCCACACCTCTTTTAGTTATCGTACGATCCATGCCTGTTGTCTTTTACCATTATGACTGCACATTCTTCAGCAGTGGGGGAGAGTGAGTGTTCTCACTGCATGCATTTTACCCCCAGTAAAATTTAAAGGGGCCATAACACACACAGTTTCACCCAATCTCATGTTAATCTTGAGTACCTATAGAGTAGTACGACATCCTTCATATCTCCAAAAAGTCTTTAATTTGATCATATTTATAAAAGAAAGATACAATTTCACGATTCTCTCCGGAAAAAGCCGAGCCCCTGGAGGCGTGCCGTGGGCGGAGCTAAAGAGTGACGAGCGCTTGGGTGCCGAATGCCAACAAAACAGACATTTGATGCCGTTTCACTTACCATCTGCAGTTCTGAATCATGACCGGGATCTTTTATAACTGGGACCACTCCATCTTTCAGTATCAAGCGATGTGCAAATCCAACGTCGAACTGGGCCTCATTTATAAAACGTCAACAAACACACTTGTGAAACTCCGTTGCTGCCCCTGAAAAACAAACTGTATCCACAGTTTACAAAATGCTGGGTTCTTTAGGAAGCTGAACAAAGTTATCTTTCCCTTACAACCAAAAACACACTTCTTTGGATTGGAGACATTCTTCCCGAGCAAGTCCCGTGCAGAGCTGCCGCCGAATGAAGCGCGTTGATGGGTGCGATCTCGCTCTCACTCTGGTCGATACGTGCGCAGGCATGTTCTTCCGGGAGAAATGCCCATATAAGGAGTTCCACCCTCGTCTACGTCATGAAGAGCCACGATCGAAAAAACTCTCAGAAACTTGTACAAACCCGGAAGTACGATTTTTGGCACAGAAATACTTGTCATACGTCCAAATAGTTGTTTGAAACTTTGTCTATCCAACGTCGAACTGGGCCTCATTTATAAAACGTCAACAAACACACTTGTGAAACTCCGTTGCTGCCCCTGAAAAACAAACTGTATCCACAGTTTACAAAATGCTGGGTTCTTTAGGAAGCTGAACAAAGTTATCTTTCCCTTACAACCAAAAACACACTTCTTTGGATTGGAGACATTCTTCCCGAGCAAGTCCCGTGCAGAGCTGCCGCCGAATGAAGCGCGTTGATGGGTGCGATCTCGCTCTCACTCTGGTCGATACGTGCGCAGGCATGTTCTTCCGGGAGAAATGCCCATATAAGGAGTTCCACCCTCGTCTACGTCATGAAGAGCCACGATCGAAAAAACTCTCAGAAACTTGTACAAACCCGGAAGTACGATTTTTGCCACAGAAATACTTGTCATACGTCCAAATAGTTGTTTGAAACTTTGTCCATGCTTGGTGTGAGAATACAACTCTTTAACAGTATAAACAACTGAAAGCATTATACACTTTGTTGGCACAAAGGGGACATTGACAAGCTCTGTGCAGTTGACACGTATCTGGTTTGCACAACTAGATTTCAACGCCAAACGATCTTTCTGTCCACTCTGAAAGTAAAAATCATCTAATCATATTAGTATGTGCTTTTCTCGGTTTGCACATTCTCTTGACCTTGCGACGTATTTGCACAATACTCCTAAATGTCGTAACTCTAAGAACACAAACCTTGTGTTTTCAAGACTTCCATGCTGCTTTTCCAGACAGCATCCTTTTTCTTAATATCCTTGTGGATCTTGAGGGATTTTTAATATCAGATGTTTCTAAAAAAGGAGCAGAGCTACCCGATGATACGCATAAAAATGGAAACCAAGAGACAGACAAAATGCAGTGACGCTTGTCATGACTAGGACAGAAGCGCAGATTAATGTAGAAGAGCGTTTTGGTCGTGTAGCGTCTGGTTGGGAAACTGTGTCAGACCTCTGTATGTGGAAACTCGTCAGTATTTACTGTCTGTTAGGAACTCAGTCAGTTGCAACCTAAATGTCATAAGGGTTTTACGAGATCTGTAAAATCAGTTGTGCTAATATTTTTCTGTTTTAATTTAGGACTTGTCTGAAAATTGACAGTCATTTGAACTAGAATTGATTTGTTTAGATAAGGAAGGTTCTCTGCTTTGTTCTCATGGACTGAATGTAGGCTTTTTTAATGCCCTTCTTGTGACTTTTATTTATAGGCACAGTAGAGAGATGACAGGAAAGGATGGGGAAAACAGGAGATCGAACAATGTCATGAGCTGGATTAGAATGTGCATCGCCCCGCATGAACTCTAGAGTTAAATGTGTTGGAGCACATACACTAACAGCTACGTCTAATAAAACGCAGTTGGGGGACATTTAGTCTGGTTTTCAGGCTAGTTTTACAAATGACCCTTTACTAGGAAAACAATGAATAGAACATTAGGGATTTGTTCCCATTTAATCGACTTGCCTTTGGGAATAACTCAAAAGAAAATCCAAAATTTAAGTAGAATAAGTTATGCGCTTTCATGCTATTAGATTTGATTTTACATAGTTCAAATTTCTACACAATGGTGTGAAATGTTAGTGAGCTGAGACTCAAGTGATCAGATATGCTGAACATGCTTAATTGTCTGACATTGTACATTTGAAATTGCGACCATAGCTTATTTTGTTGTCAAGTTGTTTACATTTGCATGTGACAGCATTTTGACCTTTCACCTCATTATAATCCTGTTCTGTGCAGTAGCAAAGATGTTTGTGCAGTATAGAGATTCATGCTCTTTGCTAAATATGGACTGCATATAGACAAATTGTCACTATTTTAAAATGCAGAGCAGATTCAGTTTTGCTCTGCGCCCTCTTGTGTTGACCCATAGCGGTGCACGTGAGACACCCCTCTTCTGTTATAATGGTATGATCCACATCGCAGTAATTTTCCACCCTGTTTTCTCTGTGCCTGCAGCAGTGGGGGAGGGGGCCGTTTTTGCTTTTCAGCACATGGCAGTTTTTCTTTCTTGCTGCTGAGGCTTTTGTTCTTTATTCTTTATTTTCCTCTGATTTCTAAAGTTTTTTTTGGTTGAATGTCATATTTTGGAACACTTTCTTCAATCATAGGTTTTAGAATACCACTGGTGGATCAGTGAGCTTATAAGAGGTGATGAATCATCTCAGTCTCATCATGAGTCAAAAAGTGACCTTTTGTTTCATATGACATACTGTTAGTTGTAACGCTACAATTGTGTGTAGCTACACTGTTTTTTTTTATTTATTTTTTTTATTCTGGTTACAGCCAACACCTTAAAAAGAATGTGCTCCGCCTCTCCACACGAGATCCCTTCCCCCTCCTGTTCTCTCTGTCTCTCTCTGTTCCTCTTTTCTGTGTTGTGTGCGCTTTGAGCTAGTTGGGAACTAGGCATGCTCCTGTTTTCGCGCTCGCTACTAATCAAGGCCTACTCCTGAAGACTACACCTCAAGGTTGTTTTCGAGCTGTTTCGGTTCTTGAAGACAATTGTTTTTTTTAATTCACCCTCATATTTAGTAGTGTTTACTCAAGATTAATGGACTTTTTGGTGGATGTTTTATTTTTTTTAACACTAATTCTAACCGATTTTTCATGTTTTCGTATTTTCATGGACGCTCGTATTTTTGCGAATTTTTTTAATGTTGCGTTTGTTTTGGCTGTTAGTGAAAATTTAGCAATTCTGACATTGTTGGGATTGTCTATTTTGCGTTCGACTTGGAAATTCCGTTAATGCTTGGGGTTTTCGCGTTAGGAAGTTTCGTCTTTAGGATCTTTTCATATTTAATGTTTTTCACTAGGAGCTTTTGTGATTTACTTATTTTAGATTTAAAGGTTGCTTATCTGAATCACTTTTGTTCGCTTATCCAAAATTATTTCAGGTATCAGGCAGATATCGACCTTGTAACTTGTTTTCAAGTTGCAGTACCGTGTTCTGTTATTTTACGTACAGTTCTTTATTAGCAATCTGCAAGAGGTTATGTTTCTGAAACCAGCTTCGGTTGAAAGTGAGTACAGATTCTATGGATTCAGGTCTGAGCTTCAGGAGGAGTATTGTAGACCTGAGCCTGGCTTTATACCGCAGCTCTGGCGACCATTTTGCATTGAGCGGCAACCTCAGCGTCTATGTTTACAGATGGGGTGGGGGAGGGCCACAGTGAGCCTGTGCGCGGTGATCAACATTAGAAGAACAAGCTTTCCAGAAGCTATCAGCCATTTTCTAAAATGAATGTCCCATTTATGGACATAAAACTGGGGAGATGGAGGAATGCAGAGATGCATTTTATTAGTGTTTAGTTTTTGTCACACATTTATTTGTCTGTTCTTTTTGGGTTGATGACATGTTGGAATATGAAAAACTTGACGCCGCCTTTTGTGTCTAGTACAATCTAGTCACCTGTCTTGCTCTTCACTCAGCAGTTTGTGGTGTTTAGGATGGCAAATTAGTCAAAAGCTATAAAATCTTCAATTGAATTTACGTAAAAGTCTTTTTCGTGGTTGTCATGGATACCTGACCTCAAAGGATTGGCTGTTGACAGGAAGTTAAAGGTGTTGCAAATGGCCTAGGAGGACGAGATTTTGGTATATATAGAAGCCACGTCATTCACACCTGCAAGGATGATTGTTAATGTAGCAGTGCAGCAGCAATGCGGCGTCCTCTGGGTTTATGCTTGCAGCTCTATATTGTTATTGGATGTGTAGTAAAACTAAGAAGATGAGATGAGAATAACTAAAGTAAAGTTGATGGGCAGCATTAGAATGAAATCAAGACCGATTAATTGTTTGGATCCAGGAAGGTGCTTTGATGCTAATAGCAAGTTAAATTCAATACTAGCAACTCTTATTCATGGGAGTACTAAGAAATATAGGAAACTCCTTATTGTAAATATTTAGTTGAGCTTTACTGTACTTTGATTGATCTCTGTTTGGTCTTGGCTGAGAGGTGTCATTTTCAGAACAGTTTTAGCATTTGATGCAAGAGTACCACTAGTTTCAGACTTGACTATATATATATATATATTTATAATTAAGAACTATGCCAGGTGGCTATTCTTTGTGTACTGTTTTAGCTTTGAGAGTCTCTTAATGAGCACAGAAAGAGAACACCAACATACCGTAATTTATTTTTAAATACCTTGCGAATATGTTTTAAATAATATTCCCTTGACTTACCAAAATCACAAATCGCAATATAATTCTGTACCACATATTGTGTGCACTGATTCGTTTTCTGAATGTAATAATATAATCTACTTGTATTTACAGGATGGCACCAGTTTTGAGGTTTCTTTAGCTGTTTGCTCAAGTTCTTTGTTTCTCTCTATAGATGATATAAAACATTATTTCTGCATCGCTTGCAATGAGTTTATTATATGTGATCTTTGTCATAACATCTGGCTGCAGATTCAGCATGCATTGTACTGTAAGCCATGCACATAGAACTAAGGAAGTATGTCGACTACATTACTAGATAATCAAGAATATGCCAGTGCTCATGCGTTACGATAAAACTACTGGGTTATGGTTACGTAACATTTTGAGTACAACTTATTAATTAAAACATGAGGGAGCTGTACTAAAAAGGAACTGAAGGATGTTTGGATCTGGTTTCGAGTTGAAGAACTAATAGTTAAATACATCTAATTCATGTAGCAGAAATGAGTGCAAATGAATTTCTAACTACATTTCAAACCTAATATTTCTATATTTTTTTTTTTAGGATCCTCAAGCGATTGGCTGCCAAATCCATGAACAGGAAAATACGAGACATCACAGAAGCCTGGTAAGACAAACTAATGTCTTATTGTGATTAACACTGAGACAGAAGTACTAGTCTAGTTTAAGTACTATAGTAGCTTTGAAAATCTGCATTATATAATGAACTCCTCTTGTCGCTAGCAGATTCTGTAGAGTGCTGCTCTTATTGGCTAAGAATTGCACCAATCAGCTTGAGGGGGAGGACACAAAGTCTGCTCTCCCTCTCTGTGTTCTGAAATCACATGCACTGCTGACTGTTACGCCCTACCAACTCACTAGTTATGTCAATTGAACTGAGGAAGGTTATTGGTTTTCGTTAGGTTCAACTACTTACTTTTTACAGATGCAAGGTGCTTTGTGGACTTGTTAATCAGAGAGGGGCTTCAGCTCAGACTTATAGTGTGGGTATCTAAACAGATCAGTTTAGTACTTTTATTCTGGCAATTTTTTTTAGGTAGTAGTTAAGCCAAAGTCTTAGTCCAGGGTTTTAGTTATGGTATTGTTCCAGTTAAAGAAAGGTAATGTGATCGAGGCCAAGAGAAAATTCTAGAACAGCAGGAAGTGGCGTTTAGATGAGTGACAGTGACACCTTGTGGTCACACTTCAGTAAAGGCACTTGTACTTGCTCAGATTAATCAGATGTGTTGAGTACTGGATGGAGTTATCTAACTAGCCTGTTTAGGATATAACATTTGTTTGACCATATCCTCCCACTGTTTTTACGCAGGTGAAAATGGAAGTAGCTGTACCAGAGGAACCTCAGAAGAAAATCTTTCGTGCACGGAAAACGATGAAGATGAGCGATCGGCAGCAACTGGAAGCTCTGCACAACACCTTGGCAGCCGCCACCTCCAGCTCCGCCTCTTACTCATCTTCCTCCTCTCCACCTCAGACACCACTGGTCAATGGCGCCCACACCGAAAAGGAGAAAGAGAAAGTCAAGGAGAAAGACCCGAATTGTAAAGAGGCCGACTTGATGTCACCTGCCCCTGATTCAGCTCACTGTTCCCCTTCTCCATCTTTCACCCTCTCTCGATCTCCTTCTCCACCCAACACACAAACTACCTCACCTTCTCTGGATATTGACGACCCCCTTGTGGCCACAGAAGAGAAAAAGGAGACAAGCAATAAAAGTTCCTCCTCTTCTCTTTCTGCTTCCCCCTCTGGGTTGCACTGTGATCCAGAGGTTAAAGAAGGATTTCTGTGCTTGAGCGAAGAGGATGAAATCCAAGCAGAAAAAGATGAAAAGAAAGACAGTAGTGGGGAGAAGATGAATGTAGACGATGAGAAAGAGGACCAAAAAGATGAAAAAGGCACTTCTGAGAATGCAGGAGGTGAGAATTTCTAGAAACTCAACCTGCCTGCAAACTACTGGTCAGTCTGTTAGTTCAGGGAGGTCAGATATTAAATTTCTCCCATTCATTCCTGTACAACGTATTTGCAGAGACCGTAAAAATGCTATTCTGTAAATACTTAAAAATCAGAAGTAAAATATAAGCTTTTCCCGTTCATATTCTTGTAATAGACTTCTCAAGCAATTACAGATCAACTAGTAATTTTGAGAGAATTCTGAATTATTTTGCAGTCATTAAGCAGAGGGATAGTTTACCCCAAAATTAAAACTGTCACCAAGTCGTTCCAAACCTGTATGACTTGCTTTAAGTGGATCACGACTTTTGAGGAACGTTGAAATTCGAAGGGGTTAAAAACGTTTGACCGCATTAACTTATTGTATTGACAAAAATTGTCAATAGCAACATTTTTCAATATATTTTGTGTTTTACCGTAGAAAACTCAAAACTGTTTTGGAACAATGTGGATGACAAAATGAAATTAATTTGTTGAAGGTTGAACTATGCCTTTAAACTTACTCTATAGACTCAAAATGGTTTGCTCTACAATTGCTGTTGCTTTGAGATATTTGTTATAGCTCAATAGTATTGACATGAAGTTTAGCATGTGAGCTAACATTACTTACACTAGTAGCTCTGCATTTAAAGTCTAAACCCTTCCTTTGTTTCTACTCAACAGCAGACAACAGTGCCTCTGCTGGTACAAAGAGATCGTTGTCCGAGGAGAAAGATGAAGATGACAAAGAAATCAAGGACGAGAGAGACGGAAAACGAGCAAGGCTGGACGGCGAAGAGCTGGAGGCTCAGATAGAGCTGAAAATTACAGCCAATGCTGGGAGCCGGCATAAACTGGAGAAGGTTTGTTATGCGTCTTATTAGTTTTTTCTAAATCCTCATATCTCTATACAGCATTTAGTCACATACCATATACAACGGCACATTTTCATATAACATGAAATGAGATGCAGAGATATGTGATTACAGTAAGTGATTCTTTATGGGATAGTTCACCAAAAACATTCACATTCTGTCATTTACTTGTAAAACAATACATTTAGAAGACGAAATGCCATCATTGAAACACAAATGAAGAGGGTGTTCTGAAGAAGACACTATTGCTTTAATTTAGGATTTTATATACATAGAAACATTGATAACACACATACATAGAGCCCATGCAATATGGTAAACAGCTCAACTGTACCGGTTTCACACGAGAGCAACACACATTGGTTCTCACTTGTCGGAATTCTTTTTTTTTTTTTTTTTTGGAGTTTTGGGAATTCTCTGTAATTTGTCTGTAATAATGGATAGTGGTATATAACATTCATGATAGACATCCGAAGGTCTTCTGTAACAAAGCTCAGACATAAGACGTTATTTATTCTTTTTCTCGCTCTCTTCTTATTAGATGGTACAGCAGTTAGTCGAGGAACGGTTACGGGTGCTGCAGTTGACTGTATTTGACCGAAGCATAAAAGAGCTGAAAGAGAAAGTGGAGAAGATTGACAACGCAACCAAACAACAGAATACAATGCAGCATATTAACACACTACAGGTGAGTTTTGAAGTTTTCAAATACAAGAATTATTACTATTATACATCTTACAATAGTTAATAGAATGGGACTGTGAAACCTGATACTTAACATCAACAAAACTTTGTGTTTTCATGTTAGGCTAAGATTTCCCGGCTGGCCAAAAAGTTTGGTGCTGCTAATCAGGCCTCGGAGAACTCAAAGAGAACTCAAGAGGTAAAACAATTTAATTATTGTGTGATTTGGTCAAAGTGGTTTAGTGAAAAACATTATGGGAGTTTATGGAATAAAGATACAAGACATTAATGGTCTTTATCCATAAATACAATACCCTTTTTAGTGATTGATTGCAAGCGAAATGTGCTTTTGAATGTTTCATTAAAATGCACTTTGTTTCCTGTTAATCAGGCTCATGCTGCCGCCGCTGCTGCTCAGGCCAACAATGCAACCAACATGACTACACCGCAACGGTAAAAATATCCTCACAAGATCATGCTCCTCCTCTATTGCAAAACATTACAATCATTTTTTTTATTTTTCAAAATTATTAAAATAATAAAAAGACACTCATTCAGTTGTCAAATATGTACCTCTAGTGTAGGTTTACATAGAAAAACAATAGAAAACACAATTGAATGCAAGCATGCGTTTTCTGTGTATAGATGGTTGGCCAGTTTTAAGGGCCGTTCAGTTCACCATCCTTTTTCCACATCGGTTGAAGTTGAACAAAGAGCTAGCTAGCCACAAAAACCTTGTAGACGCAGACTACACAGACTAATTTGTTAAAACTGCACATATTAGTGCTGCAGTTTGTAATTCAAAAAGCTTTAGCAAATAATATTTGAAATGCTTGTGCTATTGCCATTATTTTAATGCTTCCCTACCATTTCTGTTCTTTTACAGTACTGTTAAAACCACAATGGATCCCAAACTGTCCAGTCCAGCCACTGGTTCTAATACAACTGGTGAGCTTTTTATTAATTTAATTCTCATTTCTATTAATTCTAGTTCTCGTTTTAACTCTGAAAGTAATGTTTTATTAAACTCAAACATTCTTTTTCTTTCAGCAATCCCAGCCCAGGCCAAACCTCTGTCCACACTGACTACACCAACCTCCTCCGCGCTAGCTTCTCCTGCACCCATTCTACAGATCATTTCCACAACAACAAGCTCCACTCCCTCGTCCACCTCTTTGCCTGGCCAGTCTCAGACAGGCACCCTACTACTAAAGACTGGACCCAATACAGGGGTCATGACTAACACCCCAGCAACTTCAGGGGGTCAGTCAGTGTCTATTCAGCCTCTTTTGATTCAGCTGCCTTTAGCGATGGCAAATGGGCAAAGTGGGGCATTGGTTAATACTGCCAGTGGTGTCGGTTTAATACCGGTGTCGTCATTATCTACGGTTAGTAGCAACAATAAGGCAAAGATGACTACACCTGCTACCACCTTCATCCTTCAAAAGCCAGCAGGCAGCGTTGTTTCGTCTTCCTCGACCTCGTCAGCTCCGGCGGTGTCGTTAGCGAGAGCCGTGTATCCGGGTGGCACAGGGACCGTTAGTTCACCCAGTACAGGGATATCTGTGACTACAGCCCGAACACCTACACAGTGTGCTGCTGTTGTGGGAGTGAGTACAGCGGCCTCTTCTCCAGGAACCACGGGACCTGCGGCGACAGGATCAGCGGCAGCTGCAGCTGGTCCACCGTCGGCTTCCGCGCTGGCCTCAAAGACAGGTATAACAGAATGTCTATCATGTGGCCACCTTTTAAAATATCAGCTAAATGGAAAGTGCTTTATTTTTTGTAATTTTGTTGGGTTTTTCTTTTTGAGGGATATAACACAAAGTTATTGAATATTTAAAGCATGGAATAATACCACATTATTTAAATGCATTGAAATGAAATTTAAAGGGATAGTTCACCCAAAAATGGAAAATTCTGTCATTAATTACTCGCCCTCATGCCGTTCCAAACCCGTAAGACCTTCGTTCATCTTTGCAACACAAAAATGTTTTTGATGAAATCCGAGAGCTTTCTGACCCTGCATAGACAGTAGTTCACGGCCCAGAAAGGTAGTAAGGACATCATTAAAATAGTCCATGTGACATCAGTGGTTCAGCTGTAATATTATGAAGCTACGAGTCATTATTTTTTTTCCCTTTACGCATGAAAAGTATTCTTGTAGCATCATAACATTATGGTTGAATCACTGATGTCACATGGACTGTTTTAATGATGTCTTTACTACCTTTCTGGGCCGTGAACTGCTGTCTATGCAGGGTCAGAAAGCTCTCGGATTTCATAAAAAATATCTAAATCTGTGTTCTGAAGATGAACAAAGGTCTTACGGGTTTAGAACGAAATGAGGGTGAGTAATTAGTGACAGAATTGTTGTTTTTGTGTGAACTATCCCTTTAAATGTAGCAGTGAATTTTCATTATTTTAGTTAAGTACTTGCTGTCTGTCTCATGTATGTTCTTTTTTTTTTTTTTTTTTTTTGTGATTATCCTCACATTGCTTTTATTTATTATATAGTATTATGTAATGTATGTTTGAAAATTGTATGGGCTGTTTCATAATATAATCATTAATCTCTCATTTTAAACAGATAACCAGGCCTCAACACCGAAAACACCCTCTCAGGTAAGCAATGTCTCATTGTAAATAATGTAGTTTAAAATGTAATTGCAAATACCACTTTTGTCAAAGTGCAGTTTTGTACTAAATTTTACTCTTCTCTCTACAGACCGGGCGGCCCAAAGGTTCTGTGATAGATCTGACAGAAGATGATGATGATGTGCAAGGTAAAACACAGCTGCTCTTTATTGCTCAGTCTTAAGGTGCCAGTCACATTAACGAAAATTCCCGGGTAAAAAAAAATGGTCCATTGTCTGTTAATACTGTAGCGATGTATGAAGATGAACAGCGCACACAAAAGTCACTTTAGAACTTCAGAAGGGAATGTTTTCACCTTCACCCAATAAGATTGTGTGGATTACCAGATTTTCACAAACATTTAGCTAAATAACAACCTTAGCATTGAGTTCAGTCCAGTATTTGAATTAAGCCTCTCTGCTAAATTTTCTCATCCCTAGTTATCCCTCCTCCTTTTTAAGCTACCAGTTAGTTATATTTCTTAATACTTTTTTCTGCGTTATCCAGTGACAGGAGTCCAGAAGGCCACTGTTTCCCCCATCACTACCCAACGTGCATCTGGGCCACCTCCTTTAGTCAGCTCTACCACTAATGCTGGTGAGTGAAAAGTAGACCCCCC
>NW_015505196.1:6366217-6386610 GCF_001515645.1 Sinocyclocheilus grahami | reverse complement strand
AAAGGGCCCCCCCCCCCCCCCCCATCCCCCCGCTCTCCTTTTATTCTGCTTTTTGCCTGTAGTTCTAAAATTCAGAGCTGTATGCTGACATCGTGTGTTTTATATTTTCCCTTGTTCAGGAGCTCGATCGGCACAACGTTCCTCTGTGGTGAGTGTGCTGCCATAAAAATATTATAAAGAAGATACACTTAACATTTTATTTATATTTTTAACACATAGTGCCTCCTATAATCTTTCTTACCTTCACTCATTGTTCTCTCAGGATTCTCCATCTCTATCCCGTCCAAGCTCCTCTTCCTCCACCACTCTTCCTCCATTACCACTGGCACCATCGCCACCGGCACGACTCCCCCCCGAGGCCGCCCACACGTCCCCTCCACAGCAGCCCCAGCTCAAACTGGCCCGCGTCCAGAGCCAAAACGGGATCGTCCTGGGGGATAGTGTGCACATTGGGACGCAGAGAGAAGTATGATTGGTAGGAAGAACAGAAATACTTTATTAGATTCTGAGCACATTATTCATGAGAAGGAACGCCCTCCGAATGATTTCATCCAATCGCTGCCACAGACGACGGAATTAACGTTCAGAGCGTTTTGGCGGTAAATTGAAAATCCTTTTTGGACCACTATCATACACGGACCGAGTAAGTTTATATTATTTATTCGATTTTTTCTGGACATATGTCACCTACCAGCTACCTCAAGCAAGAGCTATAGTTTAACTAAACATATTCGATAACAGCTAATCAAATTAGTCCTGTTTATGCGCATTAGTCCGGTAATTGCAAGCATTTAGTCACTTTGACAGTAGTTTCTGTGATAACCTTGATGTGAAATTATTAAATAATTTCAACCAACAGATATTCAGTGGAGTATAAAAGTCTGAGACTATTACGTACATGATTTATCACCATAAAAGTTCATGTCAAAATAGCTGTAACATAACAGTTAATGTTAAAGCTGATTTCGCTGATACTGTTGCCTATAGCAAATCTCCCCATCTTGTGTTGTGCATCTAACATTCAAACTGGTCACGGCAGAGGAGTTATAAAAGTGACTAACACAGCACATTATTCACAATCTGCTATATGGCTGGTGATCTTGTTCTCTCACATTACCCTTCTGCTCATGGGAACTGCACAAGTCCCATTGGTAAGCAACAGCCATCTATTTCCCATTACTCTCCGTCAAATAACACATTCAATTAATGCTCATCTCTCTCTCTTCTCCATCTGTTTGGCAACATGACGACCATATGTGCCAAAATTGCTGTCAAACTCACACAGAATACAGCTGCTAACTTAGCTGATCTAACAGTCTCCCTAATCGAAACAGCACAGTGGCAGAGGGTCAAAACTATGACTTCCATACCTCTGTTTTAGTTTGCTAGACAGTCCTAGAGTGTATAGGCTATGCATTCTCTGAACTAAGGGGCAGAAGGAACACATTCCTATATAGGCTTCCATATATTTTGTCTTATTTGTGTTATCTTTTTTGTCTGTTTGTGTAAATACATTTTGTAATTTAAAGATACAGGAATGTATTTTGGTATCAGTGTGAATATAATACAACCCCAGGATTTATTCATCTTTATGTTAATTCGCAATGTAATTTACACTTTTTCATTAGTTCAGGAGATGCAGTGAATTAATTTGGTTCATACATTAAGTCTGTGTGTTTATTTATGTTGAAATAGGGATAAATAGTGAAACTGCTTTGAGTTGAATTAAGTTGGCTTGAAAAAGAATCATGCTAGCAACATGCTAGAAACTTGCTAATCATGCTAACACCATGTTAGTAACATGCTAGGCATGATAGAAACATGCTAGCAATTTGCTAAACATGCTAACAAAATGCTAGCATTTGCTAAACATGTTAGAAACATGCTAGCATCATGCTAGTAACATGCTAATCATGCTAGTAACATGCTAATCATGTTAGAAACATGCTAACAAAATGACAACACCTTGTTAACAACTTGCTAAACATTTTATAAACATGCTAGCATCATGCTAGTAACATGCTAATCATGCTAGAAACAAGCTAGTAACTTGTTAAACATGCGAACAAAATGCGAGCAACTTGTTAAACGTTAGAAACATGCTAGCATCATTCTAGTAACGTTAATCATGCTAGAATCACGTTAGTAACATGCTAATCATGCTAGCAAAATGCTATTAACTTGTTAATCATGTTAACAACATGCTAGTAACTTGCTAATCATGCTATAAACATGCTAACAACTAGATAAACATGCTAGAAATATGCTAGCATCGTGCTAGTAACATGCTAATCATGCTAGAGTCATGCTAGCAGCATGCAAGTGACTTGCTAATCATGTTAACAACATGCTAGTAACTTGCTAATCATGCTATAAACATGCTAACAACTAGATAAACATGCTAGAAATATGCTAGCATCGTGCTAGTAACATGCTAATCATGCTAGAGTCATGCTAGCAGCATGCAAGTGACTTGCTAATCATGTTAACAACATGCTAGTAACTTGCTAATCATGCTAACAAAATGTTAACACCATGCTAGTAACATGCTAATCATTCTAACAACATGTTAGTAACTTGCTAATCATGTTAAAATTTAAACATCATGCTAGTAACATGCTAATCATGCTAGAATCATGCTAGCAAAATGTTAGTCACTACTAATTATGTTAACAACATGCTAGTAACATGCTAATCGTGCTAGAAACATGCTAGTAACTTGTTAATAATGTTAACAAAATGCGAACACCATGCTAGTAACATGCTAATCATGCTAATAACATGTTAGTAACTTGCTAATTATGCTAGCAACATGCTAGTAACATGCTGATCATGCTAAAAACATGTTAGCAACATGTTAGTCATGCTAGAAACAGCCTAGCAACCACCCTAGGTACCCTAGCAATATGTTTTATTCATATCTGTTTTTCTGATAGACTGTATTGCCTTGAAAACATTCAAACTTGAATCTATAAAACAATTTTAACACTTTCAAACTACTTTTAAAAAGCTTTTAAAACGTTTTAAAACTTTCTAGCTAGGCTTTTTCAAGCCAACTTAAAGTTTGTCTACAAACTTTCAATCTAGTTTATCACTGTTATTGCTGCTGCAAACAGTGTGGATGAAATTACCCATGACAAAAATGGTGGGGACATGTCCTTGCCGTCCCCAATGTAAATGACGCCAATGATGCTGACAGTATTGATTCAGTTATATTCAAATTGTACGTAGGCTACATGAATTCCAAACAGGGTTAATGTAGCTTTTATAGTGCTTTAGGGTTAGTATTTAGGATTGGTGGTTTGTATTTAGGATAATTTAGGAATCTGTCATTGATGTGCAACCCTCTAAGATAGTCCTCCAGTATCTGTTTATCTCAGTTATGACAGTGGCACTTCAGGCCTGAGTTGGTAGACTGTATTTCCTAACCTTTTCAATTGAAATTATAAACAATCCTAAAATCTTTATGCACAAATTGCACCATTTCCATGGTCCTTCTGTAACTCTCCTTTTATTTTTGTCTATTTCCAAATGATCAGCAGACAGCAACAGGCAGACAGACTGTGTAAGCTTTAAAAAAGGAGTGGAAGACAGGTGCCAAGAAACGGAGGATCAAAAGCGCAAGTGATCAGTAGCTCAAGCCAAGAATCCAGAGAACAAGAGAGTGAGCCCTTGAGAGAGCAGACATCTGAGAACCAGACATTCACATCTACACAGAAAACTCAGACTCATGACAGATGGAGTGCCAGTGCACTGGTACAGAATCAGAATCTGAGCAGGACGTGGCAATATTCAGAATTAAGAATTGGCTGCATTTCAATTAATGAGTTGGAATTTTAAAGGAGTGGTTCAGTGGCTTTTTTCTAGGCTTGATTGTGTTTATGGGGTGCAGTCTAACATGTTAATGCTTCGTTTTTTAAAAAACGCATTATTTTTCCCATAATTGACCTTTATTCCACACCGCTCTGTCCCTTCTCTGAGAAACGCGCTGATAAATTTCCTGCTTTTATGAAGCCCCTCCCTCAGAAATAGGCGATGGGCTCTGATTGGTTAGCTAGCCCAGTGTGTTGTGATTGGCTAAACTGCCACTAGTGCGCGTCTAAACAGCCCGCACCTCTCCTCAGCAGCATGTGCTCCGGTTGTGTTGTAAGCGAAGGCATCGTTAATATCGCTTATCAGTTTGAGCCTGATTGAGAAGCAGAGGATATTATTGAAGAGGATCGTACCAGCCGTTTTTGTAGGCATTAAACTGCCAGCATTTTAAAAGACGATATCTCCGTTTGCACTGAACTTTCAGCTTCGTAACTTTGCAGATATTGGTTATGCTCAAACAGCAACATTACGCACTAACATTACAAAAGTGAAATCGCAATGAACTACCCCTTTAATTGAATTGCCCACATACCACATGATGATAAAGAGGAATTAGCTTTGTACGGAAATTCAACATAGTCACAAACCAAAGAGATTTCATTTCTACTTTGAACAAAACATAAATAATCACATAATTTAGCTCCCCAAATATAGTATATTTAGTATAATTATTTAGTGGAAGAATTTATATACTAATTTAGCTTACATCAAAGAATTATGAGAAAAATGTATCACGGTTTTCATAATGCTAGACAACTGTTTTCAAGATTGATTATACTAATAAGAAATATTTATTGACAGCAAATCAGCATATTATAATGATTTCTGATCATGTGACACTGAAGACTGAAGTAATGACTGCTGAAAATTCATCTTTGCAGTTGCAGGAATAATAAGATTTTTTAAAATAAAACAGTTATTTTAAATTGTAATAATTTACAATAATTTGCCACAAAGTAGCATTACTACAGAACTACATATTAAACTGCACAGAAATGCATGTATAGGTACAGCTATATATTGTCAAATTACAACTTTGCATCCTGTTTGCTGCCTCATTCATATTTAGTTTGACTGAACTGGGATTGAGAAGACATGTTCTGCTCTTCCTCTTTTTCTCACTCTCTTTCTGTCTCTCAGTTGTGCAGTTATCCTGTAGAGGGCTCCCTCTCATTCTCCTTTCTCTGCCTCACTCCTACTCCACAGCGCTCCATCCTTAAGGGAGGAGAGAGAGAGAGAGAGAGAGAGAGAGAGAGCGAGAGCTCAGTCTCGATGTGTGGAATTGTTGGGCAGACATTGCAACCATTACACCTCTTCCTACTGTTCTGCCTCAGTCACTGTCTGTGGAAAAGGGCTATTACTTATTACTGCAAACGGAGGACTCCTACAGAAGCCAAGAGAAAGAAAGAGAGGAAAAAAGAGTGAGAGAGAAAGAAAGAGAAGAACTAAAGCAACAACTGGATGACAGGAACAAACTGAATGCCTGCCTTTCCCTGTTTAAAAGAAAAGAAGAAAAACGGAAGGCACTGGAGTATTTATTTTTTTCTTTCGTTTTTTTTTCTTCTTCTTTCTCATCGTGGTGCTGGGAGGCACATCATCTTTTCATTTATTCGCTCTCTCCATCATTTGCCTCCTGATCTATTTCTCCATCTATATGGTGTATAATTTTGTCTATTTATGACGAGACAGGAGAGAAGAGAAAGAAGGGGCAAGTTTGTTTGTTTTTGTTTTTTACTCTACCACTCATTTTTTACTATTTATGACCCCCTTCATTCCTTCACCTGTCCCTCCTTGCCATCTCTCTCCTCTGATCATCCCCTCTTCCTTCCATTTCTCTCTCCATCCCAAAAGTGTGATGCTCCCTGAATGAAAGTTGGGTTAGAATTGTGAAAGAGACTCAAAAACCATTTCCACATCTCCTTATCAGTTTTTTAATTTGTTTTTTTTCTCTCTTTTTTAAAAACAGTTATTTTAGTCCTCCACCATCTCCCCTCAGTATCACTCTTTTTTTCTCTGGATGCTTTGATATTCTTCTAGGTAGGTTTAACGGCTCATTTAGTGTCTGTCCGTTATGTTTGTCTGTGTGTGTGTACTTGTGTGTTCCTTTTTTACATGCACATAAAACACACATCGACACACACATACACACACACACACACACATGCATTAAAATAATGGACAGCCAGGTGTCAAGAATTACATATCATTTCTCCATGCCCATTTTTACCCTTCTCCAACCCTGTCCATTTTACTTATGAACAGCAAGACATTTGTTTACCGTCATTCTTTTTTTTGTTACACACACAATTAAAACACACTTACACACATCTGGTCTGCCCGGTCTGAAATATCCTCCATTCATCTCCAGTGTCCAGTGTAAGGATCAGTGTCCTTTATTTCGGCAGAGACATCATTGCAGACACATTTCAGATGAGCTTCTGCTTTGACTGAGATGGGTGAGGTTGACGTGACTGCTTAATTTGTCTTGGACACATTTTGAACTTGTGATTTGGGTTGTTGGCAGCTTCCGTCCCTTCTATGGCTCTAAATAGACTAAACTTCATCTATTACATATCAATTAAGCACTTACGCTGAGCACTCCATATTAGATCTACTGAAAAAATAGTTTTCCAAAGTCATTTTTTCAACATTATTTGCCAGAAAACATGTGCTGAAGATACTGTTCTCTTCTTTTCTAGTAGTGTCATAAGAAGGACCCAGCAAAGGATGTACATGGATACCTGAACCAATGACGATTTAAGACCAGACCTTTCACTACCGGGCATCAAGCAGCTCCAGAGTTTGTGGACTTGTTCACAGATGAAAATGGACTTTTAAACTAATCAAGAAAAATCTTCTTCTTTTCAACTTTTTTCTATTCCTATCACATTTTGTAGCCAATGTAGGCTTTGTCCTGGTTCATTTTCGATTTTAAGTACATTTCTTAGATTTGATATAAGACTTAACTTTTCTTCATTGACCGAACATCGTTTTCATTGCTCATGCATTCAAAGTCTTACTTGTTTTTTATTTTGTCTTCATTTGTGAGCCAGGCATCTTTCTTACTTTTCTTGAGTGCATTTTCTTAATAGTTTTGATTCAATAGACAATACCTGTGCTCAGTCATCCAGCCTGGATTTACAGTAGGGGCCAACACTTTCATCCACGGTCTCTACTCCAGTCCTACTTTTTCTTACCAATCTCTCAAACTACTTCAAAGGTCAGTCACTCCTCCATCCAGGGCTATGAGAGGAAGAGACAAGACCCAGCTCATATCAACATGCAAGAGTTGAGGAGAGAGAATGGGAGTTGGGCTGGCAATGTTCAAGGTAAGGGAAGAACTCTGTTTTCTTTTCCTCTCTGATGTTTTATAGTACTTAATGAATAATGTACGCTATCATTCAAAAGTTTGGGATCTGTAAGATTTTTTTGGGGGGGGGGTTCATGGTTTCCACAAAAATATTAAGCAGGACAATTGTTTTCAACACAGTCAATGATAAGAAATGTTTCTTGTGCAGCAAATCAGCATATTAGAATGATGTCTGAAGGATCATCATTGGAGCTGAAAATTCAGCTTAGCCACAAATTACATTTTTAAATATATTAAAATAGCTAAATATTATTTTAAATTGTAAAAATATTTCACAATATTACTTCAGAGTAAGAAATACATTCTGTAAAAATATGGCACAATGTACTGTATTAATAGTAAGGAATTTTCCATATTGTTTTTTACAGGCGTTTTACCTGTATTTTTAAATTTTGCACTTTGCGCACATTGCGTTGTGTTTTAGGGTGATTGGAAGTGTCTGTTAAATTTATGCATAATGTCCTGGCAGAAAATTACCAGTACAATTTCTTTTTCTTTTTCTTTTTTTTTTGTGTTTTTACTGTATTTTTTATCAAATAAATAAATGCAGCTTTTACCTCAATTGAATGGCCATCAAAAGAGAAAATGCTTTTTGCCCACAGTATGGTGCTAATGGTCCTAAACGGAACTGGCCAAATTACTTAGTTTAACTTATCAACTGGCATACAGTTAACATCTTGGTTAACTGCTTTTTTTTTTTGATTTGGTTCAAAAGTGTTCCACAAATTGACAGTACAATCAAATAATGAGTCATGAAAGAGATGTTAAATAATTTTAAGTTATCACAGTTGTAATGAAGGACAATTGAGAATGTACTGTTGGATACAGTATGTACACTATATTGTAGGCTGCCCATTTTGACAAAGGTTGCAGGTTATACTCAACATTTACAGGAAATTTGCATAGAACACATACTGTAACAATTTTAAAACTAGTAATGGTAGAATAAATAGAATTCTGAACATTGCCAACCATTCTCGATCTTTGATGTGCACTTTTAAGCACACACGTTCACTCTCTCTCATCGCCATTTTATCTTCTGTCACTTACTCGAAGGCCTTAATGACATGTCTGTTTTTCCTTCCAGGGCTGTAATTTTCTGTTGTCTTAATGAATGTGTGTGTTTGTGATCCTCAGTGCGCCATTGTCTTATTTTTGTGCAGGCGTTCACCCAAATTACTCTTGGTCGTGCTGCCTTCTATTGAGTTTGAGTAATGTGCCTGTGGTCTGGGTCAGACATTGTAGCTAAGTGGGTTAATGAAAGCGAGAGCAGGAGCGATAAATACTGAGAAAGAGAGAGGGGGTAAGAAAATAGGGTGAGAAACAGACGGAGAGGTCGAGCTGCCTTTCACTCTCCTGCTCTCTTTTCTCGAGCTGCTCCAGAGACGCTCCTCATCACCGTTAGGGTCTTTCTAGGGAAAACACGAAAGTAGTTAACGGATCTGAAAACGTCTGATGACGCTTCCCCCTCGTATCGCCCTCTTAAGATGCGCCGCTTCTGATTAACGTGAGGTGACAGCGTTTTTTACCGACGTCAGTGGGGTCGAAGCAGCTGTCAATCAAGCTTGACGTTGATTGACGGGGACCAGAGGGATGAGGACAGTGTGGAATGTCTTTCAGAGTGAAGCATCACTCAGAGATTCTGTTGTTGTGGTAACGGAGCCTCTGTTGGCATGGCAACGGAACATAGGGACACGGGGGCATTCTAGACTTTCAGTGATATAACTGCTACACAGAGATTTCGTGTCAGCTGTTGTTTCATAAATAATGATACTTACACTGTAGACACCTTGCATGTGTATACAAATTGGCTGACGATGTACTGCTCGACATTGCACTGGTGTATGTGTGTACCGAATGAGCAAACAACGGGCCTTAATCTATCATCCTGAAAAGTGGGGAAATTTGACTTGTATAAATGTCTGTTTTCAAACAACAAGGATAATAGTCAATAAAGTGAAGACAAAAGTGAATCTGGAGGGCTAGTATGTTGTGTACTTTCCAGTAAAGGTCTGTTAATTTATTATTATTATTAATAATTATGAACATAGCCATAGAAGCTGACATGGCATTAAAAAAGGAAAGAAAAAATGAAATAATAATGTACAAATTATTATCATTAGTAAAAATGAAATTTATTAATAATGTAATAAAATATGAATAAGAATAATCATATTATTATTAATAAAAATAACAATTATAAAAATAATTATAATATTTTATGAAAAATGCATAATAAAATGTCTGAAATCCAATATATCCAATCCAGTTATACAAGGAAAAAACCCCCAAAATTTCGACTACAATTTTGAAAGATTCTAATGCGATAATTTCCAATGTGATTCCAACAAAAAAAAGAATAGCTTTATTTATTTATTTAAACAGGATTCATATTTGACTTGATTGGCTTCAAATTCATTAATTATCATTGATTATTTTAATATCAATAGAAAATAGAAAGATAGTAGATATGTAGAAGTGTATGTACAAAAAAGTTAAAATAGAGAAATTTTGTATTAATGAATTATTAAATTGTATTATGTATTTTTCATAGAAGCTTTATCCTAGTAAAACATTCCTTAATCCAATATAGGAATTTTGTTAAAACAATTTGGAAGGATCCTAATGCAATATGATTCCAACAATACTTGTTGCCACAAGGACAATCTAATGTCACTTTATTCAGTAGGATTTTATTTGCTTTTATTTGGTTTCAAATGATCATTAATTATTAAATATCAACAATAGATAATAGAAAGATAACGGATGTTATAGGTATATGCAGAAAACAACCAATAAAACTGAGAAACAACTGACTTAGAAAAATGACTAAAGAAAAATAGCTCTTAACTCAGCTAAACTGAATGAAACTGAAAGTGTATTTTCATTTTCTTTTTTTAGTTTTTCACTTGGGTACAGCAGTATATTGTCAGATAAAACTGAAAAATGAAAGCGGGTTACAGAGTTCAAACTGTTGTCTGCTTTTGTGTGAAAGTGTTTGTGGCAGCAGGAGAGATGGATTGACATGACATGGAGGTCATTATCCTGCACTGGTCTTTTCTCATCGGCTTTAACAGTATTGACTAACAAATTATGCGGATTTGGTTCCAGTGTGTGTATTTGTGTATACTGTATGTGTAAGGGGCGCATTTAACAGTGTTCTCCTGTGTAATCATAAACAGGTCAAAAGCAATATCTAATGACACAGGTCAGTTTTCAAACAGGCCTGTTACGGCTGTGTGTACATGTGTTTGTTTTGACCCCCCCCCCATGGTGATGATTTACCAGATTATCAATGTACACCTGTTGTAATTCACACCTCCATCACCATAGGAGTGATTTTGGCTCTCGTCCCTAGCTCGCTAAGATGGTTGAGGCTTAGCTTTAATCACAGCACATGACTTCAGTACAGATAGAGTTACAGTGACTTAATGAGCTCTTGTCCAGTCATGCACAGTGTCGTAAGTCTCTGAGATGAGTGATGTGCATATTTAATGGTGTAATTTCATTATGTCTTTCATTATAGTATGTCACTTAATGACAGTCTGCTGCTTCGGAATGGAGGATATGGATGAGAAAGTTGCCAGTAAGCGGATCTGTACTGCAGACAACAGTCAATATATCATTATACCAAACACTGCAGTTCAATACCATATTTTGCTTTGCTGTTATTTTTTGTCAAGTGTGAAATACTGGATATATCAGATTAGCTGTCACCTTAAAAACGTTTGGTCTGCATTTTCTAGCTGTCTGCCTTTACTGCATAGGTGCTCAATCCTATTTCTGGAGATTTACCATCCTCTAGAGTTAATATAAAACTCTAATCAAATACATGGTAATAGGTAGTAATGGTCTTTATGCCAAAAGGTCAAGACTCACTTTACTGGTTAGTTTGGTCCAGATAACCCCTGCCAGTAGATGCTGTAATCTTGGGGCATTCAAAAGTGACAATATTTTTACAAGACTCATAAAAATTGCATTTTAATATATTAGTAAATGTTTTTGCCAGAGGAGAATTTAAAAGTTTTAAACGTACAGTACTTTCGTTTTTCCCTGTCTTCTGCCATTCATGTCACACCTCAGAATAGTCACTCAGGAAGATCTTGACAGATTGAGTAATAATTCATGTTATATAAGTGTAATAATAGTTATTTCATATATATTTTGTGTATATATCAGGGTCGGAAATGAATGGGGGCTTGTGGCAAAAATGCCACTAAAATGAAGAAAAGGGGGCACTAAACGCCCCTGCACAATTAAGATGAATTATGCTTATCACAATGTGAAATAGGAAATGATTGAAAAGTGCGGCATTACATTTACAGGACTTTGCCTCAGATTTCTTTTTGCGCGTGGTTTGCAGCATTGAGCAATATAACCAATCACACTCGTTTCTGTTGAGCTTATGAATGAAACATCCAATCAGAAACGTTTTGATTCGTCACATCGGAGAACACCGAGTTGTTCAGTGTGTGCGCTCACTGACTGAATTCGAACACGGGACGCCCGTAGCGCAACTGCCCAACATAAATGCCCTGTCAGATGCAGCTCCTCTTCCAGTTTTGCAGTGTAAAGATGGCTTTTGTTGATGATTGTTGATGATGAAAAAATTATTTGTAACAGTCTATAGTATTGTGATTGATTGAGTAACTGGTTAAATGCTAGTATTTGACCTAAAAATAACACATATATTTAATAAGGTAATCAGAAAAATGGCCTTACAAAAGAAAAATAACTTTTGAAGTCAATCAAATATTGCCCCTTAATGAGTCAACATTATCGGCCATGTCAACAATAAAAAAAAAAAATTGTCATATATTTTTATTGTCGAATGATCTCTTATGACCAAAACGTGTAATGTCTCTTATAAAGACTTTAATGGTCATAATGACATAGCTATTGTGATTTTGTAGGATTCTAGTTAATTGTAGGACTTCAAAGGTACTGGAATAGTTTTCGGCTCAACAGGCAGATCAAACTGTTAATGACAACGAAATTGATTGACCATCTTTAGAGTATTTTTGACCTTTCGAAGTGCTGTTTTTGACTAAGTGACCTGTTCGTAGTTGTGGAATCGCAGTAGTGGGAGTCCACGTGATTTTATGAGAGATGGGAGGGAGTCTGTGATGGGCTTTTGTACAAACATTTTGTTGAATACATAATTTATTACTTCGCCAGGAATAACTGAGATGGAGGACGGCGTAGAAAAACACCTTATCTGTGTTTCCCGAAGCAATGAAAGAAACAGAGATATATTACAGTGCACAAATGTACACACTTGTTTTTATTCGCTTCACATCCTCTCTCGCCCTCTAAAATGTGCACAGTGTCAGGATACCTTTGAATCACCTGTCACACATGTTGTGTAGTCTGTACCCTTCCCTGTGTTAGTTTAATGGTGTCAGTTTCACTAGTAAGTCTTGTTTGGTTTGTAGTAATCATGTTGGTTTGGGTCGAGTTTTGATCAGTGACTGCTTTTGAGATCAATAAGTCTTTCTAAATGGCATTTTAGCTGACACCAACAGACCGGCCCAGGCCTATTGGAAGCTTTCTGACCATTGTAGCCAATCTGGGACCCTTGGGGACCATTCTCTCATCTTAAGCCAGTTGCCAATCAGGCCTTAGGCTGAGCACAACTGTCTCACAGAAAATCAAGAGAGAGCGATCTATCGGAGCAGGCAGATGCATGGATATTATACAGCACCACGGGGAATGTGCGTGCATATGTAACATTTTTTGTCATCTGTGTCAGTTAAACTTAAGCTTTAGTAGCCATCCAGCAAATGTTGAGAGACTCTGGAATTCTTCTCAACAAACACCCGTGTACAGTGACAATGCAGCTTGGGTATGCAAGCATTTAGCATGAAGAAATAAATAGTTGGCAATACAAAAACTAAACAAATGTTACAGCAGGTATGTGAACTATTTATGTAATAGGGATAAAGACGAAAAGGGTTTTCAAGCATCAAGCAATAGTTTATTACAGCTTTCTTTTTTTTCCATACATTAAAATGTGTCCTGTTTGATTTCATTTTTCTCAGAAAAAACATCATACATTTACCATGATTTAAAGAAGACATCCACTAAAATGTAAATCAGTTTAACGGTAGTTCATATACCAAAAAATCTTGTCAGGCATATTTAGAAGAACAAGACTCATTGGATGACATTAAAAGTCTCAGTTAAAGGATCATGGTGCAGACCCCCCCCCCAAAAAAAACTAATTAATTGCAATTTAAAATCTATACTAATCTTTTCCACTACACCGATAGATAGATAGATAACCAACCTCATTGGACAAACTAAATTTAATTAAATTTCTATACAAAAAATGTTTAGAACCCCCCCCCCAATGATGAGTTGTTTTATTTTTTTTAAATTTTTTTAACTAATAATAATATAAATTATTAGTTAGAAATTTTTAGAATTTTCCCCCTATATAAAGATAAGAGGGTGCTTGGTTGAGATGTTTTTATTTAAAGGAGACATATTATGCCGCTTTTTACAATATGTAATATAAGTCTCAGGTGTCCCCAGAATGTGTCTGAAGTTTCAGCTCAAAATATTCCACAGATCATTTATTATATAATTTTGAAAATGCCTATTTTGAGTGGAAGCAGAAACACGCTGTTTTTCGGACCTGTTTCTTTAAATACAAATGAGCTGTTGCTCCCTGCCCATCCCTTTGCCATGTCAGCAAGGGAGCAAAATCAGACGCGCTCGTTTTTTCAGACGCTTGCAGAAAAAGGCTTACCAAAACAAAGTTACTGGGTTAATCTTTTTCACGTTTCCTTGGTTGGTAGATGCACTGGGGACCTGATTATAGCACTTAAAACCTGGAAAAGTCAGATTTTCATGATATGTCACCTTTAAAACTCATTTAAAAATCAAATATAAAATAGATGTGCAATACAGTTACTTACTGTAAAACAACCACAAGAGAAAAGGAAGATATCCAACAGCTGTCAAAATAGTCAATATGCTAGATAAACATTTGCTTTTTTTTTAGAACATTGGACTATGAAACATTATTTCACCCATATTTGAATATTTTATTTTTTACAAAAGATACTGGAAACATTGAAGTAGACACTTTACTTGCATTTAATATGATTTCTATGTATGCTTTTATCACTTTTGTACATTTCATTTGATACAAAATGGGACATCACATCTCGTTTTTGACCCAATATATAAGAACTGAAATAACGTGTAAATTACTAATGTGTAGATTACCATCCACAGCTACACTAGTCGGCAGTGGTTCAGATAGAGATAGTGACTCTTTTACCTCCCTTGATCTTCTTGGATTTACATTTAAGACAAAATGCAATAAAGCTTCTCCATTATGTTCCCACCAGTCTGCAGTTTGGCCTGAATGGGTCAAACTAGTAAAAATGGACAGACTAATTATCTGCAGAGCAAATAACTCACTCACTTGGATATTTGCACTTTTATAAAAAAATTGCAAAGAGTTGCAATGAAATGACATGAAACGCAAAATGATCAACAAGTGAGCTGCTGGGGCTACTCAGCTTAAGTATTATAATATATTATTAATAATTATTTAAACATTTATTAATAATGAAAATAAGTCAAACAATAGTAGTAACAAACAAAATCTAAAATAAATTGCATAAATTCTGGAATTTGTATTTGTATTTTTTGTTTACATTGGTTGTGCCATGGTTTTAAAAATAGTATGGTAATATAAACCTGTAAGCAATTAGCACTGACAAACCTCCAATAATTAGCCTTGTAAAAGCAGTCTTCCTTTTTCAAGCGTGTTTGCTTTCTTTCTGAGCAATGCCTCATTTATGTTGTCCTTTCATCTTTTTGTCCTCCTCTTCACCCACCATGTGTTTCTTTCCCTATTTTTTTTGTGTGCCTGTTCTTTAAAGACCCCTTGAAATGTGTTTTGTGGCTGTAAGCTGGCATGTCATTCAATATGCTTTTCCTCACAGAATGGAAAAAGTCACTAAACTTAGCAAACTGTATTAAAAAAAAAACATTATTTAAATGTAATTTATATTAGAATCTATTTTAATATGTAATTTATTGCTGTGATGCAAAGCTGAAATTTCAGCATCATTACTCCACTGATCCTTCAGAAATCATTCTAATATGCTGATTGGTGCTTGAGAAATGTTTCTTATTGTATCCATTTACTATTTTTGTGGAAGCTATACATTTTTCAGCTTTTTTTGTTGCATAAAAAGTTAGAAAGGACGTCATTTATTTGAAATGGAAATCTTTTGTAGCATTATAAATGTCTGTCCCTTTTGATCAATTTAATGCATTCTTGCTGTATTAAAGTATTATATTTACTGACCCCAAACTTGTGAATGGTAGTGTACTATATGTCCGTGCAAACTTCCTGTTTTAATGGAAAATATGTCTAGATGAAATGAAACGACAATGATCAAGCAGTTTCAGAAATGCCATCATTAACAAACAGATACAAACATATTAGCTAATGACTAACTTGTTCCACACCTCTGCTAATGAAAATGGCTCTAAATAACAAGTGTTTAACAAATCTCAAAGTCTTCACAGAAAGATAATTGGCAAATGTCAGTCACTGTGTGTGTTGTGTGTGAGTGAATATGCTGTTTGCTGATAAATCAACTTGTATGTTACTCGTCTAATTGCATTTGCTATTCAGTGTACGCACATTATTCTCTCACTCTTTCTCTGTATATATATATAGCTACTCTCTGTGCTTTATAGTCATGGTCTTTTGAAATCTTTGAGCTCATTTTTAAAGTGCATGTATTTGTGGGCCAGACTTTGTCTACACTGTAGGAACCAAATGTCCCCATAAGGGTCAGAAAATAGCATTAGCTCAGTATAAACAACTGATGTCAATGACATGTCCCCAGGAGAAAGAAAACCTAGAATGCATTGTGATGCATTCCCCAGCATTGAAAAAAAAACAGTTTGAGGACCAAATGTTATCAGAATTTAGCTAAATACCTGTATGACAAAATCTCCATTTGGGATGTCATCCATAATTATGGCCGCCAAGGTATGACAGACGCAACTGCTAACTAAGCATTTTAGGACATTTTTGGTACAAAGATTGTTAAGATGAGGATGAATTATGCTTTCCTATGAGAAATTTTGGCCAGATTCTAAAACACAACACATGTGTTTTTTAGTGGATAAAGAAAACCCAGAATGCAGTCTCCTGCATTAAAAAAGTGTGCAATAGTTTGAGGACCAAATTGTTATCAGACAAAACATCCTTTTAGGATCTCTAGGGATGGTATTTAAAGGGGTCATGAACTGCCTTTGTTTTTTATTTTGTACTGTTCTCTGAGGTCCACTTATATGTTATCAAGATTTTTGACCCCCCTCATCTGAACGCACTGTTTCAATAGGCGTGGAGGATTGTAGAGTCGGAAGTAAACACCCACTGCTATGATTGGCTTATAGTTGTGTATGTTTGACAGCCTACAACCTTCACAGAGAGACGCTGCAGTGATTTAGGTTAAAAACACATAAATACTCATATCAAACGATCTGTAATAACAGACAAAGCAATAGTGACCATGTAATAAAAACAGTTACTCACACTTGTGTGGTGCAACATTACTGTTGGATCCAATATAGCCAGCACAGCGTCGTCTTTTAGTTAAAACTTTTCTGAAAATCCTGTATCGAATTGTGCCTTATTTGTAAACAAATCTGTGGTGAAATGAAGTGAACAAAGGACCAAGTTCTTACTGACGTTGTCTGGAACTTTATTCAAAAAATAAAGTTCATCAACTCTTTCCTAGCGTTGGAATCAGAAAGAAGGCAACACAAAGACAATGCAATGCATTTTCCACAACTTGGCACTGCACAGCGTCTTGTTGTCTTCAGAGCCATCTTTATTGTTTGGTTTCTGCGTAGACCTGCATTCGCCCCTCTTGTTATTCACACTTCATGAGCAAATGGGTAGGCGGGGCTAAACAGGCAGCGCTGTAGAAGCAGGCGTTGATCTTTTTCTGTGTAGGCGGTGCTTATCCACACTATTACATTACAGAGTGGCACAGTCCACAAGCTGTCGTTTTGGCAGATTGGCTTCAATAGAAGCTGTTTTTAGACTAATGACAAAGTTTTGAGTTCTGAAACTTGCAGGATGTTTTATTAGTACAGTGACCTCTTATATGTCAAAAGATCAAGGGAATTTTGGTTTCACAGTTCATGACCCCTTTGAGGGTACAAATAATTTAACTATATTTTTATTAATCTAAAAATTTGATTTGGGGTTTGTCCTACTAATTTTAATTAGCTTTATATATAAATATTAAAAGTGATTTATATGTCCTTAGTTAGAAAAACCTGTGTGTGTGTTATCAGTGTGCAGTATGTGTGACTGCTGCAAATGACCTCATTTCCCAAGACTGCCTATGTTTCTGTGATTTCTGTCTAACATATGTCAATAATGAAGAGGACAAACCCTTGATATGAGGACACGTGCTTTTTTTAAAACCACAGGTCTCTCGTTGGTTTTACTTGCGAACTGCTACTCAACTTTCACCAGTCAAGTTCAAATCGTGTGGATTTTGTGAATTCAGCTCCCAAACTGAAGTGCTCTCCCTCTCTCTCTCCTCTCTTTCTCTGTCTGCAGGGACTGTATCTTCACTCCTCCGCCATGCTTGTCAGCCTCCACCTCTCCTCTTCCCCTTTCTCCGACCGTCGCGTCCTGTCTTTTGTCTCCCTGGCTTCTTCCTCCAAACCGCCCCTCTCCCTCTCTCTCCTTCTCCTCTCTCTCTTCTTCTTCCCCACCTGCGAGTCTCGCCGTGGAGGCGGGATCGGGACGCCCATTGGGGGCATGAGCGGCGGCGAGCGCGGCCAGTCGATAATCAGCCCTCCTCATTATCCGCCACCAGGAGTTAATCCAGTGGGTCCTCCATTGCCACCAAAGTTTGCTCAAGGCCTCAGCATCGCAGTGATCCTTGTGGGAAACTCCAGTGAGGTGTCCCTCTCTGAAGGTCTGGAGAAAGAGGACTTCCTCCACGTGCCTCTCCCTCCGAAAGTCGAACTGGTCACGATGAACGAAACCGACCCCAAGAGTATCATAAACCGCATCTGTGCTTTGATGTCGCGGAACTGGCTCCAGGGTGTGGTGTTTGGGGACGATACCGATCAGGAGGCCATCGCCCAGATATTGGACTTCATCTCAGCTCAGACGCACATCCCCATCCTGGGCATCCGTGGAGGCTCTTCCATGATCATGGCAGCCAAGGTATGACAAACACAACTGCTACCTAGACATTTTAAGACTTCTGAATTGCAAATGTTAAGATGAGGACAAATTATGCCCTCCTATAAGAAACTTTGGCCAGATTCTATGTGTGTTGTGTTTTAGAATCTAGCAAAAGTTTCTTTAAGGAGAACATAATTTGTAGTAAATTTACTTTAAACTTTACAATAAGGTTCCATTAGTTAACTACACTAGTTAACATTAACTATGAACAATAGCTCTACAGGTTTTATTAATTTTATTGTAAATTTCAACTTTTACTAATATTTAAAATCAATTGTATCTGTTAGCATAAGCAGCCAGATCTACTAAACAGGGCAAATTAGCATGAGAACAATATACCATTAAAGCAGAGAGTGGGAAGTTCTGCAGGTGATCTGCTTACAAGAATACAGACGCAGCCAATGCATTTCCATAATGACTAACGCAGTCTACCAAGAGCAGTGCAAATTAGCGTAGCAGATAATCAGGTGTGGGTAATCTACTAACAACACAGGCAAAGAATGGGTTAAGACATGCTTTTTTGGGCGGTAAGTAATGGCACAAATACCAGTAAAATGACTTGCGCAAACCTTAGTAACTCATGTTACATGATTCATTTAAATACTGTCCTCACATAAATTTTGTGTCTGAAAGGGAAACTACAAATGCATATGCATAATATGCATTATTGCATAATGCCAATAACATGAACAGTCGCTGAACAATTGTATTTTTTAACAACTAACATTAACAAAGATGAATAACATATATATATATATATATATATATATATTGCTCCTTGTTAGTTCTTGTTATCTAATTTGTTAACATCTGTTAATTCATGAATCCTTATTGTAAAGTGTTAATATTTATTAATATATATTTTATAAATATATATTTTATTTATAATTTATATTTATTTATTAACAAAATATTGGTTTGGGGTCAATCTTTTTGTTGTTGTTGACAGAAATGAATACTTTTATTTAGCAAGAATGCATTTTGATCAAAAGTGACAGTAAAAAACGTGTAAATTACAAATTCTATCAAATTAATGCTGTTCTTTTGAACTTTCTATTCTATTTCTATTCTAATCCCGAATTTTTTTTTCTTTGTTTCCGAAAAGATAAAACAATAGTAATGGCTGCTGAAAATGCAGCTTTGCCATCGCAGGTATGAATTACATAAAGTATTAAAATATATATCACAAAATAAAACAGTAGTTTGAAATAATAAATGTTAGTTTGTAATAATTTATTTTGAAATAATAAATATTATTTCACAATATTACTGCTTTTACTGTATCTAATTATATAAATGCTGCCTTGGTAAGCATAAGAAACATATTTCAAAAATATAAAAAAAAATCTTACAGACCCTAAACCTGTCACGCTACTGTGTTGAAGAACAAACACAAACATGATGAAGATATGAAGTCTTTAATAAATCCACAGAAGATAAATCCAAACAGAGAGAAGGATTATAACATGCATAACATTGACGAGACCTGACATCAATGAACAGAACCATGGTAACTTAAATACACATGCAAACAAGGATAATTAAATCACATACACCTGAACTGAATGACGAACCAAATGAGTGACCATGACAACAAAGGCAGGGAGAAAAAGGTGCAAATGAAAACAAAGTTCAAACTGAAAGCTACTGTGACAAAATCTTTGAATGGTACAGTAGTATATACAGTATATGAAGTCTCTATAGAACATGTGTGTGCATAAATTTAACCAGCCTGAAAAATACCATTATTTAGCATGATTTGAGAAAATGCAGTAAAATTGATGATACTGTTGTGGTTGGATTTTATTGCTGATATGTAATGTCACTGAAATGTAGTATGTCATTGAAATGTCCAGTTCTGAAGATTGAAGTCTTTCTTCATTCACATAGATA
>NW_015505196.1:6312170-6364721 GCF_001515645.1 Sinocyclocheilus grahami | reverse complement strand
AAAAAAAAACAGTTTGAGGACCAAATGTTATCAGAATTTAGCTAAATACCTGTATGACAAAATCTCCATTTGGGATGTCATCCATAATTATGGCCGCCAAGGTATGACAGACGCAACTGCTAACTAAGCATTTTAGGACATTTTTGGTACAAAGATTGTTAAGATGAGGATGAATTATGCTTTCCTATGAGAAATTTTGGCCAGATTCTAAAACACAACACATGTGTTTTTTAGTGGATAAAGAAAACCCAGAATGCAGTCTCCTGCATTAAAAAAGTGTGCAATAGTTTGAGGACCAAATTGTTATCAGACAAAACATCCTTTTAGGATCTCTAGGGATGGTATTTAAAGGGGTCATGAACTGCCTTTGTTTTTTATTTTGTACTGTTCTCTGAGGTCCACTTATATGTTATCAAGATTTTTGACCCCCCTCAACTGAACGCACTGTTTGAATAGGCGTGGAGGATTGTAGAGTCGGAAGTAAACACCCACTGCTATGATTGGCTTATAGTTGTGTATGTTTGACAGCATACAACCTTCACAGAGAGACGCTGCAGTGATTTAGGTTAAAAACACATAAATACTCATATCAAACGATCTGTAATAACAGACAAAGCAATAGTGACCATGTAATAAAAACAGTTACTCACACTTGTGTGGTGCAACATTACTGTTGGATCCAATATAGCCAGCACAGCGTCGTCTTTTAGTTAAAACTTTTCTGAAAATCCTGTATCGAATTGTGCCTTATTTGTAAACAAATCTGTGGTGAAATGAAGTGAACAAAGGACCAAGTTCTTACTGACGTTGTCTGGAACTTTATTCAAAAAATAAAGTTCATCAACTCTTTCCTAGCGTTGGAATCAGAAAGAAGGCAACACAAAGACAATGCAATGCATTTTCCACAACTTGGCACTGCACAGCGTCTTGTTGTCTTCAGAGCCATCTTTATTGTTTGGTTTCTGCGTAGACCTGCATTCGCCCCTCTTGTTATTCACACTTCATGAGCAAATGGGTAGGCGGGGCTAAACAGGCAGCGCTGTAGAAGCAGGCGTTGATCTTTTTCTGTGTAGGCGGTGCTTATCCACACTATTACATTACAGAGTGGCACAGTCCACAAGCTGTCGTTTTGGCAGATTGGCTTCAATAGAAGCTGTTTTTAGACTAATGACAAAGTTTTGAGTTCTGAAACTTGCAGGATGTTTTATTAGTACAGTGACCTCTTATATGTCAAAAGATCAAGGGAATTTTGGTTTCACAGTTCATGACCCCTTTGAGGGTACAAATAATTTAACTATATTTTTATTAATCTAAAAATTTGATTTGGGGTTTGTCCTACTAATTTTAATTAGCTTTATATATAAATATTAAAAGTGATTTATATGTCCTTAGTTAGAAAAACCTGTGTGTGTGTTATCAGTGTGCAGTGTGTGTGACTGCTGCAAATGACCTCATTTCCCAAGACTGCCTATGTTTCTGTGATTTCTGTCTAACATATGTCAATAATGAAGAGGACAAACCCTTGATATGAGGACACGTGCTTTTTTTAAAACCACAGGTCTCTCGTTGGTTTTACTTGCGAACTGCTACTCAACTTTCACCAGTCAAGTTCAAATCGTGTGGATTTTGTGAATTCAGCTCCCAAACTGAAGTGCTCTCCCTCTCTCTCTCCTCTCTTTCTCTGTCTGCAGGGACTGTATCTTCACTCCTCCGCCATGCTTGTCAGCCTCCACCTCTCCTCTTCCCCTTTCTCCGACCGTCGCGTCCTGTCTTTTGTCTCCCTGGCTTCTTCCTCCAAACCGCCCCTCTCCCTCTCTCTCCTTCTCCTCTCTCTCTTCTTCTTCCCCACCTGCGAGTCTCGCCGTGGAGGCGGGATCGGGACGCCCATTGGGGGCATGAGCGGCGGCGAGCGCGGCCAGTCGATAATCAGCCCTCCTCATTATCCGCCACCAGGAGTTAATCCAGTGGGTCCTCCATTGCCACCAAAGTTTGCTCAAGGCCTCAGCATCGCAGTGATCCTTGTGGGAAACTCCAGTGAGGTGTCCCTCTCTGAAGGTCTGGAGAAAGAGGACTTCCTCCACGTGCCTCTCCCTCCGAAAGTCGAACTGGTCACGATGAACGAAACCGACCCCAAGAGTATCATAAACCGCATCTGTGCTTTGATGTCGCGGAACTGGCTCCAGGGTGTGGTGTTTGGGGACGATACCGATCAGGAGGCCATCGCCCAGATATTGGACTTCATCTCAGCTCAGACGCACATCCCCATCCTGGGCATCCGTGGAGGCTCTTCCATGATCATGGCAGCCAAGGTATGACAAACGCAACTGCTACATAGACATTTAAAGACATTTGAGGTACAACGGTTAAGATGAGGACAAATTATGCTCTCCTATAAGAAACTTTGGCCAGATTCTACACATGCCCAACGTTTCTTGTAGGAGAATGTAATTGCTTGTAAATTTACTTTACACTTTACAATAAGACTGCATTAGTTAAATATTTAAAATTAATTATGAACAACAGTTATACAGCTTTTATTAATCTTAATGTAAATTTAAACTTTTACTAATATTTATAATAAACTGTATTTGTTAAAGGGATATTTCACCCAAAAATGAAAATTCTGTCATAAATTGCTCACCCTCATGTCATTCCAAACCTGTAAGACCTTCGTTCATCTTCAGAAAACAAATTAAAATAATTTTAATGAAATACGAGAGCTTTCTGACAGATTTACTAAACAAGGCAATTTAGTTTGAGACCGATATTCCATAAAAGAGCAGATGGGAGTGGAAAGTTCTGCAAATGATCTACTGACAAGAACACAGACACAGCCAGTGCATTACCATAATGACCAACGCAATCTATCAAGAGTAGTGATAATTAGCATAGGGTCAATGTCAATCTGGTAATCTAGTAACAGTACAGGCGCAAAATGGTGCAAGACATGTATTTTGAAATGAAAATTCTGTCATTAATTACTCACCCTCATGTCAATTGGCTTCAATAGAAGCTGTTTTTAGACTAATGACAAAGTTTTGAGTTCTGAAACTTGCAGGATGTTTTATTAGTACAGTGACCTCTTATATGTCAAAAGATCAAGGGAATTTTGGTTTCACAGTTCATGACCCCTTTGAGGGTACAAATAATTTAACTATATTTTTATTAATCTAAAAATTTGATTTGGGGTTTGTCCTACTAATTTTAATTAGCTTTATATATAAATATTAAAAGTGATTTATATGTCCTTAGTTAGAAAAACCTGTGTGTGTGTTATCAGTGTGCAGTATGTGTGACTGCTGCAAATGACCTCATTTCCCAAGACTGCCTATGTTTCTGTGATTTCTGTCTAACATATGTCAATAATGAAGAGGACAAACCCTTGATATGAGGACACGTGCTTTTTTTAAAACCACAGGTCTCTCGTTGGTTTTACTTGCGAACTGCTACTCAACTTTCACCAGTCAAGTTCAAATCGTGTGGATTTTGTGAATTCAGCTCCCAAACTGAAGTGCTCTCCCTCTCTCTCTCCTCTCTTTCTCTGTCTGCAGGGACTGTATCTTCACTCCTCCGCCATGCTTGTCAGCCTCCACCTCTCCTCTTCCCCTTTCTCCGACCGTCGCGTCCTGTCTTTTGTCTCCCTGGCTTCTTCCTCCAAACCGCCCCTCTCCCTCTCTCTCCTTCTCCTCTCTCTCTTCTTCTTCCCCACCTGCGAGTCTCGCCGTGGAGGCGGGATCGGGACGCCCATTGGGGGCATGAGCGGCGGCGAGCGCGGCCAGTCGATAATCAGCCCTCCTCATTATCCGCCACCAGGAGTTAATCCAGTGGGTCCTCCATTGCCACCAAAGTTTGCTCAAGGCCTCAGCATCGCAGTGATCCTTGTGGGAAACTCCAGCGAGGGGTCCCTCTCTGAAGGTCTGGAGAAAGAGGACTTCCTCCACGTGCCTCTCCCTCCGAAAGTCGAACTGGTCACGATGAACGAAACCGACCCCAAGAGTATCATAAACCGCATCTGTGCTTTGATGTCGCGGAACTGGCTCCAGGGTGTGGTGTTTGGGGACGATACCGATCAGGAGGCCATCGCCCAGATATTGGACTTCATCTCAGCTCAGACGCACATCCCCATCCTGGGCATCCGTGGAGGCTCTTCCATGATCATGGCAGCCAAGGTATGACAAACGCAACTGCTACATAGACATTTAAAGACATTTGAGGTACAACGGTTAAGATGAGGACAAATTATGCTCTCCTATAAGAAACTTTGGCCAGATTCTACACATGCCCAACGTTTCTTGTAGGAGAATGTAATTGCTTGTAAATTTACTTTACACTTTACAATAAGACTGCATTAGTTAAATATTTAAAATTAATTATGAACAACAGTTATACAGCTTTTATTAATCTTAATGTAAATTTAAACTTTTACTAATATTTATAATAAACTGTATTTGTTAAAGGGATATTTCACCCAAAAATGAAAATTCTGTCATAAATTGCTCACCCTCATGTCATTCCAAACCTGTAAGACCTTCGTTCATCTTCAGAAAACAAATTAAAATAATTTTAATGAAATACGAGAGCTTTCTGACAGATTTACTAAACAAGGCAATTTAGTTTGAGACCGATATTCCATAAAAGAGCAGATGGGAGTGGAAAGTTCTGCAAATGATCTACTGACAAGAACACAGACACAGCCAGTGCATTACCATAATGACCAACGCAATCTATCAAGAGTAGTGATAATTAGCATAGGGTCAATGTCAATCTGGTAATCTAGTAACAGTACAGGCGCAAAATGGTGCAAGACATGTATTTTGAAATGAAAATTCTGTCATTAATTACTCACCCTCATGTCATTCCAAACCTGTAAGACCTTCATTCATCTTCAGAACACAAATTAAGATATTTTTGATGAAATCCGAGAGTTTTCTGTCATGAACGCACATTGAAGACTGACACGAAAGAGAAGAAATTGTTGAATAAAGTAATTATTTTTGTTTTCTTAATGTACAAAAAGTATTCTTGTAGCTTCATAAAATTACGGTTGAACCACTGGACTATTTTAATGATTCCTTACTGCCCTTCTGGGCCTTGAACGTGTCAGTTGCATTGCTGTCTATGCAGGGTCAGAAAGCTCTCTAATTTAATCAAAAATATCTTAATTTGTGTTCCGAAGATGACTGAAGGTCTTACGGGTTTAGAACGACATGAGGGTGAGTAATTAATGACAGAATTTTCATTTTTGGGTGAACTATTCCTTTAACTAATGTTAACAAATGAGTCCTTATTGTAAAGTGTTAATATTTATTCTAACATAATATTTGTTTTGGGTCAGTAAGATTTTTATTTATTTATTTTTAAAAATAATTTCTTACTTTTATTCAGAAGGAATGCACTGAACTGATCAAAAGTGATAGTAAAGGCTTTGTAAATGACAAATTCCAGTTCAAATAAGTTTATTAAGTCTTTATAACTATTAATCAAAGAGTCCTGAAAATAGTAAAACAAAAAGAAGACTGGAGTAATGAAACAAAGACTGGAGTAATGGCTGCTGAAATACAGCTTTGCCATCACAAATATTAATTCCTTTTTTAAAATATATTACAATATAAAGCAGTTAAAAAAAAAATATATATATATATATATATTTAATTTAATATGAATAAATATTAAAACAATAACTTATTTTGTAATCACAATATTATTTTACTGTATTTTTGATCAAATAACTAGCCTTGGTGAGCATAAGAGACCTTTCAAAAACATAAAAAGATCTTACAGACCCCAAACTTTTGAATGGTACAGTAGTATATACAGTATATGAAGTCTCTATAGAACATGTGTGTGCATGAATTAAACCACCCTGAAAAATACCATTATTTCGAGTGATTTGAGAAAATGCAGTAAAATTGATGTTAATGTTATTTTTGGATTTTATTGCTGATATGTAATGTTAATGAAGTGTATGCCATTGAAATCTCCAGTTCTGAAGATTGAAGTCTTTCTCCATTCACATAGATATGACCTGTATTGACTTTAACCATGATGGTCACTAGAGAACCAATCATACAAGACACTGTACCGCCCACAAAGACGGTTACTTATCGTGTCCTGCCATAAGTTGTGCATGTAGAGCATTTCAGAGCATTTTTAATAGGATGCTTTAAAAGTAACTGCCTGTGTAGACAGTAGATTCACTAGGGTTTGGAACAGAGCCACATTGTCTACTCTTTTTCCCCTCAACGTCTTCCATTCTCACATGAATATTCATACACGTACATCCACATGTTCGTCTCTTTCTCTTTCTTTTCCGCCAAGGTCAGAGTTGTGTAGCAGGTGTAACAGACTTGAGCCTGCTGTTAAGTCAGTGGAGGTCTGAACTGCTGGAAACAGATGTGATGGAATACACAGTGCTGTGCACTGTCTGTGCGGTCGTTAAGTACCTGCAATGTGCTTCATTAAGATGACTGTGTTTGAGAGAGGTGGAAGAAAGGGAGAGAAAATAATGGCGATGCAGATTTGTTTTTCAAAAGACACAGTTTTTTCTGGCCAATAAGAAAGAAGGTAATAATAAAGATGAGACTGAGGGAGAAAAGTGCAGAAAGAGAAGGAAATGTCAGAGGGACTTTTTTTTAAATGCCACACAGTGAAAAACAGGGAGTTAAGTATATTTATTTTGTCATCTTGGAGAAAAGGAAAAACAGAAGAGGACAATAACTGCAGACACTTGCAGTGTTAAATACACTGTGCAAACAAATATTACCTAAAATTTAACACAATGTTCTCAAGCTTTTTACAGCTGCATGCATAATCACACTGTCCCAAGGAAACCTGTTTTAGCAGTTTTTGGGAACTCGGTACATCACTCTGAGTGTTTAAAGGGGCAGCCATTACTGCTGAAAGCTGGTGGTAAATCAATGACCCCTGTCTTGAACAGCCTTTGTTTTAATGGAACAGGTTCCATTATATTTATCAAGAGGGACACTATTCATCCAACTCACACTGCAGGATATTTCCAAGAACATGCAGCTCAGATCAGTTTTCCTGATTGGTGCTTCTTTGATGTTTATGGCTACAGATGTGTCAAGATCTTGTTACAGGGTTTTTGCGCTTGATATTAACGGAAAATTAAAAAGTGAACAGAGGAAGTGATACTTTTTCACCAGGGATTTGGACTAATTCAGGGCTCTTGAGTCAAGATTTTAATGACCAACTCAGAATATCAGATATATCGGACTGTTTGAGACAAGGACTGCCAGTTCTAAAAAAAATTACATTAATTGTTCAGAATATTCACAATTTATCATGTACTGTATTTATATCAAAATGAAGAAATTCATATGAATTCATAAAAACTACATTATTTTGGAGGATGAAATCACTAAACAGACAAAAGTGACTTTCATATTATTGATCATAAGCTTATCACAAGTCTGTAGTCTAGTGTTTTTATTAACTAAAACTAAAACGAAAACTATTAAACATTGTTTTATTGAAATAAAGCTGAAAAAAAAGGATGAGATGAAAAAGTTTAAATTTAAAACACTTGACCAAAAATTTGAAATATTGCCTTTGCAACCAAATGAAATAAGTTGAAGTTGAAATACTAAAATAATTAAAATTGAATTAAAATTAATGCTAATTCTAAAAAACTAAAAACAAATAAAAAGCACAACAAAATTACTAAAATGTAAAGTAAAATTAAATTAAAACAGAAATTTTAAAAAGTATATATAATTTATTGTTGTAAATTATATATAAATAATTCTAAAATAACACTGCTATAGTCACAATCAAGCTAGACTTAAGGGCTGTGTTCTTGTATTATGTTTATGATTTTCTATTATTTAATTAATAAATCAACCAGAATTAATTGCCTAATGACCCATGATTTTTCCCATGATGCTGTAGTGTGACCTGAAGTAGGCCATGTCTTCTAAAGTGGACTCGAGTTGACTTGAACTTGGAAAATACAATTACTAACTTTTTAATTGTGTGACTTTTATGTCTCCCATTAATTTTAGATGTACATAGATCCTGTTTAAACGCATTGGGAATGTACAACTCATCTGTCAGCAATCTCTTTGTTCTAGATCTATTTTTTGCCATATCTGCAGGCTGTTACAAGGAGAGGAGCTCTTTTTAGTGTTGGTGTAGGGTTGTTAAAACACGCCACATCCTCTCGTAAGCCACTGAGGAGCTTGATAAGGGGCTAATTGAATTAGTGGAAACATTTTACCATGCTCGATGCCTTTCCATCCAACCACACATACATAAACGCACTGTTATCTTCGTTTTATGACTCTTTTTTTCTTCCCAAGAGCAGTGGAGTGGATGGAGATCTTTAGATTTACATTATATGCATGCAGAAATGACAAAAGAGAAAACATCTAGTGTACGTGCATAAGCCATTATGAGGAATATTAGGACTTGTTTCTAATTCTGTGACTTTACCCCTTGACACCATAATCATTTGGAGTCCATCCACCCTACTAACTCTAGGCAAGCGATGCGCTGGCTTATCCGTTCCGTGTGCTTTACCCAGTGTTAATGGGGAGTCATAGGAGCACTGGGATACTTAACGAGCGCAGCCACACTGCTAATTTCATGCTTAATGGGAACACACGCCTCTCTCACTGGCACATGGAAGCATTAGATGTGCATGTTGTATATAGTTGGGACAGTTTAGACAGGGACTGTGTTGTCAAACCACTCATCAGATGCACCTGCCTGACCGGTTCATGCAACACATTCACTCACGTGTACTTTGGGATACACACACACATCGAGAGAGAGAGAGAGAGAGAGAGAGAGAGAGAGAGAGAGCATATGCTTTCTCTTCTGCATTTGCATTTTTAGTCATTTGTGCCTGTAATGCTTTTATATGCCACATCTGTCCACTTTTTTTTCAGATGTTTTATTTAATCTGTTAGTGTTGTGTGTGTTGTTGTGAATCCGCATGAATGCATTTTTGCATTTGTGATAATTTGAGTCTGTTATTCTGCAACATTGATTTACAACACAGCGGGTTTCACTAGTTCATCCTGAAAATCTGGGATACAGTCTAACCTAATACATTATATTTAAACTTGGAAATTAATGGAAAATATATATGAAAAAGGAAACTTTTTTGTTTTTTATTAAAAATGTATTCAGTAATTTAAAAAGATTATTAAACATTTAATTTGAAAAGAAAATCAGTTAATCAGAAATACAGGATTTTAGATTGTATAATATTTTTTCGGCCACTAATCAAATAAGCAAATTTATGACATTACCTATGTGAACTTATCATGAGTGCTGCTGTCATTAAAGGAATAGTTCACCCAAAAATTTAAATTTACTCACCCTCAGGCCATCAAAGATGTAGATGAGTTCGCAGATTTGGAGAAATTTAGCATTTCATCATTTACTCACCAATGGATCCTCTGCAGTGAATGGGTGCCGTCAGAATGAGAGACCAAACAGCTGATAAAACATCAAAATTTCCACAAAATTTGAAAACCGTAATAACACCTCCAGTGAAAAAATCCATCTCCTACACTGAAAAAAATTTGGAGTAGAATTTACTTGAAAAAAACCTTGGAATCTATTTTCACTCAGAAAAGGCTAGTAAATTTACAAAAATTTGACAAATAAAAGCCTAACCATAATTATTAGTAGCTTTAAATAGACATTTTTAAGTTAAGTTTATTTGGGAATTCCCAGTAAATTTTATTGACTCTTTGTAAATTTTACTTAAGTAAAGCGTATCACTGTAAAAAAGTGTGCTGTTAAATAACAGTAATTTACTGCACTGAAAAAAAACCCCAATAAGTTAGATTTACTTACTTTTTCTTTAGCAAGTTTTCGCACAGAAATATATTAAGTAAAATTTAAGTATTGAATTAAGTGAAATGAAAGCTGTAAATAAGCAAGTAGACAGCTTGTTATCCTGTTAAGATAATATGCTCACTGAATATAACTATTACTTAAATTAACACAGAGACCTCAATACTTGGTACACCATACACAATGACGGTAACAATCAGTGAATAGTGTTTGAGTATGAATGGGTCATTTTGAGTAGAAAATGAACTCCAGATGTCACAAAACAGTAAGTTACTAAACCTAACAACAAAAGCAACCATAAAACAGTAAATACAACTCGAAAACAGTGAAAAATTTAACCTTTTGAATTATTCATGCCCCAGTGCATGATGGGAAATACGGGATCATAACTTTGATATTTACTTAAAGAATCCTTGTGAACATAACAAACAATTCCAAGTAAAATATACATATAAGTTTACACTTTAATTTCTACAAGCTTAAATTGAGTATTAATATAGAATTTACTTGAATTGTTTTAATTCTTGCCTGAACTAAATTATTTAATGTAGAAATTACATTTGTTTTTATTTAGTATTTACTTCACCACAAAATCATTTTTATCAGTGTATTTTCCTCTCACATCAAAATCCACCAACATATTTATTTTGACTGTTTGCACTAGTAAATGGTGCTTAATCTCTGCATATTTCTCTCCTGATTCAGACGAGATGACTTTTTCACTGGAGAAAGCAATGTTATGTACAGAGGACTCATATTTAGGCTGAAACCAACTATTTGAAGTTAAAACTATCTTTATGATGGATTTGTTTCTTATAAACACACAGCTTTTCACTTCACAAGACTTTAATTGATGAACTGTAGACGTGTGGATTAGTTGTTAATTATTGTGATGTTTTTATCAGCTGTTTGAACTCTCATTCTGACGGCACCCATTCACTGCAGAGGATCCATTGCTGAGCAAGTGATGTAATGCTACATTTCTCCAAATCTGTTCTGATGAAGAAACAAACTCTACATTTTAAAATGAATTAATATTAATTTTCAATTTCAACATTGTACTTATGCTTATGCTTATAAACCCCCCCCACCCCTGAATTTAATTATATAAATGCAAAAAAATGTAAGTATTTTCAGTGGTGGACTCACTAATGGATAGTGTTTTTAAAGTCTAAACTATCAGTGTCTTGTTTCAAATGATCCTCCAGTCCCCCTCTTCATAAATCTAGATGCTCTGCCGTAAAAAACCCTTGTTGCACACAAACACTTCAGAAGTGTCGGTTATTGATTGAAAGCCTGTTGCTCTGTCAGCATCGCTGGGGAAGCCGCGCAACACTTTCACATTTGCACCTTGCGAGCGAACACTTGTGACCCATGTTTCAATGTGCTGTTTCTCACTGTTTGAAAAGATGTGGTGTCACACACTGCCATGAATACAGTAGTTATGACACATCGCTAATGTAGAAAAGCACTATAGTGCACGTCTATATCACATCCAGTGACTTTGACTCATCGTTTAAACCTAGAAGAAAATAGTACAAAATAAAAAAAAAACTAAAGTAACGACTTTCCTCTTTAATATTAGAAATAATTACAAATAAACTCATAAATAAAACATTTGCCGTTCAAATGTTTGGGGTTGGTAAGATTGGTTAAAAGAAGCCTTTCAATAAGACTGCATTTATTTGATCAAAAATACAATAAAACAGTCATATTGTGAAATATTATTACAATTTAAAATGTTCTATTTTAATATATTTTAATAATTACTCCAGTCTCCAGTGTCACATGATGTTTCTTATAAACACACAGCTTTTCACTTCACAAGACTTTAATTGATGAACTGTAGACGTGTGGATTAGTTGTTAATTATTGTGATGTTTTTATCAGCTGTTTGAACTCTCATTCTGACGGCACCCATTCACTGCAGAGGATCCATTGCTGAGCAAGTGATGTAATGCTACATTTCTCCAAATCTGTTCTGATGAAGAAACAAACTCTACATTTTAAAATGAATTAATATTAATTTTCAATTTCAACATTGTACTTATGCTTATGCTTATAAACCCCCCCCACCCCTGAATTTAATTATATAAATGCAAAAAAATGTAAGTATTTTCAGTGGTGGACTCACTAATGGATAGTGTTTTTAAAGTCTAAACTATCAGTGTCTTGTTTCAAATGATCCTCCAGTCCCCCTCTTCATAAATCTAGATGCTCTGCCGTAAAAAACCCTTGTTGCACACAAACACTTCAGAAGTGTCGGTTATTGATTGAAAGCCTGTTGCTCTGTCAGCATCGCTGGGGAAGCCGCGCAACACTTTCACATTTGCACCTTGCGAGCGAACACTTGTGACCCATGTTTCAATGTGCTGTTTCTCACTGTTTGAAAAGATGTGGTGTCACACACTGCCATGAATACAGTAGTTATGACACATCGCTAATGTAGAAAAGCACTATAGTGCACGTCTATATCACATCCAGTGACTTTGACTCATCGTTTAAACCTAGAAGAAAATAGTACAAAATAAAAAAAAAACTAAAGTAACGACTTTCCTCTTTAATATTAGAAATAATTACAAATAAACTCATAAATAAAACATTTGCCGTTCAAATGTTTGGGGTTGGTAAGATTGGTTAAAAGAAGCCTTTCAATAAGACTGCATTTATTTGATCAAAAATACAATAAAACAGTCATATTGTGAAATATTATTACAATTTAAAATGTTCTATTTTAATATATTTTAATAATTACTCCAGTCTCCAGTGTCACATGATCCTTCAGAAATCATTCTAATATGCCAATTTACTGCTCAAGAAACATTTTCTTCTTATTTTGTGCGGTTTAATATATTTGTGGAGACTGTGATATATATGTATATATATTTTTTAGGATTCTTTGATGAATAGAACGTTTAAAAGAACAGCTTTTATTTGAAATAGATTTTTTTTTTACTGTCACTTTTGATTAATAAATCGGAATAAAAGAATGGCATTTTTGGCAGACATTATATTATTGTCGTGGCAATTTGAGTAATTTGTGAATGCCTTTGTATTTGTCTCCTTTTTGCTATAATGGCAGCAGCACTTGAGCTGCATTTACATCACAATTCTGAGCAAAATCTGATAAACGTACTCCAGAATGAATTTAGAGCAATCCAAAGAACACCGGCTCATTCATTTCTAGGTATTTCTAGGTTTAAAACAGTATTTGAATCCCAGATTTTCAGTGTGTTCCCAGACCAACAAATTTCCAGAACCATCAAATGCAGCATTCAAAGCAGTTCTTTAGATCATCTCTAAGTCTGAATGCAAGAACACTGAACAAACGGCTGCCGAACGAGTGAATGCTACTGGAAAAAAAGCAAGAATGGATGGCGAGAAGGGAGGATGAATATGACAGCTAGAGAGGGAGGTAGAAAAAGACTAGAGTGGGAGAGAGTGAGAGGAAAGAAAAAGGGGACTGTTTTAAAATGAAACACGTGGGTGTGAAACAGAGGAAGAGGAAGAGGAAGGCACTCAACATGCAGTTACAACACGCTTACATCTAAATGGAGGCATTCAAAAAGACAAAGAACAGATTGAAACATAAGAAACGTGACTTTTGGAGAGATGCAGCATTAGGGGATGATCACAGAAAGATGAAGAGGGTGAAAAAGAAGTGTTATAGGACAATTCGATGTAGAAAGAGAGAATATAAAAGAGCCCAAGCACAGATGGGGGAGTGAAAGCATGCATGTGAATGAACGAGAGAGATGTGTGACATGCCACAGGAGGTGGTGGTTAAATAGAGGGGATTGAGGAGTGTTTTCAACCCTGTCTTTTTCTTAATAATTACTTTTACACGCTCTATCTCTCTCTTTCTGTCTTTCTCTACCCCACCCCAACTCCAAACACACTCTGTGGGCTGCATTGGTTGGCATGGCAACCGCTGCTACATACATTTCTATATATATGTGGAAGGAATGCGGGAGAGAAAGACAACGAGGGAGTCGGGAAAAGGCAGAAGAGGAGATTCAGAATAGGAACGTTTCAATTGCTCTGCATATATATTTAGTCGGTATAGGGAACAAGCGTACATCGATATATTGCTTTACATGAAATTCAGTCACCATTCATTGTGTACAACTGCAGTACTATGTGAATTTTGGTCAGTGACACTCAGTGAAAAAGAGTTGAGGGTCTGGTGTTTTCATTCACTTGGTTTCTATGCTGTTCATTTGTAAAAAAGGGGGCAGGGTTATGGATGCATTATGATTACATATTATAAATGAACTTTTAATGGTTAATTATTTTTAATATAATTTAAATATATATATACATACACACACACACACATGGATGTATTTATGTAGACCTATGTATTTATTTATAAAAAAAATGCACATATATTTAATATACATAAAGGCATTGAATGTATGTAGGCACATTTTAAAGTATGGCCATTTATATTTAAGACCTCTAGTCTGTGCATCTCATTGTTTGCTGGTGTTGCAGGGTGCCAAATGAGGCAGTTTTGTTGAGTGAAGTGAACTGGTCAGTACAGGGAGCAGTAAGCACTGCATAGGGACCCTGTGAATTGGAACACAGTTTGTGAGTTATTGAAAGGGCAAAGCAAGCATCAGAGGTTGCGGTCAGGCTAAGAGCACATTAAACACGCACTCTTCAAAGATCTCGGCTCAGATGGGAGGCTTTACATGGGTGAAGTGGAGGGAATTGTACAGTGTGGTACGTAATAAAAGTTAAACACTATTTTAAAGCCTCAGTGTGGCCACAGCCATCCTTAAAGGAGTGTTCAAGTAAAAAAATAAAAAATATATATATATGATCATTAGTTAGAAAGATATATTTCTAGGGCGATAAACTATAGTCATCCATTATAGATTTAAATTGCTGTGAGTGGAATTTGTTCCAGCGTTTTACAGATTGTCATGTTTCTGTGGTAACCTTGTGATTATTGTGCAAAAATGATCATATTTACCTGCTTTATGGCATCACATCATAACAACAAAGTTGTAAGATTGAATATTTGGATACAAACGATTAAATACACAGACTAAAATGAAATACTCACTGTTTCAAAAAGGTTTACCACAAGACCTTAAGTCTGTGACACAGCAAACGAACATAAAAAAACTAGCAACAAAAGCTGACTCTGTCACCTTGCATTTATACATCTGGGCCAAAAAGTTGCGCTTAAATATAGACAAATGCCAACTAGCACGTATATTTTTACGCTTGCGTCAGAGTCTGTGCCAGTAGGTGGCAGTAGGCTATATTTGTCATTAAAAAAGAAAAACGGAAACGAAGACTGTGGATATACAAATCGTAAACAAAGCAGCCCTTGCCTACAATTAATCATGTTGATCATGTTGCCCTCTTGACTTCATCATTCGCTCGCTTTCATCACGTGCGCTTTTCTTCTCTTGTGCAGGTTCACTAAACTGAACAGACAATCAGAGCATTCAACATGCTCAATCGACCAAAAAGCTGCCGACGGGCTCTGAATAGTGTCAGCGGCGCAGAACACACTGCAAAAACTGAGCTCACAGACACTCAGCGTTTTGTAAAGTTTGCTTTTTTGTAACTTACAAAATAAGTTTGCCCCATGTACTTCCATTGTAACTAACTTACTGTAACCTCATTGATTTCTTGTTTTGAGGTACGAGTCCAAATGTTACATTTCTGGTATTATCTAAATAGGGTATAAGTCGAACATCACCTGACCAAACCCGGAAAACAGGTCTCATTGCTTCCGCTTGTCGGAGAACGTGTTAACAGCCGTATTAAATAATAACGATATCTATATACTTTTAAGATAATCAGTTAAACTAGCTAGCTGTTTTTATTGTTGACGTTTTATTCAATTTTTATATCTAAATGTGAAAAGAATAAAAATAAAAAAAACTTTTAGATATCAGTCCGCATATGTGATGGACATTGGTTATGATCATCATTGGTATCTACTTTGAAGGCATCTTGAGTAAAATTGTTTCATATTTAACTAAGCATATGCAAAACGCTTGAACCGGAAGCGACGAGACCTGGTTAACAGAATACGGAAGTCTGTTGCGCATAAACCCTGTATGCCACAAATGTGTGATTACAGCTTAACTTGAACCCAAACCATTGGAATTTAGAAGTTGGAATTGTTCCGCTATACTGTGCCTCTTCATAGCGACAATTTAAATTGCACACACAAATAGTTTTGTCGTGTCTCCAACATAGGCTAATAAAGTGAGTTTTCTGTGTCTGTCTAGCCAGTGAAATGCATTGTCTTTCGGCCCGAATACATATTCTGCATTGGGGAGATAGAGACTGCGCTATTGTTCTCTGTGATTAGGCTGTTGATTAGATCCTGTCCATAAGCTCCTGGTATTAAACCATCGTCATTGTTTCCCAGCTGTTGCGGTGGGGAGCAATAAGGCGCTTGTGAGCGCTGAGAGGTGAAGGCCAAAATGGATGAGCGGGTTATTCATCCCATGGAGTCAGCTCAGCTGTATTGGAGGCGAGTGTGGATGTGCACGTATGGACTGTTGCTAGTGAGCTTGGGTCTAATCCTCATACGGGCTGGTGGTGTTAGACTTGTGCGTGCTGTAAGTGAGAGCGCACGGATACACAGACAAACAAGCACACACACTGGGGTTTGCTAGGCTATAGTGTTCTGCCGATCAGTTTTATGGAGATAAAGCCTGGAAGTCTCAAGAAAACCCTGTGCTGCACTCAGGTGCTGAGCAAAGCCTCAACAGAGCTCATGCAGTCTCTCTCTCTGTCTCCTGAATGATTTTCTTAATTTAGCTTTTTTCCTCTTTCTACTGGCTCTCATCACGGCGTTTATGAATGTTTAGTCCCTTGACTTGAGGAACAAAAACCTTTTTTAAAGACAGAGGAAGGTATAGGGTAAGAAAAATGGGTCTGATTCAAAACTGTTCAGCCATATTAACATTAAACTGTACTTTGAATTGTGTCTTCGCTTCTAATTTCATTTAAGCTGGTCTTTTCTGCTCTTTTCTCGTCCTCATCTCATATTTTGTCTCATCTATTTGGTTTGCGTCTCCATCTGGTCTTTTCTCTCTTTGACTCACCTTGTATCTACTATTCTCATCTTTGCTTGTCTCAACTCTTCTTGTTTCTTCTCTCTCTTCTAGATCTTGACTCTGCTCTTCTTTTCTCTCCTTGTCTCAGATTCTCTCTTCTGTTCTCTTCTCTGTCTTATTTGTCTTGTCCACTTTTCTAATCTTGTTTTGGCTCGACTTTTCTCTCTTTGTCTTGCCTTTCCTTGTGTCTTCTCTTCTTGTCTCACCTCGTCTTTTCTCTTCTTGTCATGTTTCATTACGTCTTGACTCTTATCTTTGCTTCTTTTATTTCTTCTCATCTAGCCTTGTCTTACCTGGTCGCTTCTCCACTTTCTTGTATTATCTCATCTTGACTCTCTGCTACTAATTTTTTTGTTTTTCTTCTCTTTTAACTTCTCCATTCTCCTTGTATCTTCTCCATTTTTCTTTTTGTTTCGAATCCTCTCTTTGCTTCATTTTTTATTTTGTCTCTTCTCCTCTCTTCTTTTCTGTCTCATCTTATGCTTTCTCCACTAGTCTTGTCTTGTCTTGCTTCTTTTTGATATACTGTATTTCTCTTCGTCACTTACTGTGTCTCTTCTCCATTTTCTGGGTATTGTCTTGTCTTTTTCATTTTGTTTTGTCTCATGTCTTGCATCTTCATGTCTCATCTTGTGTTTTCTTAACTTGTTTTGTCTCATCTTGACTTTTCTCCTTATCTCTCTTCTTGGCTCGTATTGTTATTTCTCCTCTCAGCTTGCCTTCTCTCTTGTCCATTTTTTTTTGTATTGTCTCACTTTCTCTCTTCTTGTCTCTTTTCAACTCAACTCGTGTTTCTCCACTTTTCTTGTCTCATCTTGACTCTTTATTTTGCTTCTCTTGCATCATATTGGGCCCTATTTTAACGATCTAAGCGCATGGTCTAAAGCGCACGGCGCAAGTGCACTTAGGGCGTGTCCGAATCCACTTTTGCTAGTTTAACAACGGGAAAAATGGTCGGCGCGCCCAGCGCATGGTCTAAAAGGGTTGTCCCTATTCTCTTAATGAATAATGGGTGTGTTTATAATGTAATATGTGCATAACGTGCCATAAACCAATCAGAGTGTCATCTCCCATCCCCTTTAAAAGCCAGTTGCACTTGCGCCATGGTGGGTTCGCTATTTACATGGCGGAATTAAATTGTTAATTTTTAAAAATGTTTGTGTGCTGCTGTGTTGCATCATATTGGGCCCTATTTTAACGATCTAAGCGCATGGTCTAAAGCGCACGGCGCAAGTGCACTTAGGGCGTGTCCGAATCCACTTTTGCTAGTTTAACAACGGGAAAAATGGTCGGCGCGCCCAGCGCATGGTCTAAAAGGGTTGTCCCTATTCTCTTAATGAATAATGGGTGTGTTTATAATGTAATATGTGCATAACGTGCCATAAACCAATCAGAGTGTCATCTCCCATCCCCTTTAAAAGCCAGTTGCACTTGCGCCATGGTGGGTTCGCTATTTACATGGCGGAATTAAATTGTTAATTTTTAAAAATGTTTGTGTGCTGCTGTGCGTCCCTGTGTGTGTAATAAGCAAAGTGTACACGCGTTGTGCACCAATCTATAGGCGCATATTACTAACATGCTCTTTAAATAACAAAGAAAAAATATTGTGACAGACTTTAGACCAGGTTTTTGTTGGTCAATGGTGCAGTCTATTTAATTTGCCTCAAAATATCAAAATAGCAACGCACCAACAATGCGCCTGAACACACCTCGTTTTCAGACCAGCACGCCCATGAGCGCACAAATGGGCGCAAATGCATTTGCTATTTAAACAACGTGGCGCAGGATGTGAAAATGACAACTGCATTGGGCTGAAACTAGCAAAAAACACTTGCGTCGCGCCTGGCGCTTCATTGCACCAGGTGTATGATAGGGTCCATTGTATTGTATCATATTGTATCATATAACGTATCATATAATTTCTCTCTTCTCTTCTCTTCTCTTCTCTTCTCTTCTCTTCTCTTCTCTTCTCTTCTCTTCTCTTCTCTTCTCTTCTCTTCTCTTCTCTTCTCTTCTCTTCTCTTCTCCTCTCCTCTTCTCTCCTCTTCTCTCCTCTCCTCTCCTTTCTCTTCTGCTCTTTTTTATCTCTTCTTCTCTCCTCTGGTCCTTTGTAGTTGACAGGCTTGTGGAATTCTTTATTCACCCTTATTATACTAAAGCACCATGGATGCATAGATTATGCAGAACCTCTCTCTCTTTCTTGGTGTCTAACTCTTTCTCCTTTTATCATTTGGTGTTTCTTGATGTCACTTGGAAGTGCTAGAGTGCCGTCCTTTGTGGATGTGTGTGTGTGTGTGTGTGTGTAAAGCTCTCCTCAGAGAACACAGGAGTCCAAGTGTGAGAGTGTCTGAGAGATCAAAGGGGAAAATATGAAGACACCAGGCATGCCAAAGATCACAAGGTCTGTGCGCACGTGTGTGTATGTTCTACCTTTCTGCGATATAAAGATCACATCAGGTTGTGAGTGTGATTTTTGTCATTGTGACAATCACACCAGATACTTTACACAAGTCTAAATGCACAAATGGTATTGGGTGACTTTGGTTTCGAAAGGTCCTGTCAGTTTCTGACTCTGTTTGTTTGTGTTTGTTAGGGCACTGTAAGATCAAAGTGCTTCTGTCAAAGTGTGTGTGTGTGTGTGTGTGTCACCATTTAGCTCCTTGCTCTTTTGTTCAGGGTGAGAGAGAGGCAGCTGCTTAATTGGACAGACAGTTCTCTCTCTCTCTCTCTCTCTCTCTCTCTCTCTCTCTCTCTCTCTCTCACACACACACCCACACACACACACCCAACAACACACCTTGCTCTTTTGTTCAGGGTGAGAGAGAGGCAGCTGCTTAATTGGACAGACAGTTCTCTCTCTCTCTCTCTCTCTCTCTCTCTCTCTCTCTCTCTCTCTCACACACACACACACACACACACACACACACACACACACACACACACACACACACACACACACACACACACACACAATCCACACTGACCACAGAGAACATGCAATCAGACCGGACAAAACAACACACTGAATAGCAATAAACTAAGCCCCAAAACACACTCTTGTTCATTGCACACACAAATACAAAAGAGCAGGTACTGTATATAATAAAGCAAAAAAACATGAGATGCTGTGCATTACAGTGTTTTATACCACAGTTAATGGATGTTATTAGGCACAGCAAGAAGCAGTTTGCTTTTATAAAATGAGAAAAAAACAGTTTTTCAATTTCAGTTCCAATTCAGGTTGTTATACATACAGTGAAGACATAGTTATTTAGCTATCTACACTCTAAAAAACACTGGGTTAAAAACAACCCAATTTGGGTTGTTATTAACCCAAGGGCTGGGTAAATATAGGACAGAACACATATGGGGTTAATTTTACCCAGCAAATTGGGTTGTATATTTAACCCATCATAATGGTTTGATTTAACCCAGCTAATGGGTTGATTCATTTTTATTGTAATATAGCTTATTTTTTACTTTATATATGAAATAATGTTTACAGATGCACAGCAAGAAGCAGTTTGCTTTTATAAAATGAGAAAAAAACAGTTTTTCAATTTCAGTTCCAATTCAGGTTGTTATACATACAGTGAAGACATAGTTATTTAGCTATCTACACTCTAAAAAACACTGGGTTAAAAACAACCCAATTTGGGTTGTTATTAACCCAAGGGCTGGGTAAATATAGGACAGAACACATATGGGGTTAATTTTACCCAGCAAATTGGGTTGTATATTTAACCCATCATAATGGGTTGATTTAACCCAGCTAATGGGTTGATTCATTTTTATTGTAATATAGCTTATTTTTTACTTTATATATGAAATAATGTTTACAGATTAACTTAAATCCATTAAACTTTTGTAAAATACTCCACACAACCACTGGTTTGCATGATAATTTCCTTTATTTTCCTTTATTTATCATTTACAGCATTGTTTATCTTTTTATGTATATACATATTGCCTATTTAAACTCGTTTAACAAACATTAAAAGTAAATATAAAAAATTAAACTGAAGTAATTCACGTGTAAACGACCAGTCTGTTATTCTGTTTCCACCGTAACGGTGCTGGTTCTCATGCCCGAGCTGGAGTTGTGTTCGGTGGGGAACTACTCATGGCTGAGACTATACTGTAACTATAGTAACTATACTGCCACTGCCTTCATAACCTGTCCAAAAACAAACCATAAACAGCTCTGAGGAAGTATTTTAACATCCAAAGTATTTGTATTCTGTATCTTTATGAATACAATTGTTTATTTTATGCAGAGTATCAGGCTTTTCCATCACGCGATAAGACCAACGTTAGGTGATTCACACCGCACGCCTGTATGTTGCTCTGCATGAAACTGAACGATATACAACACAGTAACGATTTTATATATAAAATAAAATGTACACAAACCTGTATTTTAACGAAGAAATGCATCAATTCGATGGCGCTTAGAACAGTTCTCTCCAGAAGAGAAGGCACAATCCCTGCGATAAATAACTCAACCGCTGGGTTACGTCTGACCCAGGATCTGAGTTATACAAAAACTACCCAAACATTGGGTTGTTATGTCTGACCCAGGAGCTGGGTAACACTAAAAAACTACCCAAACAATGGGTTGTTACATTTGACCCAGGAGCTGGGTAACACAAAAACTACCCAAACACTGAAAAAAATGACCCAAAAGGCTCAACCCAGCATTTGGGTTAAAAAATAACCCAGGATTTTTCAGAGTCTGTCTGTCTGTCTGTCTGTCTGTCTGTCTATCTATCTATCTATCGAAGGGTTTGGCTCATACAATTTACAGTTAGATTTCACTATCCGTTCCCATTTTCAAGCCAGGAACTGCAGTAATGTATCCCCATTTTGTTTATTAATCTACAAACTGCACTGTAAGCACACAGCGTTGTTGAACTGTGATTGACAGCACAGTTGTAAAGACCCACCACACAGGCTCGCCTGGATAAGGATGTTAGGCGTGGGAACTTGTCGTTGTGTTGGCTGAGGAACAGTGGCGTGATAAATGACATAACCGTATCTCAGCTGTTGTTTTCATATGAGCTCTGTTCCTGAATTATATTCATATATGCATAAAAGCAGGATATGAATGCATGCAGAGGGATTGCTGTGGTCAACCTAACACTGAGGTCATACATACCAGCGCTGCATTCAAGAACAAACCCTATAAAAATGGAATATCTATACTGCTGTCAGCAACACGCATTATGGGAATCTATGGTTGTGCAGGCTGAATTTTTATCATTTATTCATCTTCATGTCTGTCCTAATGTGTATGCATTTCTTTCTTCTGTGGAACACAAAAGAAGATATTTTGAAGAATGTTTCCACTGTTTTTGTACATATAATGAAAGTTCCAAAACAAAGGTCCAAAATGACATCAAACCCAAATAAAATAAAAATATTCTTCAATCTCATCTTTTTTTTCCACGCATATGGAATCACGGAATCCAGTCATAAAAACGGAATTTACTGTATAACGTGGAATGTCACGGATTTTGCCAAATTTTTAAAAAGTCGGTTAGTACACTTAAATTGAAACGTGATATGGACTACTGTCTGTGAATATTAAGCAACAAAAATACCTTTTAAATATGAATCCTGCCTGTTCTGTGCGTCTATGAATGGTGCAGACGCGTGGTTTCGTTTACTACATACATTCAGTATGTACACTATGTAGTAAACTAAACTGCACATTTGTGCCATTCATAGACATGCAGAACATGCAGGATTGTGTGATGCTCGCTGTGTTTTCAGCCTCTGATGCCTTAATAAATGAGTACATGAGACACACTTCATGAGCATTTACCGTTTCTTTTGAGAAAAACTATCATCATACCATATACAAACATAAAGTCTTCACAGCAACCAGTCAGAATAAAAGTTTGGTTTAACTTGAAGAAACTGTGACAGAAATATTACGTATTGTAATGTGCTACTACTACTAATTCAATTATTATTAAAACATTATTTTTAAAGGAATATTTACCAGAAAACTTATTTACTAGAATTAATTTAGGAGAAAAATGTAAATACACAACACATAAATACACAATTTCTGGAAAAAAAGAGAAATAAATAAAATAATATATTTTTTATATAAAATCAATTAATTAGAGAGGCTTTTGATTATTAATATTTAATGAAAACATTAAAATGGAATCCAGAAAATTAGTAGAAAACTGAATTTGAGAAAAAAAAACATATTTCACAGGGCATCAAAAATTTAACTTTTCTTAACATTTTAATAAATTATTTTTAATTAATTTATATTGTAAGTTTCATGATTTCAATTAATTGGACACGCTTTTTGATGAATACAATTTAATTTAACCATTAAAACAGAGTCTAGAAAAATTTAAATGGAAAAAAATGAATTTGGGAACAAATAAAACTTCTTCATAGGACCTTACATTGAAAGAGCGTCCAGAATATCATAGGGCTTGTTTGACTTGGGCCAGTAAGCAACCTCCCTGAACACTAGAAATCACATAGCAATGCCCTGGCAACTGCCCATAACAGCCTGGCATCATGTCAGTGAGATTTTCATGGGCAAACACCATAATTTTCTTCAGAAATGTGCAGTTTTGAATTGCTTCATGTTTATCTCTTTATTTTTGTTTAGAGGGTTTGTATGTGCATTTGTCTGTTAGCATTTGAATGTGCATATATGTGTTTCAGATTGTGTTTGTGTCTGTGAGTGTGTGGGGAGTATTTTTTCACTCTAATGGCATCTTTAGCTAGAACGTAACGATGGAAACCACGTTGCCACGGAAACACTGCATGTCTCTTTGAATTAGAAATCTCTCCATATACACACCCTTCCTTCTCTCTCTCTCTCTCTCTCTCCCTCCTGTTACTGTTACTGACAGTGCAGCTGTCCCTAGTCAGGAAGTGTCAGAGCAGAAAGATATTCAAATTCAAATAAAATATATAGCGCAGAGAGATAAACTGAGAGGGAGAGTGAGGAAGTGAGATGGACTTCCTTGAAGGGAGAGTTAAAGAAATAATTATCTACCTCAAAAAAAAGAAAAAGAAAAGAAAGAAACTGAAGTGGCGAGATAAGGAGAGTAGCAGAGTATAACAGCTGTAAGAAGAGGGTTAGTGAGAGAGGAAGAGAGATTGGTTATGCTGTGCTAAATGCTGCAGGTGTTAAGTAACACTGTACAGCTCAGACAGTTTTGTTTAGATCTGAATTAACACCATATTACTGCTATAATATTAATAATATAATACTATAATAATAATAAATACTTTGATAAATTGATACCATATATATTTGATCTATAATGCATTAACTAAGCCTTGTAATGCACCTTATAATGCATTGTACAGTCTCATGAATGACGGTAACCACAGTTATTAATACATTATAACACTTATCAGTTTGTTGTTACAATATGCATTTTAAATTCAGTTATAATTATTTACGACAAGATATAATGTATTACATATAATAAATAATATATAGATAATTATAATAAATAATATATAGAATAATTATAATGCATTATACCCTTTAATAACCCTTTATAATGCATTATACATAAAGGCTTAAAGTAAAGTGTTACCAACCTGCATTACCAATACTGCTACTTTTGTATAATAATTTCCCCCCATTTTTAGTAATTTTAGTCTAATCTTACTCATTTTGAAGTCACTTTGGAAAAAGCATCTCCTAATTGAGTAAATGTACTACTACTACTAACTAACTATTTATTTATTTATTCTTAAATAAAATTAAGAAGTGTATATAAAACAAAGAGTATTGGTGTTTTACCTAATACTGTTTTAGTATTTCTTAGTATTTTATAATACTATTTTCTGCTTTTAATTTCACATCTAATTCAACGAGTTACTGTTTCTTTGTAATTATTTGTGAACTTTATTAGCAATTTCTGAGTGAAAAATTTTCCAAGCTTTTATCAAGTAAATTCTACACCAATTGTTTGTGTGTTCTATTAATCTATGAAAAAAAAGAACTAAGAAAACAATAAAGGTGTCACTTGAATGGAAAACGTAGTGAAAATCAGGAAGAATAAATAATGAGAATTAGTTTTTAATGTCTTTTTATTATTTAATATCATTAAATAATAATAATTTTAATATTAAAAAAGTAAATGCTCACAGTCTTATTTCCAGATCTGTGATCTACCAAAAATGGATGTAGCAAAAATTTACACAAATTCTTCCAGTGATCTCTGGTTTGCATAACTGTATTCCTGAAAAATCAACGATGATTTGGAAGATTTTTTGACAGACAGTCTGATTTGCATGAGGGTGCCAAATAATTAAATTATTTTAAACCAACAGAAGATCTTTAAAATCAGTCTGTAATTGTGTACTTACTGGGTAGCCAGTACAAATGAGCTAAAACAGGTTTGATGTTGTAGCTAATATGTACTACAGCGAGAGAGAGAGAGATTTGAAGAGGAAACTAGCCTGTAAGGAATAACGAGTAAGTGACAAGGAAGGGAATGACGGAAGCGAGATGAATCGAAGAGGAGAACTTGGGAAGTGGAGGAAAATTTGTGTGAAATACTAAGCACAGGGCTGCCAGAGATAGAGAGACGGAGAATGGCAGACAGAGAAAGTGACTTGTCATGAAAGAGGGAGTGGAAGAGAAATGTGAAGAAGTATATGGTGAAGAAGGAGGCATGGGCTGACTGATGAATTAATGGGAAGAGGAAAAAGAGATTAGGATACTTGAGATGATAGAAAACAATAGGAGAGATGGCGAATGTAGAACAGTCCATAATACAGTGGCAGGGTTATGAACTGAATGATGTTCATTTTACACGGTACTTGACTCTCACTGGGCACACACACACACACACACACACACACACACACACACACACACACACACAAACTCCCTCATGTAACACACTCATTATAGAAAGAAACATTCTGTCTCACACACTCTCCTCATAAATTGGAGACATTTTTCCATATTCAGGCACAGCGCTCTATAATGCTTGTATTCATTACTCTAATGAAGCTTAATGAAAGCATCACCTTCACTAGCAAACACCAAAGATCACAACAGAACAACCTGTTCTCTGGAGCTGCCGTTCATGTACGTGTGCACGTAACAACACCTCAGTAAATACAATCATGTGGTTTCACGTGGATGTCTTCGTAGAAACAGCATACATGGAAGTGTATTAAAAAGCTCATGATGTAAACAATCCTGAAGAAAGTATTTGGTGTATTCTTTAAAACTGACTTTAAATGGTGTAATCAAATATAGTAAGGCTGTTTCAGTTATATTAAATATGTTGACTTGATAATACAAATATGTTGATGGCTATTCATTTACAATAAAAGAATGATAATGCATGCTGTTTTTGTTTTTACAAAAATGACGTACACTGCCATTCAAACTTTTGAGCCCAGTAAGATTTTAGTTTATAACTTTTTTATTTTTGTTTAATTTTTTTCTCCAGCCATTGAGTCAGAGGCAATTACTGAAAGAGCAATATACTGTATGGCCTGCAAGCCTAGGTTCCCAAACACTGTTGTAACATAAATTAAAATTAGGGCTGTCAATAGATACACATTTTTAATCAGATTAATCACACCCTTTTTCTGTGATTAATCGCGATTAATCGCACACTTCATGAAATTAAGCATAGACCATTTATCTTGTTACAAATGGTTATTTTGTCATCATTTGCTATATTCAGCAAAGTAAACCAAAAGATTGAAGGGTGATTCTCAAAAATCTGTATTTTCTGCAAGCTTTTCTCAGGATAAATGTAGATGTCTTTCCAAAAAAGGACTCTAAAAGAACTCCAAAAGGATACTCTAAAAGGACACCAAAGAACCAAATGATATAAGGAGCCCATATAAGCACATATGAAAGAAAAACAAAATGCAAAAAATATATATATCTGAATTGTATAGTATGTGTACAGTGCAACAGCAAATAGCTTTTTTACATTTTAGAGAAGTCAAGTTGCGTAACACGAACAGGACCACGTGGAGATGCCAAAAAAACCCTAAACCAATCGCCTGCTGACTGCATATATCTACTCCAGTACACGGATCCATTCTGTATAACTAAACACAGCAACATAAACATGACAAATCAAAACATTATCGCGAATGTGTGTGGAAACAACGTGAATGTACGGAAATGTCTGTGCCTGTGCATAAATACAATGTGCGATCAGTGCGTCAAGAGCACTCATACACACATTATTATAACGGACTCATGTGTGCTTACTGTACTGTATGACTCCTGTACGCCACCGCAATCGCCTTAACCGTGATTGCAGTCTTCATCTATCTAACTTTACTAGCTAAACTGGTTATCCAGTCGAGAAAACGTAGTTTGTGACTTATCTGGCCATACAGTGGTGGGATGTGTTGACAATCCGTTCAGTCTGTACTTCACACAAGCGCGTGACATGTGAGGGCTCGCGCTCTTCAGAGACAATCACAGAATATGACAGAACTCGTGTTTAAAAGCGAAACACACTGGAATGAATAATTCACTGAAATCGCAACGCAAGGCTCTGTTCTCTCTGCAATCTCTGATGTAATCAGCCTGGTTTCCTTTATATTAGCTCTGTTTTGGATGGATTGTTTGAATGCATTCGCTTACTGGATCATTGGACTGAAAACTTTCCCGGAGTTTAGCAGCTTAAAATTATCTGATCACAAGCAGAGAAGCAACAGTAATTTTGCGTTAACTGCGTTAAATTATTTTAACGCGTTAAGGATTGTAAAATTAATCGCATGCGTTAACGCGTTAACATTGACAGCCATAGTTAAAATCAATGTTTTTTAATTAATATTTATTGCATTTTTGGTGGTTGTCAGTGTATTATAAAGATACAAAACAGATATTAGCACTTCACTATGTTGGTATATTAACATTACAGTATATCCGTTAAATACAGGTTAACGGATATTATAAAAACACCAAAAATGTGCTACCATATAAGTGTATATGCTTCACATAGAGTAAATAATATAGATCGCTTTTTTCTTTTCCAGTTTGCTCTTTTTTTTCAAATACCAAAATTCAAACTCAGTGATGCCACTTTGTTCGTTCTTGAAGTGAACTTTTGCCTGTTTGAAATGTTTTGGACTACTGTCTTGAACTGAACGTGATGTTTGGTGTGCAACCACCTTCAGGCATATAAATAAATGATAATTTTTCAACTTTTGAGCAATTCATTACTGCTTTTGTGAAGTTGTCATACTAATTGAAATGCATTGTTTTATTGACCACAATATGGTTGTTGATAATTGGCACATACTCTATTTTCTTTTTACTTTACTAGTTACATGCATCTTCTTAAAGTTCTCTGTATTTTTCCTTTTGCTTTTACAGCATTTCCAAATTTCTCTCCTCTTTATCTCTTCTCTCACTACCTTGAGATTATTTAGGCAGTTTAAAGACCCTCGATACATACTAATGCAGCATGCACACACCACACCCTGGTGCTTTTGATAAAGATCAAGCGTTGAGCTTTCAGCAGAGAATTCATGGTGCATGTGCGTGTGTGTGTATTTTGGCTCTTTCACATGGCTTACATGTGTCAATAAGTGACTAATTGCCTTTATCCTCTGTGTTACTAATGAGCTCTATTAACTGAAAAGAGCTGAGAATTTAATTACCATACGGGGTTGAAGGGTATGAAAAATATCAACTCTGCCTCCATACTGTCCCCCTTTCCTCTCCACTTTCACTTGCTTTTTTTGAACGTGTTCTCTTTCACTTATTCTAGCCATCCTTTTCCTGCTGTCTCCACCATTTGCGGTCTGTGTGTTCAGCTGCACTGTGAGCCACAATTGACGAGCTCGACGTATTGACATAAAGCATGCGTTTTAATGAGACGATCAGCTATCATTGCCCTGCCTCCTTTTTCCTTCACCAAGTCAATTCAAAAAAATTAAAATTACCCAATTTACATTCTTAAATGTAATATTCTGGGTTTAATACAAGTTGAATTGACAGCATTTGTGGCATAATGTTGATTCTCAGAAAATTATTTAGGCTTGATTTAAGTGTGAAGAGCTAAAAAGGAAGTAAACAGGGCAAATTTCATTTTTATATAAAACACTTTTGCAGTCGTTTTAGGCATTATGCTGTCAAGGCAACAAACTAAATATAATTTAATGCTGAAAAGGTGAGTATGCAATTTGTTTTGCACTAAAATCATATAAATGCATATTCACTTTTAAACAGTGAGTATTTGAACATTCAAAGATTGGCCCCATTCACACTGCTGTAACCCAGATTTTTGTTTTTATTTAAAGAACGTATAGGGACACATGTAAGTTAATTTGATATCAACATTATTCCACAAATGCTGTGTTGAGTAACTTGTATTGAACCTAAAGTTGCAGACGTTATTTTGAGTTCAGTTGACCATGTCATTACTTAATATTGTGTGTAATTTAACCTCAGATTTCTGCGTTAATTGAATTTCTTTAAAAATTCAGTTGTAGTAACATAATAAAATTGTCTTGTTAACTTTAGAAATTGGAAAGTAGTGGATTTCTAGTTCTCAGAATGCTTCGCAGGACTGTAGAGTAAATTTTGAAATTACATGTTATTTTATGTGTTTCTTAGTGAAGGGAAAAACCTGTTAGTGTTTAATGCTGCTCTGTTTGACATTTAAAAGAGTTTCTGTTATGTTGAAGTTTTTAGACCACATGTATTGACTCTATTAGCAATGACAGCGCTAATGCTATAGTGACAAGTAACATCTTACTTGTTCATTAAATATACATGCTAAATAAGTTGTGCTATGATAGCTGTGGATTTGAACTGAAAAAAGATGATATAAATTGGCTCCAGGCCTACAAATCCATAGTTGGAGCAACTTAATTTTGAGTATATGTGTTTGTGTTACAAATTATTAGGGTCTATTAACTCAATGTAGTTTGTTGGTTGAACAAAATTTCATTATAAGCTGTCAAAACAATTGATGCAAACTGTTGGTGTGTACATTTTTTTTTTTGAGCTAACTTTTTTAGTGTGTAGTCTTTAATCACTTAAGTCACACTGGCTATTGGATAATGTAAAAAATAACAGATTTTTAGCATACTGTACTTCCATTTGGTCTAGCACTTTTTAAGATCCAATCAAGTTCAGTGAGTTTTACTCATTCATACATCAGATTACGAAAATAAAACAGGCTGCGAATGGCAATTCATGCTGGCTTGAAAAAAAAATCCAAGTGAGAACATTGATTTGAGCAGCTCGAGTATGCTGGAGATGTGTAAAGAGCTCTTTGTGATTAGAATACGGGTTAAGCCTAATTTTAGAGAGCGGGATTGATCTGTTTTGATTACGAATTCATTGGATGAAAAAAGGATAAAAGATAAAAAGAGAGAACATAAAAGAAACAGTAGTGAATCAAAAAAAGGAAAAAAGGAATGTGAAATTGTGCTTTTTTTCTCCTTGTTGAAAACTGCTGGTTTCACATACGTTGATAATGGTGTTTAAAGCTCAGACCGCACACGCGTGTTTGTGACATTCATTATCCGAGCGTTCGGATGTTAAGCGATGCTGGCCGTTGCTTCGGAAGATAAAGTGTTTTTTTGCACTGTTGTGCGAGTTTGCGTATTTCCGCAGGTCTTTTTAATATGAAGTGCTTAGAGCATGTGGTGTGTGTCTTAGGATGATGAAGTGTTTAGAGTCGAAGGGTGTGTTTGCGCGTGTCTTTGGAAGATGAAGTGTTTTTAGTCCCCCCTGTTATTACAGTCTATTTCAGTCTGACTGAGCCTCATACATCTATGTCACAGTAAGGGAGCACAACTGTGTGTGTGTGTGTGTGTGTATGGGGTGAGTGTTTTTCTGATAAGGTGAATCATGTCTGTTTTCATTTTTATTGTGTGTGAGTTTGTTCCTTCCGGTTACGAATGTCTTTGTGTTAGTGTGTCTAGGAGTGACTGTAGGTTTCCGTGCTGTTAGTGTATCTGAAATGACACCCTGCATTTATTTATACGTCTAGGAAGCTGTGCTTTGTAGAATAGAAGTATGAATGCGCTTCTTAAATGTGTTTATGTGCACGTCCGTAATGTTTGGCTGCTTTATGCAAATGTGTCATGCATCTTGCGTGAGGACATGGCACTGAACGTTGCCGAGACACGCTTTGCTTGTGGAGGAGCTTGAATAACCGTAGCGATTTGCATAACCACGCTCGCATGTGTTCAAAGGCAGAGGTCAGGAATACTAGCCTAAGGGTTGCTTTAGCGCGGCTAGCGGTACCGCTGGGAATGTGCGCTTAGATTCTGTGTAAGCTGGTGATAACAGATCCTCATGTTTTCTTCTGTTTCCACAGATGAAATGCAAAGAAATACAATGCTTTGATTAAATCAGTCATCACCTGAGGAGAAAACCGCCATGGGAATTCAAGAGGATCATCACTTTATACAAACCATCAAATTATTTTGCTTCACAACTAACCCGTAGCTTCCAAACCGGGATGTCTCAGCAAAACCGCAGACAGATCATTAATAGCGTCTTTATTTGAGCCGGGCAGTGTGGGATTTATTCGTATATTAGTGTTACCGACATGAATGAAGAGATTTGGGTTTCAATTATTCATACTTCATTTCCTGCTGCCCACATTAATAGTGAAACTTGGGGCTTGAAAAGGCCTTGGCATATTAGAATTGTTAGGTGCACAAATATTGGGAGTTCATTATCGCGCTTGAGTTATTAGCACGACCGATAATTATAACGGACAACAAAGTCTTGGGTTTTTAATACGGAAATAAATGGCTGGTAATTTAGGAATATTACACATGAATTTAGAGTAAACGATTAAATAGTTGAAAATTGGCCATGGGGAGAGAGAATTAGAGAGATAGGGATTTTTTAATGAAGGAAAGGCGATGTATTCTCTTTTTGTGCCATGCCAAGCCTACTTAGTGAGCCAAGAGAAGCATAACTGCTGCTTCTTTATGAGATGCAGGAAGTCTCATTAAATTCAGCAGGAGTGACTCCTCTTGGTCCGCTGCAGATGCTCTCAGCAAACGGGGCTGAGACCTTACACTTCATTTAGACACGGAGGGCAACCGGCTTTTAAAACTATAGATGTTAAACTATGTAAACGTCACTGTGTTATTTTGGGAGGTACAATTAAAGTGAAGGGGGACAGAACGTGCAGCAAAATGTCTGATCTCAAGAGAGTTTTCTCTTATGTCTTGTCTTTCTACTAAGTTTGTTTGTAGCATACTGGTTTAGTCTTCGGACTGGTTCATGTTCTTTTGGAGATAATCAAGACAAGGTTAAAAAAAAAAATGTGTTCACTTCTTTTACCGAAGGCCTTTAGTTTACATATAAAGTACTGTTAAAAGTTTTGAATGGGAAATATATATATTTTTAAAGTTAATGAAAAAAGTCTCTTATGCTCACCAAGGCTGCATTTATTTAATCAAAATACAGTACAAACAACTGCTATCTATTTGAAAATTGCTGAATTTTCAGCATCATTACTCCAGTGTCACATGATCCTTCAGAAATCATTCTAATATGCTGATTTACTGCTCAAAAAACATTAATTATTATTATAAATGTTGAAAACTGTGATACATTTTCTTCACAATTCTTTGAATAGAAAGTTCAAAAGAACAGTATTTATTTCAAATAGAATCTTTTGTACTGTTATAAATGTTTTTACTCTTACTTTTGATCAATTCAATGCGTCCTTGCCGAATAAAAATATTAATTTCTTTGAAATATCAGTTAAACATTGTACATAAAATTAGCAAATTAAGGACAATGAATGAAAAAGATCAACTCACACCTCTAAATTAAACTGAAGTAAATATGAATGATGGTGACTTTTTAGCCACAATTCACAACATTATGTAAGAAACATCTTAAACAATGTTTTTTTGTCATATCATTTGTGAAAAAAAACTTTCCAGAGTTATGAAAAGCACCATTTCTGATGTCACTATGGTTACATGTGAAACAACAAAAGGGGATTGATTTTGCTAATTGTTAATATAGGCATTATTTGTTCTGCTCCTTGAGATATTGAATGAACATGACAATTTGCGAGTTTTACTTGCTAATAAATATGTTTGTCAATCTCAAACACTAACAGTGCGACATATCCAATGTTTCATCATTTTCACTGCGATAATTAACACCATCATCATTATCATCATTAATTTAATTAGCCACATCCTGATATTTGTCTTCATCATAGCTACCTGCATAAAAGTCAGCATCAACGGACGTCTCAAACTCTGATAAACAATAACCTAAAAAATAGCATCCATTTTATTATTCCCAGTCTTCATGTATGACTGATATAGTAGTGTTTCACTCATTGTATGTCAGAGTCCCACCCAAAAATGCATGGCATGATAATAATCACATATGTATGGCGCAGAAATTGTAGTACACGTAGTAGCCAGTGTAAATGGCAGCGTTTGATTAATTTGTGGAACCGGTTTCAAATGTTCCTCCCTTCCTCTCAGACATGGAGAGCGGGGAAATGGCTTAGTTGTCCCTTCAGAACAGTTGGTTTTGTTCGGGGAGAGATAGAAATGATGAGGGGTTTGGAAGAAGGTAGAGATGTGAGGGAGGAACTTTATTGACTTTCCTGAAGAAAGAGACATAAAGGAGGGAAGCAAAAGAGAGAAAAGAGAAGATGAAGTCCAGGTTGAAAGACAGAGGGAGGAGGTAATAGACAACAGAGTGACGGGCTGACAGCGCTGGTGACAAGATGAATAAGACATGATGCAGCCAAGACTGATAATGGAAGAGAAAGTTTCAACAATTAATGAGCCTGGTAGCACATCTCATTTTCTCTGGAAGAAAAACAGCAAGAATGAGGGATCAGAGAAGTGAGGAGGGGGTGAAAGTCTTTACTCTCATTTCCCTTAGAGGGGCCTTGAGGCAGGAAAAACTTGAAAAAGAGCAAAAAGGGGAAAGAAAATGAGGTCATTGTGTTTCTGACATAGAAACTTAGGCCATTGCCTATGGCTAATACATGGGCGTTATCTTACTAAGTTATTAACTAGACAACAGTTTGCATCCCTGAGTGTCGTTTATGTTATTATGCTGATACAGAGAACCTGTGCTAACGAAAAACGTGTTTATAGGTATGCAACTATTTAGTTAATCTGTCAGTTATTTCTTACATTTCTTAAATTGTTCCTGTTAACAGTTGTACAAACATAAATTTATACACAAATCTATTTTTAAATAAAGGTATTATATTTGGATTATTTTAAAAATATATAGTATTACATTTTTATACACTTTTCTCTAAATAAATTACAAACAAAATTCAAATATCAGTGTTTTAAATGCTACAAATTAATGTAGGCAACACAACATTATGACAGTATGAATATTGTGCAGTATGAAAAATGTATGTTCATTTTGATTTGCTATTATTAAAATTTGCTTATTATTATTGTTATTATTTAATATTTCAAATCAGTTTTTTTTGTAGTTTTCATTTTAATTAACATTGAAATTTTAATCATTTTGTTGTGTTTTGTCATTTTTATTTGCTGTTTGGGGATTTTTTTCAAATGTATTTTTTATAATTTTATATTATAAGTTTGAGTTATTTTAGGACTTCAAGTTAAATGAAAATGGAAAATGTTCTAGCTTTTCTTTTTTTTTTAACAAATAAAAAGTAACAAATATATTTTTGTGGTTTTATTGTTAGTTAACTATAATAACCCAGCTCTATAATAACCGATTTGGAATTAATATATCATGCATAATCTACAGTTTTTCCACTATTTCATAGTTGCTTTTTTAGTTCTGCAAAGTGACGTCACTGAACAAGGTTTTCTGTGGATTCTCTGGAAATATTGATTTTACCAATAAGTTGTTTCAGCCCTAGTTCCTTACATATCAGTAGGTACGTGACCAACTTTTTAAACCACTATTTACTGTGTCGCTTTGACAGAATGTAATCTCCATCAAAAGGCTTTACATTCAACAGCTTACGCAATGATTCATCTTGTATGCAGGCTACAGAACTTCACTCAGGAGAGAGAAGTAGCGGCGTCGTGCCACACGCATTAGTGCATTATCAATATCCACTCTGGCTGTAATAGAAATGAATGTGAGGGGAGTTTTAGTGCTGTTACGGTACTGTTTACCTCCATGATGTTGATTAACGCAGATGCACCTCGGGCTCACGGCACTATCGAGACGAGGTGTCTAGACATCACTCACACCTATGACTGAATTTGTTCTCGCTTTATCCTTGAAATTCAGGGCCTCAGGAAGAGAGAACAGAGTGAAAGAAAAGGGGAGAGGAGATGCACAGGGAGAAAAATAGGAATTATCTCTGCTGGACGAAAATAGCCCCGTGCTTCAATCAAAGACAAGCTTTTTAAAAAATTTGATTTAAGAGTGCCGACGGGAGGGGGCCGTATAATGGGAATTAAGGTTGTTTCACGTTAATTATGCGTCATATGTGACATGTAATTAATTCAGTATGTGTTTGATTAGAGATTGAGGGGGGAGGCCCTTAAGTAAGATATGATGATCAAGCACAATATGTTGATGGTCCAGAATAACATGAAAATTATTTCTGTGAAGATTAAAGGAGAAACAGAGAGGCTTAATAAAGCAAGAAAGATTGGGTAATTCTGTGAAACCAGTGCCAGATTTTAAGGTGAACTTGACTTAAAAATGTTTTTTTTTTTTTAAAGATTTCATACATTCTGTGTAATGACAAGTACTGCATTTTAAGTGTTAATAAATTGCATTGTCATCTCAAACTAAATTAATATACATTTTTTAAATGTCGGCAGACAATTATAGATTTCAAAAAGGTAATAAACTGGAAAAAGTTGGTGTAGAAACAATTTCTATCAGCTGTATCTTCAAATGGCTTTACTGACGAGATGCGTATAATAATCGCATTTGATTATTTGCACAGCCCTATATATATATATATATATATATATATATATATACAGTGGTGTGAAAAAGTGTTGGCCCCCTTCTTGATTTCTTATTTTTTTTGCATGTTTGTCACACTTTAATGTTTCAGATCATCAAACAAACCATTATCCACAAATTGAGAAAATTTGGAACAATGGTGAACCTTCCCAGGAGTTGCCGGCCAACCAAAATTACTCCAAGAGCACAACGACGACTCATCCAAGAGGTCATAAAAGAATCCAGAACAACATCTAAAGAACTGCAGGCCTCACTTGCCTCAATTAAGCTCAGTGTTCATGGGTCAACAATTAGAAAGTGTTTGGGCAAAAACGGAATCCATGGGAAGGTTCCAAGGCAAAAGCCACTGCTGACCAAAAAGAACACAAAGACTCATCTCTCATTTGCCAAAAAATATCTTGATTATCCCCAAGACTTTTGGGCAAATATTCTGTGGACTGATGAGACAAAAGTTGAACTTTTTGGAAGGTGTGTGTCCCGTTACATCTGGCGTAAAACCAACACAGCATTTCATAAAAAGAACATCATACCAACAGTCAAACATGGTGGTGGTAGTGTGATGATCTGGGGCTGCTTTGCAGCTTCAGGACCTGGACGACTTGCCATAATTGACGGAACCATGAATTCTGCGCTCTATCAGAAAATCCTGAAGTAGAATGTCCGGTCGTCATTTTGTGACCTCAAGCTCAAGCGCACTTGGGTTATGCAGCAGGACAATGATCCAAAACACACCAGCAAGTTCACCTCTGAATGGCTCAAGAAAAACTAAATTAAGGTTTTGGAGTGGCCAAATCAAAGTCCGGACTTAAATCCAATTGAGATGCTTAAACAGTCCATTCATGCTCAAAAACCCTCCAATGTGGCGGAATTAAAACAATTCTGCAAAGAAGAGTGGGCCAAAATTCCTCCACAGCGATGTGAAAGACTCATCGCCAGTTATCGCAAACGCTTGATTGCAGTTGTTGCTGCAAAGCGTGTCACAACAAGGTATTAGATTTAGGGCAATTACTTTTTCACGTAGGGCCAGGCAGGTTTGGACAGCTTTTTCCCTTAATAAAATAAATAATCATTTAAATACTGCATTTTGTATTTACTTGCATTATCTTTGTGTAATATTAAAATTAGTTTGATGATCTGAATCGTTTAAGTGTGACAAATATGCAAAAAAAAAAAAAACCAGGAAGGGGGCCAACACTTTTTCACACCACTGTATATATATATTTTAGGGGTTGCACCGACTTCAATGCTTTGCCATGATGCTTTAAGCTTGACGTCGACTAGTCGCTGGTCCTATAGAGGGCGCAACAGGATAAGAACTCTTTGAAGGACTTCTGCATTTACGCTCCGTTTCCAAACAGTTAAAATGATAAATAAACATGTGAGATTATATTACTGGATGCTCGAAATTGAACGGGAGAATGCACGTTTTAAACAGTTTATTGCACAGGTAGGTTAATCGCTGTTCTAATCTAATGCGCTGCTGCATTACATTGTAACGCACACACAGTACAGACAGTAGCTCGTACATCTCGCGCAGGACGCGTGCACACAGAATCATTCAGCGTGGAAATGTATTATCAGCACTGTTCTGTGATTTCTCAATAAAATAGCTTTGAAACTGAAAAGTTCAAGCATATATTTCTTAATAATAGGGCTGTTGCGATTTGTCGATTCTATTTGACTATTCGATAAAAAAAAAATCATCGACTTCATATTGTCTGCGTCGACTAACCGGCAAAATACCGCATTTCACGGACGAGAATCCATAAAAATTTTTTAGACTGTTTTCCAAGGCTGCATGATATATTAAGAACGTTTAAAAATCTTAATTAAGCATAACTGTGAATTCACAAATGCTACGATTTAATTAAATAATTATATGTGATGCAGTTATATGCGTGTAGGTTATGTACGTGCGTGTCACAGCGGCTCTGTTCACAGTAAATGCTGCTCCACAGGAACTGATATCATTTATATGTGTGGAGCCGCTCAAACTCCATCTCTGCATGTTATTGTGAGTTTGGGTTTATTATAACGTTCATCTGGGAATGCAACGTGCGCCATTTCATCAGATTTGTAAGGTAAATCATTTATAAATCCACGCAAACACAGGAGAATACATCATTATCTCGTGGTTTCGCAATAAAAGCTCAAACCCTCACTCTTGAGTTTACACGTTTTGATGTCCACATATTCATTTAATTACAGTGGCTATAGCATTTCTGTCATAAAGAAATGGCCAAATATTAAAGATTAAGTGGACATTTGAATTAAATGATGCTTGGTAAATATTAAACAAGTATTAGATCGCACAGTAATGTGTAAAAACAATCGTCAGGCCGTTGGCGCCCCCTGCAGGCCTTTGTTGTAATGCGTACTGTACATTAGCTCTATTCACTGATCTATAATAGAGATTATATTATATTATAATTATATATAGATCAGTGGCTCTATTACATTATAATACAGTATTTTAACAGTTTTGTTCAATAAAACCATATGATTTCTTGCTTTTGATACTTTATTTGAACTAATTATTATTGCCTCATTGCTATTATATATGTATTTTAAGTAAATTTAAAGGCTATTGTTCACTTAACCTACATCTATTTTTATTACCACAAAAATTAATTATTAATTATATTTAGTTATTAGTAGACCAGAACACGTGGACATGTTGTCATTCTTACACTATAATACTGAACTTTGATTTCAGTGATTTAGACTATGAGATGGACACTTGCTTCTTGCACTCTATGTTGCGCTTTACTTTTGCTTTAAAAAAGGATTTCATAGAAATTTGGATTTCATTTGGAGTTTCACTACTGAAGTCCTCTGTTCATTTTTTTCATCATGCTGGAGATGTCTGTTTAAATCTGTTGTTTGCACATTTCTAAGAGTACTTTTAATACTTAAAATTTTTAATAACTTTTAATAATAAAATTGTAATACTTAATTCTAGTGGACTCTAAACATTGCATTTATTTAATGTGAAAACCCAACTGTTGGGGTTAATTGAAACTTTTAGTTGCATTAATTTGTAGTTGCACTCACAGCTGTAATGCCCAGAACATGTGGATATATTGACATTAAGAACATGCTGACTTTCTCATGACTTTGTCATTATTTTCTTTTTATTTCATTTTTATTAGGTTTGTTTACATTTTTACTCTTTTAGTTTTACATTTCGTCAATGGCTTGTTTACATTTATACTTTTTTATGGTACACTACTGAATGGCAAAGTTGCAAGTTTAATAAAATTTTCTTTAAAATTGTTGATTGTTTTTGTGGGAAATTAATCGTTTAGATTAATCGATAAATTAGTCGATAGAGTAATCGAAATAAAAATAGTCGTTAGTGGCAGCCCTACTTAATAACTAAATCCCACAGCTTAACTACTAGTAGAGAGACGCTGCCAGGTAGAATTAATTCAGACACACAATCGTAGAAGGCGTTCAACCCCTAATATATATATATATATATATATATATATATCGCATCGATCTTTCTTCAAAATGATTTCTATATAGAGTAGAAAATTATTTTAAAAAGAATATATATATATATGTATATATAAATATTCATTTTTAAAATAATTTTCTAAACTATATATATATATATATATATGTGTGTGTGTGTGTGTGTTTAGTATTTAGACTTTATTTATATGTTAGTGGAGAGAGAGAGAGAGAGAGAGAGAGAGAGAGCGCACACTTCTGTTGTGTGATCTTTGATGTTCACTCAGCACACGCATCATTTGGATTAAAACTAAATCGTAAAAATAAGACCATTTATAGGGGCATTCACTATAAACATAATTTATTTTCAACCTTAGCCATACACGACTTTCTGGTGAAAGTGAATCTAACAGCCTGTGTAAAATGCGCTAGGCTGTACTACTTGTCCCTCTCATTCTGCACCCGTACAAATTTGTGCACGCGTTGCGCGTGTTTTGCTTGCTTGAGTGTTTCTGCATTATATGAGTGGCTTTGGAATATAAATTGCAGCACGTTTTAGATGAAAAAAAAACACGACTTCTATTTCTGAAAATATCACAATTAGGAGATTTATAACGAGTGGTTCCCTGCATTATTACAGCAAATCGCGTGATTACAGTACTAAGCCGCTGCAGTGGAGCAGCTCTAATGCTATTAAATTAAAGATGATGTACCATAGAGCAAAAAATGAACAGTGAAAGTAACAAAAACTTGTAAAATACAATTTAATGGGCATAATTAAGTATGAAAATAACCAAAGGCTATACAGTCAAACCAAAAATTATTCAGAGACCAGATATAATTTTTTATATTGTTTACTAGTGGGTGCAGGACACTATAGTTCATTTATGTAAGTGAAGATAGCAAAATAAATTATGACAAATTATACCCAAAAATTCTTCATACGGTGGACTACCAGCAAAACGGATACAAATTTGGGACCAAAAATTATTCAGACCGAGTCTGGGAAAAAAACTGAATTTGAGGTTTTCATGAAGCTGGATGACAGCATGCCCAGGAGACTACAGGCTGTCATTAAGGCTAAGGGTTGCCCGACTAAGTATTGATAGTTGTGTAAATACTGTCATACTAACAGCTGTCTGAATTATTTTTAGGTTGATTGTAATTCATTACATACCTTTCTATCAAAGTTATCTAACATTATCAAGCTGAATTTGTTCTGACACAGTTTAACTCTTGAGTTCTGGTCATATTTCATTACCATTTTCTAGGGATGCACCGATACTAGTATCGGTATCGGGCCCTATACTGAGCTCCTGTACTCGTACTCGTACTCGTTAAAATGCCCCGATACCAAAGCCGATACCACACAGCATGTGATAAATGCCATATTCAGACAAAAAAACACAGACAACAGAACAACAGACAGCAGAATGGAGTTATTAGAGATTAAGGATGTCTACGAAGTATATGTATGCAATGAATATAATGTTAAACATTCAGTATTAACGCCTGTATAGCTGATGTGCGCGAGCTGATAAGCAAAGCATGCTGAGTGGATTGAGTGCACTGCGGCGCAGATGCGCGAGCTTGTCGAGTGAAAATACCTTTCTCACAGACATCACTGGAAAGTTTGTAGTTCGGACGGATAGGTCAAAAACAAGTTAGTAAAACAATGCACAAGTTACTTAACGGAAGGGAGAGAGAGATAGAGACCAGATATAATTTTTTATATTGTTTACTAGTGGGTGCAGGACACTATAGTTCATTTATGTAAGTGAAGATAGCTAAATAAAATAAACTATGACAAATTTTACCCAAAAATTCTTCATACAGTGAACTACCAGCAAAACTGATATAAATTTGGGACGAAAAATTATTCAGACCTAGTTTGGGAAAAAAATTGATGTTCAGGTTTTCATGAAGCTGGATGACAGCATGCCCAGGAGACTACAGGCTGTCATTACAACAGACAGCAGAATGGAGTTATTAGAGATTAAGGATGTCTACAAAGTATATGTATGCAATGAATATAATGTTAAACATTCAGTATTAACGCCTGTATAGCTGATGTGCGCGAGCTGATAAGCAAAGCATGCTGAGTGGATTGAGTGCACTGCGGCGCAGATGCGCGAGCTTGTCGAGTGAAAATACCTTTCTCACAGACATCACTGGAAAGTTTGTAGTTCGGACGGATAGGTCAAAAACAAGTTAGTAAAACAATGCACAAGTTACTTAACGGAAGGGAGAGAGAGATAGAGACCAGATATAATTTTTTATATTGTTTACTAGTGGGTGCAGGACACTATAGTTCATTTATGTAAGTGAAGATAGCTAAATAAAATAAACTATGACAAATTTTACCCAAAAATTCTTCATACAGTGAACTACCAGCAAAACTGATATAAATTTGGGACGAAAAATTATTCAGACCTAGTTTGGGAAAAAAATTGATGTTCAGGTTTTCATGAAGCTGGATGACAGCATGCCCAGGAGACTACAGGCTGTCATTAAGGCTAAGGGTTGCCCGACTAAGTATTGATAGTTGTGTAAATACTGTCATACTAACAGCTGTCTGAATAATTTTTGGTTGATTGTAATTCATTACATACCTTTCTATCAAAGTTATCTAACATTATCAAGCTGAATTTGTTCTGACACAGTTTAACTATAGCAAATAAACGGTGATAATGTGAGAAATGTTGAAGGTGTCTGAATAAATTTTGGTTTGACTATCTATTTGATAAATTAAGTTAACCAACTAACATTATACATACTCTTTTGGTTTCTGTACCCAATATTTAAAAAATTTACAAATGCAATAAAAATATCGGTATCGGTACTCGGTATCGGCAAGTACCAAAAATAAATGTATCGGTATCGGGCGAGTACTGGAAAAATCTATCTATCTATCTATCGTCTGTGTATCTTTCTATCTCTCTTTCTATTATTCTGTCGGACTCTCAAAGGTTCTATCATTCTATCTATTGTAACATTAAGTGTCCATCTATTATATATATAAGGCTTTCACTTTTAGTGTACAGTAATTTTATTTTGTCGAGGGGTTTGTACATAAATCAGACGTCTCTTTTAAATTATTCTTTGCAATTGTTTTTTTTCTACCACATTGTTTTTTTTCTCTTTGATCTTAAGTGTATCTGTACGCTTTAATTTCGATAAATGTTTTATCTTGTGCGATCAAGGTTGTGCTCGTTTTCTCTGTAAGTCGGACAGCTCCGTGATAGCTGCCAGGCTTAACAAGCCAGCAGCAGTAGAGGCTGTTAATGCTGCGAGTGACCTTCTGGAGAGCGAGTCTCTGTCTCCCTCTCTGCGGCTCAGCACGAGCTCCGTTTGGTTGTGCTAATGCCACTGGTGTTCTGAAGAGTTGAATCTTGTCTATCTTGTCAACACAGTTGTAGAGGAGAGAAGCTGTCTTTAGCGATGGAAGTAATGGTACATCAACTTTACCCAGAAGATACAGTGAAGTCAAATGAAGAATTCTGGACTCTTGACTCTCATTTTATTTCGCTCTCTCTTTCTCTGCTACCTTTTCATTTCTCTCTTTCTACTTTCTCTCACTGTGTCTGTTCTTTTTCTCATCTAATTTTTATTATTCAAACCTATCTCTGAGTGCGTGTTAAGAAATAGATTTTAGAGCACTACTTGCTGGAAGGGCCTCTTTCTATTGTTGTAGAAAATCACAGAAGGTGCTCTCTGGTTGAGTTTCAATATAGAAAAATGATTGTCCGAGATACTACTTCTGATACAAACCTTAAAAAGCCTTTAATTTAATTGAATGCATTTCTGGAAAAGAACATTGATTGGAATGTGTCAGGCTATGAACAGACTGCAGGTGTATGCTAACAGTGCACCATGTCAGAATAATCATATTTATCAGTTGTAAAGTAAAAATTATGAATGTTGAGATTACTGTTACAAAACAAATGATGACTTTATGAGCTAGTTCTTTTTAGTGAATCAAAAACATACAGTGCAGCCCGCGTAGTCTGATTCCCAAACAAATTATTCTAATGAGTTGATTTATTTTGGTGAGTCAAATACACACAGCTTAAAACTAACTGTGGGGTTGCTGACTGGTTGTTCTTATGACAACATGCACTGTAGTTTGTAAGTGATATATTTAATGAAAATTAATGTTACCACATTTTTTATTTCTTTAAGTATCAGTGATTAATATATACAGTAGTTAAGGCCAATTAGACTAGTCTGTGTAAACACCATTTTTAAAAGTTTTGAGTTTATCTCCTCATTTGGCAATGGAATTGCAATTTTTTTGTCCAAATATGTACTCCTTAGTATTATTAGTTAAACTATTAAGGTATTTGAATCATTGAGTAATCTGAAACAGAAGGGATTTTTAAAGGAATAATTCACACAAAAATGAAAATTCTGTCATTAAGTACTCACCCTCATGTTGTTCCAAACCCGTAAGACCTTCGTTCATCTTCGAAACACAAATTAAGATATTTGGGATGAAAACTGAGAGCTTTCTGACCCTCACATAGACAGCAATGAAGCAATGAGACACGATCAAGGCCCAGAAAGGTAGTAAAGACTTCATTAAAATAGTCCATGTGACATCGGGTTCAACCGTAATTTTATGAAGCTATGAGAATACTTTTTGTGCGCAAAGAAAACAAAAATAACAACTTTATTCAATGATTTCTTCTGTTCTGGGTCAATCTGATTTTGAGTACCAGACAATAATTGTTTTTAACAGGTTTTGGGTACTAGACAAACAGATATTTTCTGATGGCATTTGGTGTGCTCTCGAATTTCATAAAAAATATCTTAATTTGTGTTCCAAAAACGAACGAAGGTCTTACAGGTTTGGAACGACATGAGGGTGAGTAATTAATGACAGAATTTGAATTTTTGCGTGAACTATCCCTTTAAGAACTGCTTTTTCTTAGGGCACGTTAGATCGTGCCAACATCCTGCTGACTACACAAAGATATTAGTTTATGCTGACATCCTGCTGAAGAATCTAAGGTTGAGTCTCCATGTCATGAACAGTGGATCCAACCCCCAGCGCCAGATCCAATCAGTATATACCACAAACTATAGCAATGGAAAATTACTGCTTCAGAACATCATCCTGTGGTTTTAAAAACCGTGAAATGGAGACATTCTCTTACTGTCTTACTAGTGAAGACAAATATTCCTGGAAACCACAAAATCATGAAATTAACAGTTTGAAAACAAATATAATAGTATAATATAATATAAAATTACTGATTAATGAATGAATCAATAAAAGGGGTCTACAATTAGTCTAAATGATTAAATGGAACAATAAAATGTTTAAATGCTAATTATTAGAAATAACTGAATGTAAAAGAAAGAAAAGAAAGCACAACACAGAGACATCTTTCTGGCTGCTAAGTGCTTCTTATTTCCAATCAATCGGATACTTGATCCATCGTGGTAGATCAGCTGATGAATCATTTGAATTTAGATGTATTCTCTCCTCAATGCATCTCAATCTGTCCCCTTCCTCTCTTAATGACATGCTGTTCTGGCACGGTATCGTTGATGCCAAGAGCTCAGCTGTTATCCCCTCCCAGCAGTCAAGAGTTAGTGGGAAACTTATTTTATGCCTCTGCCTCTCATTCGAATATTAAAGATATTTTGCTTATAAACTGCCTCTGCAGGACACTAGTCTCTATTATTGAAGAGGAAGCGAGGAAAGTAGTGAGAGGATAGTAATGTAAGGTCTGGATTAGCTCCCTGCTGCTCGTGCAGGGCTGTATTGGGTAGTGGATGACTAGGTTGGCCTCTCCATTGTGCTAAACTGGCGATAGAGGAATGGGAGTTTTGCATGTGGAGTGCATGTGTCTGTGATCGCTCATTTTGAGATGAATAGACTCAGAACGGATGAAGAGGAGGAGCGGAGCGAGGGAGATTAATGACAGGGAGGGGGTGAGGAGCAGAAGTGTAGAACGAAGGATTAGAGAGCAATGATCCGGAAAACAAATCTGACACATGGTATCCTATATGTTATGTGTGTGTGTGTTAAATGTAAAGTTGAAATGGGAGGCCATGTGTGTCATTTCACATGTTCATCACAGTGGTGCATCTGAAGTGTAAACTGCTGTTGTTGTGGTGTTGTAAGGAGAATATCAACTTGGAATCTGTAATGGGTTGACTCAACATTTATTCTGAAAAAAAAAAATGTCAGTAAAATAAGCATGTGTGGTCAACCTTGATAGATTTCTCTCCTGTTTGGGATGAAGTAGAATTATAAACTGTATTATTAATATTTTATTATATTGTATTTGTACAGTCTATTTTGACATTACAAGAGTTGCTCAATGTCATGAAACTACAAGGTGCTTCCTAGAAAATAAATGTAATGATCATATAAGGCTGGTATATTGTTGCAAATTTTTTTAAAAGAGGAAATTAATGGTAATGTTTACGCGTCTGTATGTATATGTAGACACACACACACACACACACACACATACTGTATATAATTAATGACACAATTGATTAATCAAATCAATTGGAAATGAATTGCACGTCATATCTGGCTGAGAAATTGACCACAAAAAACTGAAAGTCGTTATTGTGTTAAATGAGAAAAGCATCAGAAAGTAGCTTTAGAAAGAAATGTTTTATTTGATTCGACATAAAATTTATTGCACAAACTTTTAGGCCATGATTTTTTTTTTCAGAAGCTGCATCTGAATGGGTGTTTAGATATATCTACTGACAGTTTGTTGCAGCATGAATGCATTTACACTGCAATTGCAATAGTATAAATAATGGTGTTAGATCAATTAGTTTTAAATGGTATTAAAGTGTTTTTTTTTATTAAAGGGGTCATCGGATGCTAAATTCACTTATAAATGTTGTTTGAACATAAATGTGTGTTGGCAGTGTGTGTACACATCTACCCTATAATGATAAAAATCCACCCAGTGGTTTTTATTTAATCTCTAAAAATAATATACCCTTTTTCAAATCAGGCCGTTCTCAGCTTCTTGTCTGTGTGACGTCACACAGACGAAAGCCGCTCCCACGATAGTTGATTGACATGGCCGTCTTACCTTAGGACCCACCCTGAGTGAGGTGCAACAGTCTGACCGCCATTGTTTCACTTCCGGAGCAGATGTAGACAAGAATGGCTCCATAGCGATTGAGGTGTTTTGTTGATGATGGATGTAATTGTAACAGAGACGCTGGAGTAGGGCTGGACGATATGGGCAAAATTTATATCACGATATATTTCTTAATTTCGGTCGATACGATATAATTCCGATATCGATATGAACACTATTAAAAAAGCCTCATAAAAACGGCCAAGTACGGCCACAACAGATGTCTGTACCTACAAACTTATTAGGCAATGAGTCCAAACACAAACATCAGTCCTATCAGGCGTCAGAACAAAAGGGGCAAGAGTCAAGAAGACAGGCAGAATCATACACAGGAAACCAATCAGCAACAGAGGAAGAATAACGCTTGGAAAGGCAGGTAAACTGGCAATACTTCGCAATCGGCACATGGACTGGTCTCAGTTTATATGAGAGTCAAACAGGAAGTGAAAGCAGAGGGAGTGGAGCACGGTCAGTACTCGGGCGAGGGCTCCCTCTGCTGGCTTGGCGTTACAGTAATAATGAACATAGCAAAAAATTGTCATTTACTCCTTACATCTGAGCCACTGAAGATGCAGTGGATTACTTTTGTCTGTGAAGGGAATGCGTCCCCTGATCTACCTAAATGCGTCTATGTTCGCACAAATCATTTGTGATCCAACTTCACTTACAGCAGAAGTGAGTATAAGGGTTTTTTATGAATCTTTGCAATCGCCTTTCCTAATAACGTGCTAGTTAGCAAGTTTCGCAGCTAAAGTAAACAGTCTCTCAGAGCACGGCTGGTCACTCCACAGAAGAGAGGGGCGGGGTGAGCAGAGCTCATTAGCATTTAAAGCAACATGCAACAGAACGGGGTGATGTCTGCAGAGCTGATTTTGACAAGGGAAAAAGGGCGTTGTTTTACACTACCATTGAGAAATTTTAACCAAAGTATGTTATAAACTTTTCATTAAGACCCTAAAGAATCATATCAACTTGTGGAAAATGGGCATCCAATGACCCCTTTAATATGGAAATAAGAAACTATTTTTTAATTAAATATAGTCCCAATAACAAACTAATACTGCCTTTTTCAATAACTAATTAATTAACATGTTAAATTGACAACACTGATAGATATTATATTATACTTCACAAGAACAGTTTTCTAGTTTCATGTTTTTTTTAATATATTTAATATTAAATGCCATTTATTTCTGTGATGGCAAAACTGAATTATAGTGCTCATAAAAAAATATTTCTTTTTCTTCCCAATGCTAAAAACAGTTGTGCTGCTGAATTTTTTTATGGAAACCATGATACACATTTTTACATCTTTCTTTAATGAATAGAAAGAACAGCATTTATTTGAAATATAATTTTTATAATTAACAAAACAGTTAATGTCTTAACTGTCATTTTTGATCACTTTAATTCTTGCTTGCTGAGTAAAAGAGCTAATTTCATTCCGAAAAAGAAAAAGAAATCTTACTGACCCCATGACTGGAGTCCCACCTCTCCTGATGGGATCAACTCCAAAAGGGAAGAGGAGGAATTAAGACAGGAAATTAATATTGGGGGCACGTAAATTAATAGAAGTCAGAAAATTAAAGAGGCAAAGACACACACATACAGACTGGCAAATCAGGCACACATTAAACATTTAGTGAAAATCCACAAAATATGAATATATAAACACATACGTAAAATATTATACTACAGCCGTTAGATTAACAAGCCAAGCCCCCCTCCCCGCAGCCCCATCAGTGTTGTTACCTCATTAAAGCCGAATCAAGGTAAAGGATCAGTCCATCTCGGACCCCAGGGGAGTGGCTTTGATGTTGAGTAGAGCGTGGAGACCTGAAAGAGAGAAAGACAGAGAGACTGTGAGATTTCGCCATGCGGCATGACTAACATGGCAACACCCACAACCGACTTCACACATGAGTGCACACACAGAACAATCATTTACAGGCATGTACAGAGTTATACATCAGTGTGCATGCATTCATGTGCACTGTCATACATGTGTGCATAGCTTTAAAATGCTTTTGCTTATTTGCTACTGACTGCTTACACAAACACACACTCGCATCAATGTATGCATACTGGATGTGAAGAGTTCATTAACGTGCTTATTATAAACATCTGAAATCATTCATCACCAATGTACCAAAGTCATTTCATTTTGACATTTGAACTGCCTGGGATTTGTTTCAGGAGTGAAGTGGTCATTTAGATGTTAAGGGAACAAAATGTGTCTCGTTCACAGGCTTTGATGCAGCAGATGTCAGATCTGGTGAACTGCGGTTCATATTTCTCTACCCTCTTTCTCCTGATCCTTGTTCCCTTTATCCAAACTTTGGTGAAAAGAAAAAATATATATACTTAACTTTGGATTTGTCACTTTTTCTTTGTAATGAGCTGGAGGCAAGAAGAATACAAGAAAAATGATTGAGCAAGCAAATTCTCATCTCTCTCTTTGACATACTGTATGTACTGTTGAAAACCAGTATGAACTATAACTATAACCGACTGATATCCTATTATAATGTGATTCGCCTTGATGCTTCTGTTCTCATGCATGCATGTATCTTTGTTTCTTGCAGGATGACCATTCCATGTTCTTCCAGTTTGGACCCTCTATAGAGCAGCAGGCCTCTGTCATGCTTAACATAATGGAGGAATATGACTGGTACATATTCTCCATTGTCACCACCTACTACCCAGGATACCAGGACTTTGTCAATCGGGTGAGTTGTCGCTATTCATTTTTTCTCAATTCGGTTCCATTTTAATTTCAGTTTAGCTGTTAATTTAAGCAGGTGTAGAAGTAATACACTATATATCAGGTCAAGTTTTAGGTCTTCATCCAAACCCCAATGTATGTTTATGATTCAAGTAATCTTGAAGATAAAACACATGAGTTCTGATGTCAGTTCAGTTCAGGTGTTATTTCATACTAAGCTTAGAAGACTGCAGGAACTCATCAAACATAGTTTATATGTTAGCTAATATATATATATTTACATGTACAATTTTTTATATATTTACATATACATTCAAAAGTTTGGAGTTGGTAAAAAGATTTAAAAATGTTTTTTGCAAAAATCTCTTATGCTCACCAAGGCTGCATTCATTTTTTTTTTAAAACATACAGTAAAAACAGTGATATTGTGAAATAATATAAAAAATGTTTTAAAACGTAAATGTGATTTTATCATTTTTTTTATTTTGATCAATATTGGTAATAATAAAATATGTATTATTATTATTATTTAAAACAGTTGAGTTGCTTACTATTTTTGTGGTAACTGTGATACATTCGTCCCCCCCCAGAATTCTTGAATAGAAAGAACAGCATTTATTTGAAATAATATAATTTTTTTTGTAACAGTGTCTATAAAAATCTTTGATCAATATAATTTTAACGTAGTTTGTACGATTTTAATAATAAAATTAACACAAAACACAAAATAAACGACTGTCGCGCACAAACAAACCCAAAACACAAAATAAACTCCAGGCCTGGTCCTCTCTCATCCGACACTGTCGTCACTCCTCCCTTTTATCCTTCCGGAGCTCCTCCGTGAGACTCGAGACCGGTGAGTGGTGCAGGTGTCGCTCATTATCAATTACTCCACCGGCCTCGCTCCGTGAGCCGTGGGAACGGAGCCCCCACTCGTCACAATAATGTGTCCTTGCTGCATAAAAATATACTTTCTTGAAGAAAATCTTACTGATTGCGCACTTTTGAACAGTATTTTATATACTGTATGTGTATTATTGTAGTTGTTATTACATTTATTTATTATTTTAAAGTTATGTTTAACACTGAGAGTTTAACAATTGTTCCCTGGATTTTATTTCTGAAGGAATTTGGAGTGGTGCAGAAAAGCATTGCAATGTGCTTGCTAAGATGTTCTGCATGTTTTTAGCATGTTGCTATGTGCTTGCTAGGGTTTTTACCAGGCCTTGCTAGGTGATTTCCAGTGTGTTTTGAGTGGTTGAAAGAAACACATCTCAGTTTAAATGGCTCATGATCATAATCCCACCAAACAATCCATTCAGAACCTGCTCTTGTTTATCAAATCACTGAAATGCATCATCAGGGTGTATAAACACTCACCTATCCAGAGCTACACCAATTTGGCCAAATTGAGATAGGGATCTCGTGAAACCCCAGACTGCTGTTTGCTTCACTGCCCCCAATTCTGGAAACTCTAGCTGGTTCGATTCACACCCTAATTCCGAGGTTCTCACTCCTGCTGGGGCGCCAGCCGCTGCGGTTCAAGTCTCTTTCATCATCAGAAGTTTGCCAATGCTCCTGTCTCAACTAATTCTCTCTTCCTCTCCTCTATCTTCTGTATGCTAGGGCTTCTGTCAAAACTAATACACCCGTCCTCTCCCCTACTTTCACTATTCGTCGCTCCTATAGGAACTAATGCTGCTTTCCTCTCAAATTTGAAGTCTTATTGTTTTTTATTTCAAGGCATAGTTCACTCAAAAATGAAATTGTGTCATCATTTACTGACCCTTATATCATTCTTAACCCGTATGGCAACAGAAAAGAGTCTGCACGCAAGATAGAAAGTCAAACGGGTTCGGAATGACATGAGGGTGAGTAAATGATGACTAGTGGAATTTTCCCTGTAACCATCTTTCTGTTCATTCATCACACGCCTCTCACAGTATGCGCCTTTAGCCTTGTATACATGCCCTATAATAGTAGTGTTGACCCTTTTAATTCATGCAAGCAAAACAGCCTTTTATAGAACAAGGTTATTATTGTTAACTAAAACTAGAACTATTTAAAGGGGTCATATGATGCTGCTAAAAAGAACATTATTTTGTGTATTTGGTGTAATGAAATGTGTTCATGTGGTTTAAGGTTCAAAAAACACATTATTTTTCACATACTGTACATTATTATTTCTCCTCTATGCCCCGCCTTTCTGAAACGCGTCGATTTTTACAAAGCTCATCGGTCTGAAAAGCGAGGTGTGCTCTGATTGGCCAGCTATCCAGAGCATTGTGATTGGCCGAATACCTCAAGTGTGTGATGGAAATGTTACGCCCCGTACCATACTGTGATGCCCTGTGTCCCGGCGCGACGAGACAAAACCAATAAAACCCATTACAAATGAGGCATTTGTTGCATCCAGTGGGGACATAGTTACTGATTATAATGACTTATACTGTCTTTTTACGCGTTGCGTTGCATATCGCACCGCATAAACATAGAACCATCTTTGCATTTGTGATCAGAGAAACAACAAACAACAAGCGCTACTCTACACTGCTCAAAACTCGCGTTTGAATCATCAGTGGCAAATTCTTTTAATATGAAAACATACTTACAGGCTGTGAGTCAGAAGCGCCAGACTGTCCTTGCAAAGTTGGAACTGCCCCACTTTATAGAAACAGTCTTTGTGTGTAGACGGCATTGTAGGCTACTTTCCCATGTCCTTCGTAAAATGCGCTGCACACATCTGAATATTTGGGTTGAACTGTTCTGGAACAGTGTTGTAAACAAAGTAGTTTCGCTTTCACAACGAAACACACAGTGTCTCCACGACATGGCGGCGGCAACAATACTACAGCGAGAGTAAAAGTTACACCTTCTTTCTTTGCGTGAACATTTGGGCGGTGTTATGCAAATCTTCCCACACAGTGACGTAGACATGTGGGGGTGTGTTTAAACGAGGCATTTTAGGAGGGCGTGGACAAGTCTGAACTTTTATAAAAAATATCTCTTTGGGTTTGAGACTTTAGTCTTTGCAACTTTAGGGATCTTATCTATTCACGACTTGTAACACTCCAAAGAGAAAGGAAAACTTGAAATCGCATCATATGACCCCTTTAATATTATTATATAGTATATAAATAAAACTAAAATATCTCAGATATGAATATAGTGATCTTTCAGTACAGTGGGATTGAAATCTCAGAGTATCAGTGTACTAGGGACAATCACAGTCATTTTTGTAGATTTACCCCTGTGGTACCGGATGCTCACACTACACTTGACTGCATGTGTGTAATGATACTGTCAGTGCAATTTGCAAGTCTGTCAAATTGGCTGGAAATATTGGGCGATACAGAAATATGCATCATCAGA
>NW_015505196.1:6284321-6309970 GCF_001515645.1 Sinocyclocheilus grahami | reverse complement strand
CGTTTGAATCATCAGTGGCAAATTCTTTTAATATGAAAACATACTTACAGGCTGTGAGTCAGAAGCGCCAGACTGTCCTTGCAAAGTTGGAACTGCCCCACTTTATAGAAACAGTCTTTGTGTGTAGACGGCATTGTAGGCTACTTTCCCATGTCCTTCGTAAAATGCGCTGCACACATCTGAATATTTGGGTTGAACTGTTCTGGAACAGTGTTGTAAACAAAGTAGTTTCGCTTTCACAACGAAACACACAGTGTCTCCACGACATGGCGGCGGCAACAATACTACAGCGAGAGTAAAAGTTACACCTTCTTTCTTTGCGTGAACATTTGGGCGGTGTTATGCAAATCTTCCCACACAGTGACGTAGACATGTGGGGGTGTGTTTAAACGAGGCATTTTAGGAGGGCGTGGACAAGTCTGAACTTTTATAAAAAATATCTCTTTGGGTTTGAGACTTTAGTCTTTGCAACTTTAGGGATCTTATCTATTCACGACTTGTAACACTCCAAAGAGAAAGGAAAACTTGAAATCGCATCATATGACCCCTTTAATATTATTATATAGTATATAAATAAAACTAAAATATCTCAGATATGAATATAGTGATCTTTCAGTACAGTGGGATTGAAATCTCAGAGTATCAGTGTACTAGGGACAATCACAGTCATTTTTGTAGATTTACCCCTGTGGTACCGGATGCTCACACTACACTTGACTGCATGTGTGTAATGATACTGTCAGTGCAATTTGCAAGTCTGTCAAATTGGCTGGAAATATTGGGCGATACAGAAATATGCATCATCAGAATTGTGGGTACGATAATTTCATCTTCCTCTAGTTCTGACTGCAGTAGATTATAATGGAAAGCATCTCTGTGGACTCATGTTTGAACAATTTGTTATGAGGAAATGCAGTTTAATTTCTCTCAGACAGAGCAGAGCAGTTCTGTGCATTTTGAAATGTGGGTTAGGTCTGTTTCTTTACAAATCATAGAGCTCAAAAAATTTTTGGTATCTGGATGAAATGCATGATGGGAATTTCACTTTTTATGATTAGTGTTTATTCCTTTAAATAAAAATTTAGCTTTCCCTTTCTCTCTCTCGTTGTCTTTTGGCAGTTTTCTTTTTAAACTCTCTCTTCTCTTTATATCTAAAGAACAAAAGCAAAAAGAGCTGGAGGCAGCAGGAGGGTGTTACAGGACATGCCTTTTTTCATCTTTCTTTGTCTGTTTTGCCTTCATCCAGATCCGGAGTACCGTGGAGAACAGTTTTGTTGGCTGGGAGCTGGAAGAGGTGCTGCTGTTGGACATGTCAGTAGATGATGGCGACTCAAAGATCCAGAACCAGATGAAGAAGCTCCAAAGTCCTGTTATACTACTGTATTGCACTAAAGAAGAAGCCATGACCATTTTCGAGGTGGCACATTCTGTCGGCCTCAGTGGTTATGGTTACACCTGGATTGTACCATCTCTGGTGACAGGGGATGCAGATAATGTACCCAGCGTCTTTCCAACAGGTAAGAAGAAATATAAATAATGTGTATATATATATATATATATATAGTATAAATGTTATAATAAAATTTTCTTCAAAATAAAATTCTCGCATAATTCAGTGATGCATGCTATTTCTTTGCTATTGTTTGTGAAATTTACTAGCAATTTCTGACTGAAAATAGATTCTACACCATTTTTGTCAGTGTATCAAAATATTTCAGATGATATAACACTTACTAATCTTTGTAAAATCTCGAAATTATATACATTTTCATACTGCACATTATTATGCTGTAATGCCTAAATTCACTTTAGCATTTCAAACGATTGATTGTAGTGAAGTTGATTATCTTGTGACTAAATTGTATAGAATTTTCATTTTTGATTACTGGCCATCAGTATTTAGCAGCTTGTCAACATTGCTCAGAATTTTAAATTACATTAAATTTTATATTATAATGTTTTTATTATTATTATTATCTATAATATGTAGAAGTGTTGTTATTGTTAACTAAAACCACAACTGTTACTATTAAAAATAGTTTTCGGTATATAAAAGTCTGAAATAAAATAAAATATTAACAAAAATTAGATGAAAACTTAAACCTAAAAAATGTAAATTAAAATGAGAAACACTGCTTTGTCAACTAGCTGAAATAAACAGGCTTACATTTAAGTACTAAAATTAATAAATAAATCAAAATAAATAAAACTATAGAAATATTTTGTCACAGTCTCTCGGGGAGGAAGGAACGAAGGAGACGCTGGAGAATACGTAAACTAGAATTTAGATACAAAATAAACAAAGGAATACAAAACACAGGAACTTCAGGGATGACATTTAGCAGACAGAATGACATTCAACAGTAGACAGAAAACACTGGGAAACACAGGGTTTAAATGCTCAGAAACTAATGGGACACACATGGGAACAATACGAACTAAATGGGGAACACCTGGACTCAAATAATAACAAATGAGGACAGGACACAGGAAGAACCAAATAAGGGCAAACAGGAACATACATGTGACATATTTAGCTACAAAAACTACACATTTTATATTTCAGATGATTGTATTTACTGAATTTACACTTCCTGTATCTCAGGTTTGATCTCTGTTTCCTATGATGAGTGGGACTATGGACTGGAGGCTCGAGTACGTGATGCTGTAGCCATAATCGCCATGGCAACCTCCACAATGATGCTGGATCGGGGTCCTCACACGCTGCTTAAGTCTGGATGCCACGGCGCACCTGACAAGAAAGGCAGCAAGTCAGGAAACCCCAACGAGGTGCTGAGGTGAGTCAGGCTTAGCGGGGTGCCAGGGTTCAAACACTGACATCTGGGGTCTGCAATCATACACGTAAACAGGCAGCCTTGCCAGCATACATGCACTTGCAACACCTGCTCAGGAGGGTTTCCGAACTAATTTTTAGTAGTGTTTTGAAAAGGGTAAAGAGCCCTAGACAGGTGTACAATCATACTGTACACGCATACATACATACATACATACATACACACCATGGTTGGCTGCTGTTAGATGCTGTAGGTACTGTAGGAGACAGATCTTTACATTACCACTTGCGTACTTTGGGATAATGGGTGTTATTTTCATGATAACATTTTTATCCGGGATTTTCTTGGTGATCTGACATACAGTACTGTTCAAAAGTTTGGGGTCAGTGAGTTTCATTTATTTTTTATTCAGTAAAGTATCAGGATAGACATTTATATTGTTACAAAAGATTTCTGTTTTAAATAAATGCAGTCTCTATTCATCAAAGAATCCTAAAAACCACATCATGGTTTCCAAGCATTTTCAACATTAATATTAAGAAATGTTTTTTTGAGCAGCAAATCAGCATTTTAGATTGATTTCTGAAGGATTGTTTGACATTGAAGACGCTGAAATTCAGCTTTACCACCACAGGAACAAATGACATTTTAAAGTATATTTAAATAGAAAACTTTCATTATAATTTGTTGCAATTTTCACAATATAATTGTTTTTACTGCATTTGTAAACAAAAATGCAGCTTTGGTGAGCACAAGAGACTTTTTTCATAAACTTAAAAAAAAAATCTTACCAGCACCAAAGTTTTGAATGGTGGTGTATATTACTGAAATATAAGCTTGTTTTGGAGATTTATGTTTTTACCCATTTAAGTTTTGGTTTTTGGTTTACTCAGTTTTCAGTGAACTATTATGCTTAAACATCATGTTTGTGTTCAAAATATATTAATATATAGGTTAATTTAAAAAATCAATTTAATAAAATTATCGTAATCAGGTTATCAATATTGATGATACTGGCCATTATTGGTAAAAAAAAAAGAAGTAAATTTCCAAACATTAATTTTGCCATTAATTGTAATAATCCAGTGAGGTTTTTGTCTGACAACAGCCAGTGCTCCACACAGAGATCTGATCAGATCATCATCCAGTCTATCTGGAATGTCATGAAGAAACAGAGCAAACTGAGACAGACTAAATCCAGAAGAACTGTGGAAACGTCTCCAAGACGCTTTTAGAAACCTACCTGCAAAGCTCCCTGAAAAACTATGCACAAGTGCACCGAGAGCGAAAGCTGCTTTAAACACAAAGGATGGTCACACCAAATGTTGATTTAATTTAGTTAATAGAAGTTAACTGATAAAGAAAATCTATCTATGATATTATTTTTGACAGCATCCTCATTTAGCAGCATTTTTACATAAGTGCCTAAAACTTTTAACAGTACTGTAGCTTTGCAGGTAGGTTTCTTGAAGGTCCAATTCTCACTATTAACAAACCGTTAACTATGACTTTTGCCTCAATAAACTCAATAAACTCATTTGCTGCTTATTAAAGCAAGGTAGTTGTTAAGTTTAGGTATTGGGTAGGATTAGAGATGTAGAATATGGTCATGCAGAATATGTGCTTGCTTTATAAGCACTAATAAACAGCCAATATGTTAATAATAGTGTTAATAAAGAATAACAATTTGGTCCCTTTGTAAATTCTCTTTGCCACCTTGAAGAATTCTCAGTTACTTTAAAGTGTAGATAGACGGCCGGGAAGTAAGAAAACACACAGTCAAATGTATCCTCAATACTTCAATTTATTCATAGAAATACAGATATTATATAGGCATATGTCGAGGGGAGTTTCATCCTCTTAACCAATGAGGATATGAATAACATACACGTAGGATCGTTGGCCAAGAACATGTGTTTATATAAAATAGCCACATGTACAGAAAAACATGGACATATTAGGAATAGACTTTTGCGAAGAATGCTGAACTGTCTTCATGGTTTCATCACGAACTCCTTTACCCTTGTAGTCCTAACATTCATGTCTTTATTGGGGACATTTGAACCAAGAGAAGCTAATGTATACATTTAAGCATGCATACTTTGCATATAAGTAAGACATATTTAAAACATAATATCAAGAGAGAGAGATGGATATAGAAGGAGGAATTCAGAGAGAATGCGTTGTATATATAAGAATGAGAGAGAGGGAGAAAAAGGAGGGGTAAGACCTGTCTGGACTCAACAGAAAGACAGAGAGTGTTTTCTAACAAATAGGCATGCTAACAAGCAACTGCTTAATAGAGAGAATTGGTGTGTTACTACCAAGGGGCATCTGATCATTTGTGATTGGATCAGCTGATTTGGACCTAATACCAGGTGTAAAGCGAGTCGTAGATTGAGCAGCATTCTATTATAGCCATACTGTACCTGTAACACCTCTTGCAGAAAGAACGAGTGAGAGTGACAAATGGATAACAAAAGAGAAAAAGAGAGTGCATTATTGGTAATGTGGGTCTGCTGTAGGTCCTCGCTGAAGCACCTTTCACTTTTCTTTCCCCATTATGTCTCCTCTGACATTCAGCCCGCACCCACGTGTCTGTACCGGCCCGGCTGTTATTTTCATCTTAGAAACATAAATATCCATCGTAATACAAAAGTGAGCTTTTCATCTGAACTTGTCTGTTCTCTCTTGTACTGTTATTTGACATTTAGTATTGAGGGGCACTGATTCCTAAGTATTAATTTGCGTTTAGGCTCGGTCACACTCTCTTTTAGCCAGTCATTTGATCTGCTGGTGAGGAGTTAATTGAATGCTCGAGGCAGAGTAGGATTAGGAAGCCGAATGGAACAACAGTGGGAGCCCAGCCTCTCTCTCTCTCTTCTGCATCTAGTTTTCAGCCTTTCTTTCTGTCTGCCTGTCCCCTCCCTTGATTAACTCTAAGCATATGCAAACATGGCAAAGGAGGATAATTGTAACACTTTTGGGTTTTTGCTCATTGATCTAGGGAGCATTTAGACTAAAGCTTACAATTTTGCCACACACATTGTTGACCTATCAGCAATCATTACCTGTGCCAATTAAATCTATTACCTAATCAAACTGGATAACATTACTCACAAGTGCGGTGTTACATTTACTCACCTAGACTCAGTAATTGTAGGCTCTCTAATACGTATTTTAATGTAATAAACTTTAAACCTCAGAGACAATCTTGAAATGCAACAGTAACAAATTAAAATCTACCTCTCATCCAGACTTTAATATGAACAGTTGTGGCACACGTATGCTGGGTTCCCTCAGTGTATTCATCACGTGCCAATTTCAACAGAACAGACGTTGGACTCACCTTTCCTCTTGTTTAGAGGAGGCTGTTATAATTGTGTACTGTATACTGTACCGTATAGGTAATTGCAGGCTTTTTATAATATGATATTAGTGTCACGGCGCGGTCAGGAAAGACACACCGTGTGAGCGAGGGTTTTGGGTCCAAGTGCAGGTTTATTTACTGCCAGGGAAAACAAAGGGAAAAAAACAGAACATAAACAGAGCTGAGACTCTGAAACAGGCTAGAAACACGCAAATGGGCACTGATGCAATACGGCCAACCACTGGCTTGCATCAGTCCCGGAACAGACACTAGAAACACTCGTAACGCTCGTGACTACAAACAAACAGTAAACTCGTGACACAACTCAACCAAACATTAGTTATCCGCCCCGAGTGGCGTGGGGAAGGCGCCTAAATAGTCCTCATGACGGGCCACAGCTGTGTGAGAGTGAGTGTGTGCACAGGTGTGTGGAGTGCAGGTGATGGAGTCCCGGATGGGCGACAGCTGTGTGTGTGTGTGAGTGGGTGCCCAGGTGTGTGGTGTCAAGGTGACGGAGAAAGAGTCCGGGAGGATGGGAGATGGCGACCTCTGGTGGTGAGAGGGAGAACACCAGACGCCAGCCCCTGACAATTAGGCCCAAAAATCAGAATCAGAATCATAAAGAATTTTATTGCCAAGTGTGTTTGCACACACAAGGAATTTGTCTTGGTGACATGAGCTTCCAGTGCAGACATGCATATAATTTGACATACATATCATATCATACATAAAATAAAATGAAATATAACACTAATGAAAAATAGCCTACATTCAAAATGATAAATGATTTAATTTATTTTAAACACAATTATGACAATAAAGATAAAAACTAGAATTTTAACTAATAGATGCCATATTTAAATTTTTTGTCATAATTCACTCACCATTGATCATGTTGTTCCAAAACTGTATGACCAAACCTGCATATTTCCACAATATATTTTTTCACCAAATATTAAGCACAACTGTTTTCAACATAATAACTACTTGAGCAGTAAATCAGCATATTAGAATAATTTCTGAAGGATCAGGTGACACTAAAGACTGGAGAAATGATGCTGAAAATTCAGCTTTGCATCACAGAAATAAATTACGTTGTAAAATATATAAATAAGAAAACATATGGTAATGATATTTCTGTCAGGATTCTGGATGGTTCTGTGTCACGTTTTGCCCGTTTCTGGTCCTGTGTTTTCTTATTTGGTCTTATTGCTGTCCTTTTTAGTTTGATTATTAGTTGATTCCTCGCACCTGTTTGCCCCTCGTTATCCAGTCCTTATAAGCCCCAGTCTGTTCAGTTTGTATCAGCCCTAGCCCACCGATGACGGAGAGCCAATTCCCGGCACGATCAGCGAGCCAGTGCAAAGCCGTGCGACTGAGCAGAGGATCGCCCCGGATGTAGAGCTCAACCACGAGGGAGGCAGAGGGTGAGCGGAGTATGGCGCGGTGAAATTGCCAAACCGAAGAGGAGGGGGATCCAATCCCCGAATTAATATGTGAATGCCCGGAGACTCACAAATGCTCGCCCTCCCACCCGCTCCTGCCTCCTCCACCGCTGTCGTCTGGCAGCCCCTCTGCTCGCCTTCAGCTCACCATCATTACGGTGTGAGCTCCGTGGGTCTGCCATCCTCCAGCATCGCCATGGCTGGAGAATCCCTCACCTCCGCCTCCAGCCTCCGTGGCCCAGACTCCGCCTCGGCCCGTAGACCCAGCGGCTCCACCTCGGCTCCTAGCTCCCTCGCCTCCACCGTCACCCGTCGATCCACCAGCTCCAGCGGGCTCCCTCGTCCCTCCGGCTCCGCCTTGGTGTGGCGTCGACCTGCCATCGCCTCAGGACTCCGTTCCTCCGGCTGCACCTCATTGCTCTGTCCCACCGGGTCCATTGGGCTCCTTCCTCCCGCCAGCTCCACCTTGGTCCTCAGTCGCTCCGGCTCCACCGTGGATCTCCGGATCTCCGCCTCGGTCGCCAGAGCCCTCGGCTCCACCCTGGCCCCCCGGATCCTCGGCATCCCCCTGGCTCGTTGGCTCTCTGTCTCCACCTCGGGCTCCTCCAGCACCTGCTCCGCTACCGTTGGTCAGCCCCCTGGAGCTGGTGGCCATTCCTCCTCCATGGCTCCGCTCTCTGTCGGCTCCACCGTGGGTCTACATTATGGCTGTGGCCTGGGTCCAGCTTTGCTCCTCCTGCTCCAAGCTCCTCCTAACTCCTCCCTGGCTCCTCCCTCCATCGTCTCCTTCCTGGACTCTGTCTGCTAGCCCCCTCCCAGACATCCGTCCTCCTCCTGAGCGTCCTCCTTAGTACCCACCAACCCCCCGTTGTTCTACGGTGCGAGGATGCACCTTCCGGGAGGGGGGCGATATGTCAGGATCCTTGATTGTTCTGTGTCATGTTTTGCCCCTGTTTCTGGTCCTGTGTTTCCTTATTTGGTATTGTTCCTGTCCTTGTTTAGTTTGATTATTGGTTGATTCCCAGCACCTGTCTGCCCCTCGTTATCCAGTCCTTATAAGCCCCAGTCTGTTCAGTTTGTATTTGTCAGTTCTACTTGTGTACTACGTGTGTTGCTCAAGCTCCTGTTGTGATGATTCCCATTGTTTCCTTTATTAAAGACTGCTAAACGTTCCTTCGTGACTCCAGCATGTTCCCTGAACAGCGTAACATGGCAATTTCACAACATTACTGTTTTTGATCAAATAAATGTAGCTTTGGTGGCATAAGAGACTTCTTTCAAAAACGTTAAAAAATCTTAATGACCCCAAACTTTTGAAGGGTAGTGTTTTTTTTACAGTATTTATCTACCTACAATTTCTTCATTCATCTCTTTTCTTCTATGGCTTCTTTCTGTTTACTTCCATCTGATTAGTTTTAAGCCAAAGATTCACGCTTTAAGGTCCAATTCTCGATATTAACACCATTAACTGCAACTTTTGCCTCAGTAAACTCCTAATTTGCTGTTTATTATTAGTTAGTTAAGTAGTTGTCAAGTTTAGGTATTGGGTTGGATTAGGGATGTAGAATATGGTCATGCAAAATATTTACTAAAAACAGCCAATATTTTAATAATATGCATTACAATAATCGGTTAATAGTGAGAATTGGCTGAAGGTCAGCTGAAGGTTTTGGCATGGTTAGAGAAGGTTAGATGAGATACATGTACCCTATAAAGGTTGAGAGTGAGATTAAATGAGGTTACATGTACTTATCTCAGATAAATTGATTGCAAGAACATGTGTGGGTTATTCTTGTGAAAAAAAATAATTTTATTTGAAACGTTCTTGAATTTTAACAGTGTTGGGGAAGCTACACTGAAACTGTAGCTTGACCAGCTACAAGCTACTCGTAAATTAAAGTAGTTAAGCTACATTCAAGCTACCCTTCTGAAAAAGTAGCTAGCTACACTACAAGTTACTGTCAAAAAGTAGCTAGCTACATTGAAATTTTCCATTAACATTTTTTTTTATTATTCTTTTTTTGGTAACACTTTAGATCCATTTCAATGACAAAAAGTTTCCCAATCATTTGATTTTGTAAACTATCACAACAGATGGCGGTAATGATCAAATGTAGTTTGTGATCTAGTCAGAAGAAGACGTTGCGCTGCTTCAATGCATTACAGGCTCGTGACTTGTCAGAACGCAAAACGGAATGTAGCGTTACATTGCTACTTGCTGGAAAAAGTAGTTCGCCACAGGAAAAGCTACACTGTTTTAAAAGTAGCGTAGCTACTGAAAAATGTAGTTAAGCTAGTAGCGTCGCTACTTGTAGCTAGCTACTCCCCAACACTGAATTTTTATGATTAAGATGAATCAATTTAATGGTTCTATTGTTCTGAATCTTGGTTTTTATTGTTGTGAAGACAGGTTCCCACAATTTTATAGATATTTGGAATCCACCTAAAATATCATTAGCTTATTGATGTTCTAAATTCCTTTAGCATTTTACATCTGTAGCGAATTTAGCTCACAACAGGAAATATGAATAATTAACGTGCAGAGAATGCGGGCATGATAAAACGAAAGTTATGAGTTAAACTTTAACCTTTCCTATACCAACTGTATGTGTGTGTGTGTGTGTATGTGTATGTTAGACCAGTTTATGTGTGTATGTAGGATGTTAGACCAGTTTATGTGTTTATGTAGTATGTTAGACTAGTTTAAGTGTTTATGTAGTTAATAAAACCTTACTTGTATCACACTTGACGTGTTCATTGTTTGCTCATAACCGGAGTCAATAATCATGCAGATTTACGTTACAAGCTTATAGAATTGTACAGTAAGAAAGTTATTTCCCTTAACCAGGAAATTAACGTTCTTAGAATTGACAAGACAGTTGACCCTGAGTGGTCAGCTAAATATCTACAGCGGATCTAAAATATGAATAGTTAATTATAACTAGTTATGCTTAATTATTCATATTTCCCCATGAGCTGATTCGCTACACATCCTACGGATTTCCAAGTTCTTATTTAGTTTTTAACATGTTTTTTTAAATAGATGCAGCCTTTTATTATTGTCAAATGTATTGCATTTTAAAAAAGATAATGAGGTTGAAAGTTACTGAATTATATGCCTTTAAATATTTATAATTAATACATTACACAGTAAACAATTCAGTGAAATTTACAGTAAAAAAACAAAAAAACAGCAACTGTGGTTTTACAGATTAAAATTAAATTTACAGTAAAAAAAGCGGTAACACTTTCTATGAAGCCCGTATTTATAATACATTATAAGGGTATTCTTAAGGCATTATAATGAATGCATAATGCATTATAAAAAAAACATATAATATGTTATATCAACTCATGAATAATCATAACAACAGTTATAATACATCATAATACTTACGTATTTGTGGTTATAAGTTTAAGAGTACGATTATTTATATCACACAATGAACACCATATTAAATCTACTTAATTTACAGTATAATGGACTGTATCATATCTTGGCATTGTTTATTTAAGATCTGCACAGTATCTTACTACAGCTTGTGAGTGGTTAGATGTTGAGTGTTTCCTGTGGAGCTAATGTTAATTAATTGATGTGAGCTTTATACTCCAACTGAAAAAAATGCAATGTTTTATATGGTTACATTTTATTTTGATGGTCCCCTTAATCAATCGACTATAAGCAACTTTGCAACTACATGCCAACTAACTCTCATTAGAGGATTAGTATGCTCAAGAATGGTAGAATCTAGTATGGTAGAATAAGTTGACGTACTTGCAAAGACACTTATAGTCAGTTTATCTGTTGGTTGACCATCAAAATAAAGTGTTAGCAAATATTTACAGTAGCAGACATACTAATACTCTAATGACCGCTAGTTGATATGTAGTTGCAGAGTCACTTATCAACAGCTGTTTAAAGAGTACCATCAAAATAATCAAACTGATATTACAATAAAAATAGTTCAAAGCAAATGTGTCATATTACACATTCATCTGATCTGATATCTGATCTTATGACTGTTTGAGAGAAATTTTTTTATTATTATTATTACAACTTATAAGTGGTCTTTGACCGCTTTAAGTAAAGTAGCATAAGAAAAATGGCAAGATATGAGACTTATAATACATTATAACTATGAGAAATATAATCCATTGTAAAAGTGGATGCAACGTGTTCATTGTGTTATAAATCATCATACTCTTAAAAGCTATAACCACAAATAAGTAAATATAATATTAAAACTGTTCTTATGAATATTCATGAGATGATACAACATATTATAAGGTTTTTTATAATGCATTATGCATTCATTATAATGCCTTAAGAATACCCTTATAATGTATTATAAATACAGGCTTCATAGAAAGTGTTACCAAAAAAACTAGTAAAATAAATGTACTATAGCAAATTACTATCTTTATAATGTACTGACAACCACCTTAAAAACACAAGTAGTGAGAAAGCCACATTTTGAATCAAAGTTCATCACAAGTAACTTTTAAATAAATACTAATGCCATAATAATAGATGGTTCACAGGGGCATACACACAAATGAAAAAAAAAACATCATGGTAACATAACTGATAAGAAAAAAAAATTTTCAATGAAAAAAACAAAAGCGAAGTGCCACAGAGAATTCAGGGAGCGTTAATTTACATTTTCACTGTAAATGATAAGGTTACTTGTTCTTTTTTTTTTTTTACTTACAAAAGCTGTAAATTTAAGTGTATTGTACATGAAATCTCCCATTAGATGTATTACAGTTTTTCACTGTCTGAGGAAACTTAGCGTTATCCAACTAACAGGTTTTTACAGTAGCATTTTTACAGCCATACATTTTACATGTGTACACTTATAAATTAATTTCATATATTAAATATTTTTATTTAGAATTGTTATATTATAACTGTCTACTTGTCACGGTCACGGTGTGTGGAGGCAGGCAGGATGACGAGGACGACAAGGATTCGAATAAGGATATTTAATGTAGAGACAACAAGGCAGATTTGGGTAGATGAGACGCAGACACTCGGGGTAACATTCACAATAACCGACAATACTAGAATACACGAGACAGGAACTTATAGGGCAGATAACGAGGGGCAGACAGGTGAGCACACTGAGGATAATTAACTAATGATTGAATGGGCTAAACCAACAAAAGGGGAAGAAACCAGGGGGGGGGGGCATTTTTGAGGAGCGGGCACTGGATAGAGCTCTTGGGCTGGAGCCCTTCCTGGGCTAGACTGGGGATCAGGAGCCCTTTCTGGGCTTAACGAGAAATCAGGAGCCCTTCCTGGGCTGGACTGGGGATCAGGAGCCCTTCCTGGGCTGAACTCGGAATTCCCTCCATAGTCCGCTCACCCTTAGCCATGATGCAAGGGGCGGAGCTCCTCTCCGTGCTCACACCATCCACGGCTTGCTCCCTCGTGGTGGGCACTGTCGCCGGCTCTCGCACCTGGTCTGACGTGTTGGGCTCAACCTTCGAGGCGATCCTCTTCTTAGCCGCCGGGCTTCGCTCCGCCTCCTGAATCGCGGCGGGAAATGGCTCTCCGTCATCAGTGGGCTCAGGCTTATGCTCCGTACACACACACACACACTCGGGGTAACATTCACAATAACCGACAATACTAGAATACACGAGACAGGAACACATAGGGCAGATAACGGGCTAAACCAACAAAAGGGGAAGAAACCACAACAAACAGTCCACAGGGGTGTTACACTACTGTCTAAAATATGTATGTATTGATTTGGATTCTTTTTGTGTTGACTTCAACATATACGGTATATGGTCTCCCCAATCTTGAAGATATTACATTCTTGCTTGTTTGTTGGTGTGTTATTATGTTGTGTTTTCCCTCGCATGTGTGATTGTGTGGCTTGTCTCTCTGATGCTTTGACTCCTCTGAGGTGCTTAAGGCTTTTGAAGCTGCCAGGCTTTTATTCTCCACTTCAGTTAATTGTAGCCCCTCAGGCTGCTGCTCTCAGGTTCACTAGGTGGCCAGTAGACCTGATGCCCAGAAAGTTTAATAAGGTGGTTGTGGATGTTTTTATGATGCTTTTGGGCATTGCTTAAAGACGCCGACAATAACTCTTCAGAAGTAGGTCAAGATATCAGTTGTACACTGGTGAACCCCTTCGGTCTCGCAAGCTGTCTTTCTCTCTCTGTCTTCTTTCTCTGTCTATCTCTCCATTCTCTGCTCACTGTCACACACTTCCTTTCTGTCTCCATTTATAGTTTGCTTTCTCACACTTATAGAATACGAAATACAAAATGAACAAGCTGCCTTTTCAAAATATTTGGCTTTAAAGCTTTAACGCAGCTCAATTCCCAAAGGTGTGTGCCTTTACACAGAGAGGAAGTGTGTGTGTCTATGTATCAGTGTGTGTTTTAGGTCTATCCATTAGAGTGTGTGAGTGTTGGTGGTGTATCGCGGTGTTACAAGGCCCACAGGCTTCCCTGGGGAAGGGGTTTGATCATTACATGGTGTCCTGTGTAAGTAAGGTAATTAATCTTTGGTTCACCCAGGAGCCTCTAACTTGCTTTAATTAAAAATGCATACATAAACACACACTTACTTTTAGAAAAACCTATACACACTTCCCCAGCCCACATCCACTTTCATGAATATAGATCGCACTGTGGGTGGCTCTGAATACGAGATACGAGAGCAAAGTATGATTCGATCGGTGTTCGCTTAATCTGAAATCCTGTTTAGGTTAACTAATATCATGATGTCATAACACCTCATGCGTTATAAATCCTCTGAAGATTATTGTCGCCCCTGTGTTGATGATGCATTAAAATAACCCAGTGCTGGTGGGCAAACACTGTAACTACTTCTAGACTCATAACAGCCATGCCTGCCTCCCTCTAGACCAGTGACGTGTGGTGGTCTGCTGAAATGAGAAGACAAAGCCCCCTCTTGGCGGGACTTTTAGTCAAATGTACTGTAAATTCATGCTACATTTGATGTTTGCGAAGTTGAAGGCAAATGAAACACCATTTACCTGACATTATCAACAAACTAGTACCAAAATATTTTTGTATGTTTTTTTATATTAAAGGCAAAGTCCACATAAAAATGAAACTTCTGTCATGATTTACTCACCCTGAAGTTGTTCCAAACCTGTATGAATTTCTTTCAGATGTTGAACACAAAAGAAGACATTTTGAAGAATGTGTGTAACCAAACAGTTGACAGTAGTCATTGACTTCCATAGTATGAAAAAATACCATGGAAGTCAATGGCTACCGGCGACTGTATGGTTATCAACATTCTTCAGAATATCTTTTTTGTGTGTTCAACAGAAGAAGAAAACATACAGGTTTGGAGGGTGAGTATAAATGATAACTGAAGTTTCATTTTTGGGTGAACTATCGCTTAAATTGGACAGCTCACCCAAAAATTAACACTGTCATAATTTACCCTTTTTCAATTTACTTTTCAAACACTCTCCATATCCATACATTTTTGTTACAGTAAATGGTCACAGAATTTTCATTTCTGAGTGAACTGTTCTTCATAAACATACTATTTATTAAAATCAAGTCTCATTAAAATGTGTAGATGCTTTTTGTATTACTTCAAAAGCAATTTTAGAATTATAAAGTAAAAATAAAATTGTATGTGTTTTGTTATTATTAATAGTCACATTATTTTCAGAACATTAGTCAGCTAATCCCCTATAAACACAGTTGGTGTCATGAGGTGCAGTATGACAGTAAATTAACTGAGCTGAGTCACAGATCATTTAAAGGGATAGTTCACCCAAAAATGAAAATTCTGGAATTTTGGAACATGAATTAAGATATTTTTGATGAAATCTGAGGGCTCTTGGACCCTCCCATAGACAGCAAGGGAACTACCACGATCAAGACACAGTGGTTCAACTGTAATGTTACGCAAGTGACGGAGTAGAGACGAAAATGTGGAATCAAGTGGTTATTTTTGTTTTCTTTGCGCAAAAAAAATATTCTCGTAGCTTTGTTACATTACAGCTGTCAAATTCAGGTGCAGTTTTGCTGTTGAATTCAAAATCATTTTTGAACCTATGGGTCCGCCTACACATTACAGTGAAACTGTACGACTAACTATGGATTTCTTATACTTATGTAAAGAACTACCAAGTTGTTAAACAGTTTTTTTCTTTGGTCATGCCTTATCTTGTCCAGGTCACCAAGTGATCCCATCAAAAACAATATATGTAAGACACCCATGTGCTCAGGGAAGGCAAAAGACACATTGCCTCCTTCTGAAACTTTATTCAGTGGTCTCATTGTTGGACAGTGCAACTTTATATACATATTACATTTTTTATATATTTGTAATTTCATTAAATTTTTTTTAAATTAATTTTTGTATGTTTCAAATTTTATATCAACTAATTTCAATGAGAGATAATTATTTTTTATAGTTTTAGTTAACAATAACAACACTACTCCTCAGAGAAAACACCCCTGCTCTAGACATTAATGAAATAATCATATACCAGTCCTCACACTCCCTTAAGTTTTCGATGGTTGTTAAAGCTGTTCCCTGTTGACCTGAGAGGCTATTTCACAGCCGTGACAAGTATCATGAAATGGCATGGTGTCAAGCCAGGAGATGTAATGGCAGGTCCAAAATTAAACATGAGAGGAAACCCTTGAATGTATGATCAAGTAATTCATAGCTCCTTGAACAGTTTTGCTTTTAAATGGGTGTATAGTAAATCTGAAGATGAGTTTTCTAATGTCAGATCAATGCTAGAACTGAAAACGATAAATCTGTTCAGCTGTCATGTCCAATATCGATCTGTTTGTATTTATAGCGACAGATAAATGGGTCTCTGCCGTATCATGCATCTTGCTGTAAGTACAAAAGATGCTACCTCTCTCTCCATGTCTCTTCCTCTCTTTCTCCCTCATTCTCTCGGGTGAGAATACTGTTCCCATGGCAACACAGCAGATTGCTATGGTTGTGGGCACCATGGTAACGCATTTTATATGCTGGTGGGTCTCTTTCTCCCTCTCTCTTTCACACATACCCTCTCACTTTCATTCTATCTGTTGGCAGTTTGGGGTTGTACGTACCTTCGTGTGTCAGGAATCAGCACAGACTGCCCTAACACACCGATTTGGGAATTGATGGTGTGCGAGTCTGTATGAGACTGTAGTTTAAATGGATCAGATATGCACGTAACTATTGCAGTAACTACTGCAGTTTGTATATGTCATTCTCTAGTAGTGTTAATGTAACAACAAAGTACTATTGCAGTCCCATGATACTTTGATATTTACCATGCAACCAAATATATAATGATATTTAAATAAATGTCCGATATCTGTTGTAAGTGCTGTTTTAACAAATCACGGGGTTATATTTGAAGGGTTAGCATGATTCAGTTAGCCCCTGCTGGTGTGGTAGCTACACCATTCAGTGGGCATACAATGTATTTTTCCATTTACACCTATTCAAAATTAGCTATGATTAGATGGCATTGCAGGGTGATCTGATCTATAAGGAAAAAATAAAGGACCAAATACTGAGCCATGAGGGACTCCAGGATTGAGGGGCAGGAATTTTTTTTCTTCTAACTTTCTATGAGCTGTTCAAGTAGCAAATAAACCAGTAAATTTACAAGCTATTCAAAAGTAGCTATGTTTTCTGTTGTCTATTTTTGCAAACAAATATAGTCTAAATTGCAAGTATTTCAATTGAAGGGCATGGTGTTGTCATTTTTATGCAGCTCCCAAGCACCCATGATCAAGATATCAGATTTCAAGTCACATACTATACTTTTGGAAGCTTCTGGGCCAGACGAGCGACTGCCATTGATATGCTAACGGTTAGCTTTCTCCAGATGTTATAGACCTCCTCCCAGAAGTCAATTTTTTGATGTTAGCTTCTGTACTGTATGTATAGATCAACATTGTTTCACAGTCTTACTCCATTGTATTGTACATGCATGAGAAATACAGTACACACTTTTTGTTTGGTCATTCTGCTCTCTAGCCTTCTCTCTGTTTGCATATTTCTCTTTCATTTCTTTTTTGGTGAGTTTTCATGAAGCCGATTGTTGTCATGGCGACAACAGCCCACAGATGGAGAGGCAAGAGAGCGAGGAGTGCAGCAGAGTTTTCACTGGCTCTGACACAAAACTTGTTGACACACATACATGATACTCACGCTATGATGAAAATCTGTGCGTGTATCAGCGCTCAAGGGCACAAAAACACATGCACCTGACTACAGACTGATTTACAGTCACTGTCTAAATTGGGTCAGTTCTTCTACGTCATAAATTTTACACCCATGGAAGAAAAGGGAAACGACTTGTCTATGTGATTCTGTTTCATGTTTTACCTCTGATGTTTTTTATTACTGTGGGGAAATGTATGTTCTGTGACTGACACAGTAGGGTGAATTAATAGAAAAGTGTATCTATCTAAGCACCTTTCCTTATTTATCTATATGGAACACTGGGGGCTGGTTGTCATACATAATATTGGTCAGGGTATGTTTATTTTTAAGAAATCAATTTCTGAACATCATAGAAACACTTTTGAACATTTCCACTGTCATTGCCAAGGAAAACAAGATACAATTTAACATAGCAATTAATGAAATAGCAAAAGTGTAAAAGATAATGTACAAAAATATTATTTTGGCAAAAATAATACATTGTATTAACGTACAACATGTACATAATTATGAAAAAATCAATTGTCCTGAAAACACATTTGTTTATAGTTAATTAATGAAACTATGATTCACTATAAAATATTAATAAGTATATATTTATATAGAAATATAAATATATTTGACTCTTGTCTGAATGTATGTTAATGTAATTTTTATTGTTTTTACTGGTTGACAAAACAACTATATTAAAAACTAAAATTTCAGTATCATATTTTGGTCACACTTTAGTGAGGACCAATTCTCACTGTTAACTATTACTTCCTCAATAAACTCCTAATTTGCTGCTTATTAATAGGTAGTAAGGTAGTTGTTAAGTTTAGTTATTGTGTAGGATTAAGGGATCTAGAATATGGTCATGCAGAATAAGGCATTACTATGTGCTTTCTAAGTACTAATAAACAGTCAATAGGCAAGTAATATGCATGCTAATAAAAAACTGGTTAATAGTGAGAATTGATCCCTAAACCAAAATATGATATTGAAATTTTAGTTTGGAGGAAACACTGGAAGAAACACACAAAAAGCACTGGAGGAAATGCACACACGAAAAAAAAGAAAGAAAAACACTGCTACAAAAATACATTTGTGTAATATATTGATCTTACTATGATGCCATGGTCTCTCATAACATGTATTGTATAATGTTACTGAAGGGTTTATTTCTTTTTTGTCTTATTATGAACTCATATACATATCACGTAAGTGCCAAATGCTGGAACTGTGGCCGAGAATATTAAGAAGTCAAGTGCTAAGTTAGATCTCAAGGGCAACAAGAAGAACAACACAATATAAGAATGCTTAAACATAGTTGATGCAGTTCAGATATCTAAGTGCTAGATGAGGTCAGTAAAGACGAGTCACTAGACTTCAGTCCATTAAGTACTGCCCAAATTTGTCTGTGGAGCAGGACATGAAAGAGGTTAATTACAAATCGACCGAAAGCATTTTGTATGAACTTATTTGACAAAAGGTGAGGAGGAATCAAATTTACACTCTGATTAGATGGTAATGCAGGGTGATCTGATGTAGATGGAAAAAATTAAAGGACCAAATACTGAGCCATGAGGGACTCCTGGATTGAGAGCCAGTAAATGAGGCTTTTTTGCTAACTTTATATGATCTGTTCAAGTAGGAAATAAACCAGTAAATTAGTTAATGTTGTCCAGTTGACTGAAATGAACAGTTTGTGGCTGACCATGTCAAAAGCTATCCAAGGCAGTGTAGTCAAGATGCTCTGGTTCTTAAGGTTGCGTGACAAGGATTAATTCCTAAGTGATGGAGGTCAAGCATGCTGTTTTTGGAAAAAACTTGACATTTGGATGAAACTATTCACCATGCAGTGTTTGCATTCATCCACAGCATCCATTACAATCAAATACAAAGCCAAATTGTTTCAAGATGCAGCAAACTGGTTTATAATTATAATATAGAAATATGCTACTTTCAAATAAAAAGTTGCTGTTAAATTTTTCTTGGATGACTAACTAAAGGCCAAGATATCGGTTGTTAGATCTGATATGTAATATCACTCACCTCTGTAATAAATATTTTCCCCTGGATTATTATAATTTATTGGGTTCATGATTAAATGAGGTGAAATTCATACCAGCTCCTCAAAACTCTCCAACTGGGTGGATTTAAAAGTCATAATAGTGGTTTTGTGACCAGGAGGCTGCCAGATTAACAATTGCCATTGTGAATATAATTTGCTATACCCTCAAGCAACAAACCTGCTTTCCTGCATAATAAATGTGTGGACATACGGATAGTGTGCAGAAGCCCATACACTAGGTACACTGGAAAGCAATGTAAACTGCTGACATTGAGGGATCCTGTAAATTGCTTCGACTTGTTCTGAAAATATTTGTGCTATACAGGTCTAAGTGAAGAAGGTGCCTTTGTGTTAATAACCACCAAATGTGTTTGGTCTGATATATTCACTCTGTTTTCTCTTCAGGTACCTCATGAATGTGACATTTGAAGGGCGCAACCTCTCCTTTAGTGAGGACGGTTTTCAGATGCACCCAAAGTTGGTCATTATACTGTTAAATAAGGAGAGGCAGTATGAAAGGGTGGGTATCTCTACTTATTTCTCTCTTTTGCCTATTGATTTCTCTTAACTCATGACTGTGCAGTTCCCTGATGTAATTATCAACCTTCATTTACTCTTTATCTCTCTTTATCTTAATTCAAGATTTCAGCCTTCCTCAAATTTTGCCCGCACTAATCCAATCGCAGCCACTTCAACCTCAACACCCTCTCATTATCTCACTCGTAATCCTTCTCTCATCTTCTGCTCTCATTTTGACCTCTTTGCACTTTCACAGGTTGGTAAATGGGAGAACGGGTCTCTGGCAATGAAGTACCACGTGTGGCCTCGGTTCGAGCTCTACTCGGATACTGGGGAGCGGGAGGATGACCACCTGTCCATTGTTACGCTGGAGGAGGCTCCATTTGTTATTGTGGAGGATGTTGACCCCCTCAGTGGCACCTGCATGCGGAATACAGTGCCGTGCAGAAAACAGCTCAAACTCCAGTGAGAATACAATAGGAACAGTACAGATATTCAGGAAAATGTGCTGCAGTTTAGTTCAAAATTCAGATTTGTCGCAGATTTCACAGCAGATGTTATAAGTAGTAGACTGAAAAATTTGATAAAACGTGTCTAAATCACAGATGAATACAGTGAGGTCTAAAAAACTGGACAATGAAAATATATAAACCTGAAAATAAGCAGAATGTTGTGGGATTAAAAAAAAATTCCAAATACTAAGAGACCAAATACTAAGTAAATATTTCACTTGAATTATTATCCTGCTAATATAATTTCTAATTAATGTCTAATAAATTAGAAAGGTGAAAGATAAAGTTTTTTTCAGTGGTCTCAGGCATGCCACACTGTTTGTCTGTGAAGATTTGCTTAATATCCAGGATAGATAAAGCTACATAGTATAGGTAAAATATCTTAAATCAGCTATTTAAATCAATCATTGTATGAGATCAGTATGAGATCAGACATTAATCTTGACTGCCAAAATTCAGATTTGTCTCATGAGAGCACAGATCCTCCATTCAGTTTTCAAATGTAAGGTGCTCTGTCACTGTCAGGACTAGATTATATCATATAGTAAGAAAGTGTGGTGTATACAGTATTGCACTGTTAGTGTACAATACTGATTCATTTATGGATTAAACTGGTATCTCATGTCTCTTTTTGATATTGATTAAAAATATCTGTGTTAAATTAGTGTTAAATTAATTTAGCATTCTTGTAATAAATTATTGCTAAAACACTCATTTATTATGATAAATTATCCAATATTAATGTGAATTTTGACAAATTTAAGTCTCCGTGTTCCAATGTAGTCAATGCAATAGTCAGTGCAGTGATCATTAGTCATTTTGATGTTATGTTGACTCACTAATTGATTTCTTCAGATGAAGATTTATTATGAAATGGTATTTTGATTAAAGAGGTCATATGATGCGATTTCATGTTTTCCTTTGTCTTTGGCGTGTTAAAAGCTGTTCTTGCATACAGAAGATCCATAAAGTCGCAAAGATTAAAGTCTCAAACCAAAGAGATATTCTTTATAAAAGTGAACGCTCAGCCACGTCTTCCTAAAATACCTCATTTAAACACGCCCCCACATATCTACGTCACTGTGTGGGAAGATTTGCATAACACCGCCCAAATGTATACGCAAAGAAAGAAGGCGTATATTCTATAATATAGTATTGTTGCCGCCACCGCCATGTCGTGGAGACACTTTGTGTTTCGTTGCAAAAGCCAAACTACTTTGTTTGGCCTTCCAATAGAGGACACAACTAGAAATCAGTGGTTAAGTTTTATTTAGAACAGTACAACCCAAATATTGCAGCGCAGTTTACAGAGGAAAGATTCCTGAACCTGGTAAGGGGCGTAACATTTCTGTCACACGCTTGAGTAATTCAGCCAATCAGAATGCACTAGATAGCTGGCCAATCGGAGCACACCACGCTTTTCAGACCGATGAGCTTTGTAAAAATCTATGCGTTTCAGAAAGGCGGGGCATAGAGGAGCAACAATAATGTACAGTATGTGGAAAATAATGTGTTTTTTTAACCTTAAACCGCGTAAACACATTTCATTACACCAAATACACAAAATAATGTTATTTTTATCATGGTCATATGACCCCTTTAAGGATTGATGAACGGCTAAGGCGAAATTTGTTAAACGCCCTCTTCACTATTTAGAAAAATAACTTCCTGTGCTAATATTAATCTTCTCAACTTTTTCTTCCTGTTTTTCCTACCTCCAGAAATCAGACAGGAGATTCAGGGATCTACATTAAACGCTGTTGCAAGGGCTTCTGTATAGACATCCTCAAAAAGATTGCCAAGTCGGTAAAATTTACCTACGATCTCTACCTGGTGACCAATGGGAAGCATGGCAAAAAGATCAATGGCACATGGAATGGCTTGGTTGGAGAGGTTAGTTTCAAAATGCTTTTAGTAAGAAAACTACTGGTTCTTATAAAACACCATAGGGTTTGGGTTGAATAGGTTGTTTCTCATCCAAGAGCTTGCTGGATCATACACTTTTGTTCTTCCTGTTCTACCATTCCTCTGCATATGATGGATAAAAGGAGCATATTCATCTGTATGCTTTGTTTGTTTGTTTGTTTTTTCACACTGTAGGTATGCTTATTACAGTACAAAATAGTATTTTGCTCACAACAATTTGACAAATCTTGTTGCATTTAAAATATATATTTCTGCACTAATTTGTGGTTACTCATTTTTGGATAGTGCATATATACCTTTTTTTTTTTCTTCGTACAGTAATGACTAGTACATTTCGTGATTAAAAGGGGGAAATTGGATCAGGAAATGTTTGCAAGCCAGACTCAAACTCACATTGCATGTATGCCATTGGCTCCAGTGTTATTTTAGTATCATTGATATACTACTATAGTTACTTACTATACTATAGTTGTTATTTTGAATTACATTTTATTTTTATATTTTCTTTTTAATTTTAGTTAAAGTTTTAGTAATTTTGTTGTGATGTCTATATAGTTTAAATGTCTATACATATTTATTAACTTTTATAAGTTAAAGTTATTTTATATTTTCTTTTATTTCAGTTAATATGTTAATAAGTAAGGAAAATGTTTTTTTTTTATGGTGTTAGTCAACTGTAATAACCACTAGGACAAATTTCTGGAGCGTCTGTGGATTTCTGATTATATATTATTTCCAAAAAATGAAAATCTGAAAAGTATCTATATCTTTCTTGACAAGAACAGATGAAAGAGAGAGAAAATGTGAGCAAGTGAGTTTGCACAAGCCCAAGGGAAAATACAGCTGGTGCATTAATTCAGATGAGAAATAATATGAGTTACCGGATCATATGTAAATCCACAGTTGGAATGAATGTTATGCAGTTCCCTTTCGGTCCTAGTCATATGAATACTCGGAGAACTGCATCACATTGGAGCCGCAGACTCTTAGTAGCTTTCTTTATGTTTACTTAATGTCTTTAAAAGATCTGATGCTCCAAGACATGCTCATGTTCAGTGATAGATGCTGTAACGCAACACACACTCAAGCAAATATGCAAAATACAGTCTCACATTTTTAAAAGACGGAGAAAGAATATAGGATATAGAATAGCACTACTCAACATGCAGCCCACAGGGCATTCTTGCGGCCTGCATGTTTTTTGAGATTCTGCTATATACCATGTTAAATACACAGTGCAATTTTAAAAAATCCAACACCAAGCAGAAATGTATAGTCCACTCTGCAAACTGTGCCACAGATGAGAGCTTACAGTACAGCTTCATTGATTATAATGGGAGCGATTTAGTTTGATACGTGGTTGTGTAAGTGTATAACACTCAGTAGCCTTATTAATATAACATAGGCACTATAAAAAAATTTGAAGTGTGGCCCTTGAGGCTAAAGAAATCCGATTTTCTGGCCCCTTGAGTAGCCCTGATGTAGACAAAGCCTTCTTGTAGCATACATTCACCTTATTAACTCTGTTTTGTCACATTTTCCTATATCACCAGAGGCCCGTTATATGTAACTCTAAATTTTCCTGGACAAGTGATGGGTTTGGGGAAGTGGTGATTAGGGAAAGGTTAAAAAAAAGGAGAAATGGCTATTAAAAGCTACTGCGACCCACTGTAGGAAGTAACCTTATTTCTCCCTTCCTTGGTCTCACAGTCTTGTTTTTTTTCCATCATGGTTTTCTCATTCACTAGTTCTTTCACCTTTTGCTTCTCACACTGTTGCTTTTTTCCTCCCTCTGTTGTGGCATGCCTAGACTAGTCCAGGTTCGGTATAACCACCCTTTTCCCTCATGTCTAGGTGGTGTTGAAGAATGCCCACATGGCAGTGGGGTCCCTGACCATTAATGAAGAGAGGTCAGAGGTCATTGACTTCTCTGTGCCCTTCATAGAGACTGGGATTAGTGTCATGGTCTCTCGTAGCAATGGCACAGTGTCACCTTCTGCCTTTTTAGGTAAGTGCTATATACACACTGTAATGGCATTCAAGATATAATTCCAAATTCAAGTGCACTCTTCATTAGTAATTTCTTTTCCCTTCTTCTTTTGCTCTCAGAGCCCTTCAGCGCTGATGTCTGGGTAATGATGTTCGTTATGCTGTTGATAGTTTCAGCTGTGGCTGTTTTCGTTTTTGAGTACGTCAGTCCTGTTGGCTATAATCGCTGCTTGGCAGATGGACGAGGTGTGCACACACGCTTATATAAACACACACACACACGCATACACACACACACATCTATATCCTTTATTCAGAACACCAATATACATTTGGTATATATAGGTTAACGTTTTCATCTTATAACCATCTAAAAATTTAAATAATTACATTCATTGCATTTCATTACATTACAATATAATATTTTTATTTAATATAATATACTTCTGTTCATAACTATGCATTTAATGGTACTTTATATGTTTTTTTTCATTTAAATTTATATATACAGGTGCATCTCAATAAATTAGAATGTCGTGGATCAAAAAATTAGAATGTCGTGGAAAAGTTCATTTATTTCAGTAATTCAACTCAAATTGTGAAACTCGTGTATTAAATTAATTCAGTGCACACAGACTGAAGTAGTTTAAGTCTTTGGTTCTTTTAATTGTGATGATTTTGGCTCACATTTAACAAAAACCCAACAATTCACTATCTCAACAAATTAGAATACTTCATAAGAAAAAAAAAACATTTTTAGTGAATTGTTGGCCTTCTGGAAAGTATGTTCATTTACTGTACATGTACTCGATACTTGGTAGGGGCTCCCTTTGCTTTAATTACTG
>NW_015505196.1:6224325-6280765 GCF_001515645.1 Sinocyclocheilus grahami | reverse complement strand
TGGAAGTCCAGGTTTCTTTGACAGTGGCCTTCAGTTCATCTGCATTTTTTGGTCTCTTGTTTTTCATTTTCCTCTTGACAATACCCCATAGATTTTCTATGGGGTTCAGGTCTGGTGAGTTTGCTGGCCAGTCAAGCACACCAACACCATGGTCATTTAACCAACTTTTGGTGCTTTTGGGCAGGTGCCAAATCCTGCTGGAAAATGAAATCAGCATCTTCAAAAAGCTGAAGGAGAAGGAAGCATGAAGTGCTCCAAAATTTCTTGGTAAACGGGTGCAGTGACGTTGGTTTTCAAAGAACACAATGGACCAACATCAGAAGATGACATTGCACCCAAAATCATCACAGATTGTGGAAACTTAACACTGGACTTCAAGCAACTTGGGCTATGAGCTTCTCCACCCTTCCTCCAGACTCTAGGACCTTGGTTTCCAAATGAAATACAAAACTTGCTCTCATCTGAAAAGAGGACTTTGGACCACTGGGCAACAGTCCAGTTCTTTTTCTCCTTAGCCCAGGTAAGACGCCTCTGACATTGTCTGTGGTTCAGGAGTGGCTTAACAAGAGGAATACAACAACTGTAGCCAAATTCCTTGACACGTCTGTGTGTGGTGGCTCTTGATGCCTTGACCCCAGCCTCAGTCCATTCCTTGTGAAGTTCTCTCAAATTCTTGAATCGATTTTGCTTGACAATCCTCATAAGGCTTTCCACACTTTTTCCTTCCGCTCAACTTTCTGTTAACATGCTTGGATACAGCACTCTGTGAACAGCCAGCTTCTTTGGCAATGAATGTTTGTGGCTTACCCTCCTTGTGAAGGGTGTCAATGATTGTCTTCTGAACAACCGTCAGATCAGCAGTCTTCCCCATGATTGTGTAGCCTAGAGAGAGACCATTTTGAAGGCTCAGGAAACCTTTGTAGGTGTTTTGAGTGGATTAGATGATTGGCATGTCATCATATTCTAATTTTTTAGTGGGTTTTTGTTAAATGTGAGCCAAAATCATCACAATTAAAATAACCAAAGACTTAAACTACTTCAGTCTGTGTGCATTGAATTTATTTAATACACGAGTTTCACAATTTGAGTTGAATTACTGAAATAAATGAACTTTTCCACAACATTCTAATTTATTGAGATGCACCTGTAAATAGATGCAATTTTATATTTTAATATTTTTGTCTGTTTTGTATAATTATTTATACATGTTCATACAACATTTGTTTGAAATGTTTCTAAATTGAATCTAAATTTATATCAATGTATATATACTGTATATTTTATATATGTGATCCTGGAGCACAAAACCAGTCTCAAGTCGCTGGGGTATATTTGTGGCAATAGCCAAAAATACATTGTATGGGTCAAAATTATCTATTTTTTTAAAGCCAAAAATCATTAGGATATTCATGTTCCATGAAGATATTTTGTAAATTTCCTACCGTAAATATATCAAAACTTCATTTTGGCTCATCAAGACTTAATTTGGATGATTTTCTTAATATTTTGATGTCTTTGCACCCTCAGATTCCAGATTTTCAAATAATTGTATCTCGGCCAAAATTGTCCTATCCTTAAAAAAACATTCATCAATGGAAAGCTTTTTTTTTTTATTCCTTTTCTTAATATTTTGATGTCTTTGCACCCTCAGATTCCAGATTTACAAATAATTGTATCTCGGCCAAAATTGTCCTATCCTTAAAAAAACATTCATCAATGGAAAGCTTTTTTTTTTTATTCCGCTTTCAGATTATGTATAAATCTCAATTTCGAAAAATTTACCCTTATGACTTATGATGGTTTTGTGGCAATGACTTTAATTTGAATTTATAGAAAAAAACGTCCCACTTCATGGTTTTAACAGTGAATCATTTTTGTTCATAAGCGAATTCATGCATGCTTACATGGCACAGTGTTGCATGTGACATCCTAATACTACTGTTTATTATCCTCAAACGACTGATGACATATTTGGGCAACCACATGCCGACTGGTTTTGTGGTAATTTGTGTTTTTGTGGCACAGGGTCACATATATGCAATGTATATACAAATATAAAATAACCTTGTCTTTTAGTTTTGGACATTATATCAATCTTTCCATGTTGTATTGGCTGATTTCATGCTCAGCAGTGTACTGCTTGTACTGAAAATTATTGATTCTTTTGATCAAAATCAAAACTGAATAGTTAATTCATGGCTATTTATTATGGATTTTCTTCCTCTGCCCTTTTACTCCTCTCTGATTCCCATTAAATTATAAGGTAATAACTCTCTATATCAATTTCTCTACCTCTTTACACACCATCAGAGCCTGGCGGTCCCTCCTTCACCATCGGAAAAGCTATTTGGCTACTTTGGGGTTTGGTCTTCAATAACTCTGTGCCCGTGCAGAACCCCAAAGGCACTACTAGCAAGATCATGGTCTCAGTCTGGGCCTTCTTCGCTGTGATTTTCCTGGCCAGCTACACTGCCAACCTGGCCGCATTTATGATTCAAGAGGAATATGTGGACCAGGTGACGGGCCTGAGTGATAAAAAGGTAAAAGGGTTTATTGGTCAAATTTAACAGCATGTGCAAAATTGAAGCTCGGGCTTCTGAAAGCTGTTATTAAAATTATAGTTCTTATTGATCTCATTTATCCTACTGTAAAAAAAAATGATCTCTTCCACCTCTAGGACATGAAAAGCTGTTTTTTTCCCCCAAAGACTGCCTTGAACTGAACGTGACTTGACTTGAAACACCAAACACTGCTTTATCCTTGGTGTTAAACAGCTAAGGTTAATTCGCACAGACTAGCCGATAAATTATGCAATATTTAAGGTGCACTGTGTAATTTTTTTGATGTTATAAAATGTTCTTCTGTCTTAGTTTAATGTGCAAAGACAGCTATAAGTAAGCCGTTTGTGGGTTTCCAAGGCTCTGGTGCTTTAAAAATATTGCTTTGTTTAAGCAATCTGACATGTCAACTTCTGGCTTAACGAATCACATGAGTTTGGGGGTGTGATTTGTTAGTGAAGCCTGTGTGGAAATTATGACTTTAATTTGAATTTATAGAAAAAAACGTCCCACTTCATGGTCTTAACAGTGAATCATTTTTGTTCATAAGCGAATTCATGCATGCTTACATGGCACAGTGTTGCATGTGACATCCTAATACTACTGTTTATTATCCTCAAACGACTGATGACATATTTGGGCAACCACATGCCGACTGGTTTTGTGGTAATTTGTGTTTTTTTTTTTTTCGTGTCATCTTTGCGTGTAAAAAATTGGGCTAATGTGAATTAGCCAACCGTTATGAAACAGAAAACAAGATTTGACTCTGAGAGGGTGCTGTAGCTTCTTTAATAATTGATGTAGTGAGATTTAGTTTTTTTACTCTTAAGTCATGCTTTACTTTTTCTGTCTAGAAGCCTGTGTGGAAATTATGACTTTAATTTGAATTTATAGAAAAAAACGTCCCACTTCATGGTCTTAACAGTGAATCATTTTTGTTCATAAGCGAATTCATGCATGCTTACATGGCACAGTGTTGCATGTGACATCCTAATACTACTGTTTATTATCCTCAAACGACTGATGACATATTTGGGCAACCCCATGCCGACTGGTTTTGTGGTAATTTGTGTGTTTTTTTTTTTTCGTGTCATCTTTGCGTGTAAAAAATTGGGCTAATGTGAGTTAGCCAACCGTTATGAAACAGAAAACAAGATTTGACTCTGAGAGGGTGCTGTAGCTTCTTTAATAATTGATGTTGTGAGATTTAGTTTTTTTACTCTTAAGTCATGCTTTACTTTTTCTGTCTAGTGAAGCTTTGAGTGTCTATAGAACATAGTCTGTGTGTTTACACTGGAAATAGTTCTATTATGAATGGTGGGACAAAAAAGATCTGTTGTATATTTAAAGCTTTTTTGAAATGACACCTCTCCTCACACTTTGTCCCTTGAGTGTTCATTGACAGTGTGGACACTGCTGAGTTATATATATATATTTCTCTCTCGCTTTCTCTCTCTTATCTAGTTTCAACATCCGAATGACTTCTCCCCTCCATTCCGCTTCGGTACTGTGCCCAATGGCAGCACAGAGAGAAACATAAGGAACAACTACAAAGAGATGCACACCTATATGACCAGCTTCCACCAGAAGAACGTAAACGAGGCCCTCCACAGCCTCAAGATGGGGTGAGAATGAAAAAAGAGAGAGATGGTATCTGCATGAAAAGAATATAAAGGCTGGGAAGACAGGGAGATGAAAAGCTTGTAGGACAGCAGTAAGTACAATATGTGATGAGTGAGTGGGTGGATGAACTCTGGATTGATAATAGCATCAAAATGAGGCCTCCTGGAGGGACTTTGTTTGGAGATGCTGATTGGTAAAAGACTGATTCAACATGAGACTGACTTCTGCTGTCCTTTATTTTATCAGTACTAATAGTGGACCATTTAAAAAGGCACTCAGTACAACAGGATTTAATGAGAGAAAAATAACTGAATACACTTTGCGAAAAAAAGTTGAATTTATTGGTAACACTACAATAAGGTTCCATTTGTTTACATTAGCATGGAAAATAATTCTGAAGCATCTTAGTTACTGTTGATTTCAACATTTACTAATACATTATCAAAAACAACAGTTGTATCGGTTTATATTATTTAATGGATCTAAGCTAACATGAACAGACAATGAACAGTTGTATTTTTATAACATTAACAAAGATTAATACTGTAACAAATGTATTTCTTATGTAATGCTTATGTAATGATTTTTATATAATAATATTATATAAAATATTAAGTTAGCATTACACACTATATCTGTGACCTGAAGTTACATCTCATATCCAACACACAGTTCCCAGGAAATCAGTTTTTTTTAACCATAAGAAATGTCATTATTTGAAATAAAATAAACATTAAGTAAAATAAATTAACTTAATTATTTAAAAAAATAAATGATTAAATAACTCATTTTCATTTAAAGTTGAAAGATTAAAATAACTAAAACTAAAACTTAATCAAAACTACATAGACAAAAAAAAAAAAACACAAAAACTAATATAGTGACAAAAACGAAATTACTAAAACTTTCAAATTTAAATGAAACAGTAAATATAAAAATAAAACAATAAAAATTCTGAATATTAACAAAAACTATATTTGTATGTCAATGATACTAAAATAACACTGGTTTGCCAAAGTTTAATGTTTGACAAGGCCTTACCAACATTCTAACATATTACTTCTCTCCCTGCCCTGTGTAGTAAATTGGATGCATTCATCTACGATGCAGCGGTCTTGAACTACATGGCTGGACGTGATGAGGGATGTAAACTGGTGACCATCGGCAGTGGTTATATCTTTGCTACTACAGGGTATGGCATTGCCATTCAGAAAGACTCAGGCTGGAAGAGAGCAGTGGATCTCGCCATTCTGCAGCTCTTTGGAGATGGTAAAGACATTTTTTTATTTTTTTATTGGATGATTGTGATGCATTAGCCACCAGTCTTAATCTGCACAAATTAGTTCAAGATTAAAGATATTTAGGGGACATTCACTAAGAATGAATCTGCATTGTCTGCATTCTTTTAGCATCTGGTTCACTGAAAAAATTCAGCGAGTCTGGTCACCACAGACACAAAAATTCAGATGTGCTCATTGCACGATAGCAGACGGTGCCTGATTAAAATGGTTTGTGGGTGGTTAGTGAATAAGGCAGGTTTTTGCGATGAAATGCTGTTCACAAAAGTGGCGCGAATGTGTAGAGGATTCACAGCTTGAGATGTTTACTTCATTCACTTCTTCTTTAAATGATTCTAAATGTGCCCTTCAAGGCAAACAGTTTTGAACAATACCTGGCAAGAGATGACAAGTGCCTACACTGTCTGTTAGAACGCCAACAAACACAAAATGGTATTAAATGTGTGAAAATATGGCATCCTGTTTTTCAAAGCTTCCTTTGTGTGAAATTCACATTCTGTTAAAGCATAATAAAGCTAATATCGAATTAATGTACTCATCAAATCAAGGATTCATCTCATAATGTGCTCTGTAATAATATAAATTACTATAGTTTACACAGGTGATGCAAAGCTAAAGCTGTTTTTAGGTTTTCTTTCATATTAGTCTGTTTGCACAAAGGATATAACTTTGTGTTTATGATTATTATATAAAATACAGCAATATAGTTGCATTAAATATGGAGGGGAAAATGTGGAAATTTGCAATGTACAAATGAAAGTTGTTGATGGTAATGTTAGATTTGCCAATATTAAGCAAATTTACTGTACCAATTATATATATACTGTATATATATATATATATATATATTTATTCAGCAAGGATGCATTAAATTGATCAGACCTCACAGTAAAGATGTATAATGTTACAAAAGATTTATATTTCAAATAAATGCTTTTCTTTTAAACTTTCTATTCATCAAAGAGTCCTGCAAAAAATTAACACACTTTCCACAAATATATTAAGCAACTGTGTTCAACATTGATTATAACAAGAAATGTTTCTTGAGCAGCAAATCTGCATTTTAAATTCTGAAGGGTCGTGTGACACTGAAGACTGGAGTAATGATGCTGAAAATTCAGTTTTACCTTCACATCAATTACATTTTAAAATTTGTATTTGTAATTAGTATATAGTATACTAATTTAATGTACTATGTTACTATAATAGTTGTACTGTACCAGCAATAGATGTACAGCATTGAAAAGTGTTTATATCCACATCTCTAATTCAGTTTGATTCGAGCGCTTTCCTAGTGATCCAGATCCAGGGGCCATTTCTATAAATCATCATCTCTTCCCCAAACAGCATCTGAGATGACAAGCTGTTTGGAACACATCCAAAGACACATGCAGAACATGCCCTATGCACCCTACACACGCATAAACAGTGTTAAAGGGGTCCTATTATGCTTTTTCACTTTTTAAATTATTGTGTGCTGCGCATTTTACTGAGGACAGCTTCCACATCACGAGTGAGAAGTGCCGAATTCGCCAAAAGCTTTTGTTGAAAGACGGAGCAAGGGGCGTGGCAGTACTGAAACACCGTCTATGCTGTTCGCCAATCACAACGCACTGGGAAAGCTTACCAATCCCAACACGTTTTGTTTTTCGGAAGGCGGACCGTCATCAAAGCCGGAACTAATCGAGCCGTTTGTGCCAGCCTGGGGAGAGAGGTATTGTAATAATGTAAATTATGTGAAAAATAATGCGTTTTTCGAACCACCAAGCATGAGAGCATGTTCTAGTACACCCCCAAAACAAAATCAAGACTTTGTAAAAGAGCATAATAGGACCCCTTTAACAATTTTAGACACTTAGGATGACATTTTGTAAAGAGATCTTATAGATACTGTATACAGGCAGAGTCATAGAAAATTCTATCGGATACATTTATATAATATACCCTACTTAAAGGGATAGTTCACCCAAAAATGAAAATTCTGTCATCATTTACTCACCCTCATGTTGTTCCAAACCTTCCAAAAGTTGCTTTCTTATGTTGAACATAAAAGATGATATTTTGAAGATTGCTGGTAATCAAATGGTTGGTGGTTGCCATTGACTTCCATAGTAGGAAAAAAAAATACTATTGAAGTTAATGGTAACCACCAACTGTTTGATGACAGAATTTTTGGGTGAACTATCCCTTTAATGATTCCTCATGCATGCATGGTCATGTCAAGCAAGTGGGACGCATTAGATTAGATTAGTGGCAAAGTGAGTGTTCATATGCATATTGACAAGCGGGCAGTGCACACTGACAGCAGTATGGACTCGGAAAGGTATAGGTGTATCACATGTTATTATATAAGCCAGCATATGATCCAGGAGCAGGAATAGAGTCCTATTTGCAAGTGTCAAGGGGGCACTTGTGTTATCTCAAAAGTACACTGGGAAGGCATCAACTGTGTGACATATACATGTAGGTACACATGAATGCACCGGCACAGCATGTGAACACCTGCGCGCACATTCACCCTCACATAGGTGTTGTGTTTTTGAAGGATTTGAAGCCTGAAGTCACCGACTACAGTTCCCAGTGTGACATAGAACTGCAGGCACTGAATGGATGGATCCTTTTGCATGTGTTTTTTTTTAGTGTGAGAAAAAGTATATTTGTGTGTATCTGCATTTGTCCCTAAAGACAGACCTGCAGAACACCGAATGGCGATTTGGAGTTTGATCCTGTCCCTCCTATGCGGGCTGTCAGGCCCCTCAGGGCCCTTATTAGAGCTGGGAACCGAATCTCAAGTGACTCCCATAAGCAATCATTAATGTGAAGAGAGCTCAGTGTGTGTGTGAGTTGGATTAATCCGTTACGACAAATGTTACACTTCACAGGGGCTGTAATTTGTTTACTGTACAGTTTTGTGGGGGCTCTAAATAAATGCAGTGCTGAAACGCATTGAAATCGTCACAGATAGACAAACGTGAACAGACACATCTGCTAACAGTAAAGCTTGAGAGCATTCGAAGCTCACAGACACACAAAACACACATCTGGAGAGGCAGAAAGAAAAAGATGCACAAACAATCACTCTCTTTCTAACCCACATTCAAATGATAGAAATTGCAATCTTTTTTCTCCTTCTTTGTAGGTGAGATGGAGGAATTTGAGGCCCTGTGGCTGACTGGCATCTGCCACAATGAGAAAAATGAGGTGATGAGCAGTCAGCTGGATGTAGACAACATGGCAGGTGTGTTCTACATGCTGGGAGCTGCAATGGCCCTGTCCCTTATCACATTCATCGCAGAGCACCTCTTCTACTGGCAACTGCGGTTCTGCTTCATGGGTGTGTGCTCGGGCAAGCCTGGCATGACCTTCTCCATTAGCAGGGTGAGTGGCAGATTCACTTTTGATCCAAAGGCAAACAACCACCAAGACTGACTTCAGGAGCAAGCAGCCTATTGAGTTTGTGAAGGTTTGGAGATTAGGAGTACTGTTAAGATAGATTAATAATAATTTTCTGCATTGGCATCTGTCTTATTGTTCAGTCAAAATTTATTTCCTATCCTAGGTAGTGACAGGTTTGTTGTCTAATTTGTGACACATCAAAGTGTAACAGATTATCAATAATAACAAAAAAACAACGTAGGTGGGGTTTTTGTTCTATGAATCGTTATTTAATTGGATTTCGTGATGAGCCGTTCCACACAAAAGTAGCAGCAGTTGAACTTGAACTTGCAGGGAGTGGGGTTTAAGTGGTCTAAATGATTGGAGAAGTCCTACATATTACATTTTCAATAAAAATTACAAAGTCAAAAGTAAAAAAATAAAAAAAATTACGCAAGCAAGTATTATGGAAGCCTGTTTCTGCCACTGAATAAAAAAATTTAAAAAGCAACTGCAACATTTTATCTCAATTCTTTTTTCTCAGAATTTGCCTGATACAAACTCACAATTCTGACATTTTTATCTCAGAACTGTGATGGAAACTCACAATTACGAGAAAAAAAGAGTTATTCTGACTTTCTCACAATTCTGATTTTATATCTCACAATTGGGAGAAAACAGTCAGAATTGTGAATCTGTATTACGCAGTTCTGAGAAAAACAGTGAGAATTGTGAGATAAAAACAGTTACATTTTTTTTTTTTTTTATTCAGTGGCGGAAACGGACTTCCATAAAGTATGAATTGTTCACAATAAGATCTATTAACATACATTTAGAAAATATTTCACTTTATGGCAAATGTATGTATAAAAAAAAATGTATCTTGAATGTGTATATTCTTAGCCCATCTGAAAATTACTTTTTTAAATAGTTTTAAGCGTAAACAGTAACTTTTGGTTGAATTTACTGTTTTAAGGATACACAATAAGATCTATTAACATACATTTAGAAAATATTTCACTTTATGGCAAATGTATGTATAAAAAAAATGTATCTTGAATGTGTATATTCTTAGCCCATCTGAAAATTACTTTTTTAAATAGTTTTAAGCGTAAACAGTAACTTTTGGTTGAATTTACTGTTTTAAGGATGCTTAAGTATTTTTACCTAAGCATGTAATTAAAAAAAAAACACACAAAACAAAGATAATGATTAAGAAATTTATTTTGCAGAGTAAAAACAATTTTCTATCATCAGCAGATAACTAAAATAACTTTTTTTAAATAAAATGTGCAAAGTGTATAAACATTTCCTTCACATTAGAATTATGTCAACACTTATTTTTATGCTGAAAAAGCCAGAAACATCTGGATGATAATTACATTTGATTTGAGGGCTTACCTACATTTTTTTGTGGTATGGTACATATTTATTTTTGTACATTTAAATCATTCTTTTTCTTTTGTTCTGATGTATGTGGGGGAAATGGTGAACATACTTTTCAATGCCCATTTTGCACATAATACAACATTATAAATCAGACCCCTGATCTTGAGCTAACCGGGCAAAGCAACAGTCACTGGTGCCATGACCCACATAATGGTGGGGATGAACACAGAGAGAGTAAATATCAGTTTATGTGACCAAACTGGCAAGTGACTCAAACATAAACCTGGGTTCACCTGAGTTCACAAATGATCTAAGCTAAAAGGATAAAAGATTTCTATATTAGTCTGTTAGCCACAAGGGCAATTTGTATGACCAGTTTCCTCAGCTACAAGTACAGACATAGGAAACCGATTTTCTTACTAGATATATTTCCCTTTGAGATGCAGATGTGTGTTTGAACACTAGCTAAAGCAGTGTTGCTGTGATGGGGGTAAGAAGAGTCTAAAATGAATAGGGGGGTGGGGGGCAACACAATATGGGAGAGAAAGGCACCTCTCAAGAGAAAGAAGGAAAAAGAAAGAAAAATTAGATAACACTGAATGAAGAATATGTTCTAACCCAATCGGATTGAAGGGTCAGGAGATGAATGAGAATAAGAGTCACAGTGGGAAGGATGGCCCGAGTTAAAAAAGACAGAAGGTAGAGAAGATAAGAGGAACATAAAGAGAAGCGGGGGAAAAATACACACGAGTGGACAGACACTAAGCGTGACTAAGAGTGAGACAGGAAACATTTCTGAAATGTTGCCTCACTAGAGGGATAGATCGCCAGTAGAAGAGTAACCTTTATCCTTTGAAATGTTTTGAAGAGAATTCTATTTGTTCCACATGTTTCATGTATTGTTTGTTATGAAACGGTTTTCTTGGTTTGTATATTAAAAAAACATTAATTCAAAAAACAATAAATTCCATTATAGTGCATCACAACATTTACAGGTTTGGGTATAAATGGAAGCACCCAGCCGTTTAAAAGATAATGAAGTATTTTGACTTCAAGCTAGTTTTACAATAACACATTTGCCATTTAGAAATTAGTTTGATAAAAGAAAGCCAAAACTACATAGATAAATGGATTAAAATGCAGTAAATCTGCATTACTGGTGAATGAGCTGGAGAGGTTTATTAGAATATTGTGTAATTAATTTGTCATGGCAGTGATGAAGGAGAGACAGAGGAGTAGACAGTGGTGTCAGCTGAATTTTAATCACACTGATTAAAGACATTGATAGGCAGTCAAAACCACAGAGTTACTGCAACCCTGTCACCATGTCATCATTAATCAGAACCTCTATCGCCCCTGCCGTTTCTCTTTCTTGAACATGTTTAGCTCTTTTTCCCTTCTCCTTTCATTCCTTTCTGTATCCCTCAATTTCCTTTCTCTGCTCTTGTGCACAATGTCAAAAGGTTAAAGACAACAATGAATAAACTCTTTTTTTACACGTGATGAACAGGAAATCCCTAGAAATAAGTTTTTTTAATTGTCTAAATTAAACTACAGCATATAGAAGACTGTCAGAACAGTAATTACAAATTCAGAGATTTGACTTGAAAGGACTAAGCCTTGAGACTTAACATGAACTTAGCATCAGAATTGTGAAAATGCTTGCTGCTAATTAAACAACAATCTAATCCCACATTGTTTGTTCCTTCTCCTCTGTTTTTGCTTTTCCTCATTTTATCTGTCCAACAGGGCATCTACAGTTGCATCCATGGTGTTCAGATTGAAGAGAACAAATCAGCCCTTAACTCACCATCAGCCACTATGAACATGAACATGAACAACACCCACTCCAACATTCTCCGTTTGTTGCGTACTGCCAAAAACATGACCTCTGTACCTGGGGTCAATGGTTCACCTCGCAGCGCACTGGACTACAGCCATCGTGAGTCAGCCGTTTATGACATCAGTGAACACCGGCGCAGCCTAGTAGGCCACACAGACTGCAAGCCTCCACCGTACCTGCCAGAGGACAACATGTTCAGCGACTATGTAAGCGAGGTGGAGAGGACTTTTGGGAATTTGCACCTGAAGGACAGCAACCTGTACCAGGATCATTACCTACACCACCATGGGGGCACGGGATCCGACCTGGCTCTCGGTATGTCGGGTCCCCTGCCTAACCGACCTCGTAGCTTAGGGAGTGCCAGTTCATTGGAGGGGGGGTACGATTGTGACAGCTTAGGGGGAGGGGTAGCGCCCATCTTCACCACCCAGCCAAGGCAGTCGCTGACACATCGGAACAGGGAAAAGTTTGACCTGATTGCGGGTCACCCCACCCAGTCAAGCTTCAAGTCCGGCCTGCCAGATCTATATGGAAAGTTCTCCTTCAAGGGTGAGGCATCCAGTTCAGGGTTTATTGCAGGACACGACAGGTACTGCGGGGGAGGTGGGGTGGGATCAGGAGGGGACGACGGAAACATTAGATCCGACGTGTCTGATATTTCCACTCACACTGTGACCTACGGGAACCTCGAGGGGCATGGCAAACGGCGCAAGCAGTACAGGGACAGCCTAAAAAAGAGACCTGCTTCTGCCAAATCTCGCCGTGAGCATGATGAGATTGAGCTTGGCTTCAGGAGACGTCCCCACCACACAATCCATCACCATCACCACCATCATCCAGCAACACAAGCACACCGCTCAGCCACCCCACCTGTGGAGCGCAAGAGCCTGAGAGGTGGTAACAGCACCTCCTATCTATTCAGAGACAAAGAGAATTTGAGGGACTTCTATGTGGACCAGTTTCAAGCCAAGGAAGGGGCATCCCCATGGGAGCATTTGGATTTAAGTGATGCTCCAGGAATGGGTGGAGGAGTGGGACTGGGTGGAGGCGGTTGCGGTGGAGTAGTTAGTAGCGGTGGTGCTGGGGGAGCGTGCACTAGTTTGGTTCCCATGGAAGATTTCCTGAAAGGTAAATCCAAGAAGACAGAATGTAAGGGTGGAATGGGAGGAGGATCGCCTGGGCAACAGGGCCATGCATGCTGGGAAAAGGGCATCGGAGGGGTGGGGGGGTTGGCTGGAGGGGATTGGGAATGTCGCAATTGCCACAGTGGAGGGGTTGGAAGTGGAGGAAGCAAGCCAGTTTGCATGCATGGGGGAGGCGGGGCTGGGGGAGTTGGGGGAACCAGTGGAGGGAGTGGACAAATCTCAAGCCGCCCTAGTTCAGCCACCTGCAAGCGGTGTGATTCGTGCAAGAAACCGGGCAACTTGTATGACATCAGTGAGGACAACCACCTCCTCTTGGATCAAACTGGGGGCAAGCACCCTCTGGAGAGCGGAAAGGGAGGGGGAGGCACAGGGGCCCAAACCCAGGTACAGAGGCGGAAATTTGGCCCAGGTGGTAAGGTTTTGCGCAGGCAGCACTCTTATGACACATTTGTAGAGCTGCAGAAGGAAGGGGCGGGCAGGATGGGAGGGTTTGGAGGCAGTGGTGGAGCGTCAATGCTTCCTCCACCCCGAAGCGTGAGCCTAAAAGACAAAGACCGCTACATGGAGGGCACGAGCCCCTACGCCCAGATGTTTGAGCAGTATGCGGGAGGGGAGCGGGAGACATCATATTTTGGGGACAGAGGGAAGGGCGGGGGTTCATCATTTAGTTTATTTCGTGGGGGTGAAGGTGGGTTGCACCGTCGCTCCGTGGGTGAGAGAGACATGAGGGACAGGGATAGAGGCATGATGGGAGGAGGTGTGGGCGGTACCCGAGGGGTCGGGACTTACTCCTTGTCTAAATCTCTCTACCCAGATAAGGTGAACCAGAACCCATTCATCCCAACCTTCGGCGACGACCAGTGTCTATTACATGGCGCCAAATCATACTACATCAAAAAGCAGCAGGCACAGCCGCAGCAGCAACAGCTCCTCAACAACAGTCGGGCTGACTTCCGGGGCTCCATGGGGGTGACTTCCTATTTGCCTGCTTCCGCAACTTCTGGGGTACTGTCCAATGTGGCCCCTCGGTTCCCCAAGGAGCTATGTCTGGGCGGGCCTCTTGGCAACCACTACGGTGGAGGACCTAGCAACAACAAGCTGCTGTCAGCAAGGGATGGGTTAGGAATGGGTCAAGGACAGAGACCGTTTAATGGCTCGAGCAACGGACATGTTTACGAGAAGCTTTCCAGTATAGAGTCTGATGTCTGAAGAGGGAAGTCAGAAACAGATAAAAACGCAGAAAAGAAGCCAACAGACATGCGGAATGATGATTGAGAGAAAACTGAAAAGGCAGTGTGTAATTAGTTCCTTCATGCTCACGACAAGAAGAGGAAACCGTGTGTGAGGAACTGACTCGTGCTTTCTTTAAGTTATGCGGATCACGCGCTGCCAAGCATACGTATGTAAATAGAGAGAGGGGACCTGCCCACTGTCAAAAAGTTGAGATTAGGGGGAAAAATCTGTTTATTCCTCTCTTTTATTCTCTTGTTTTTTGTATATTTAACTATTTCCCTGCTCCTAACATCAAAATAGCGGCCAATCCAGATGGAGACAACCGTGTACAATCCTTTGTACAATTGTGGATGGAAATCAGTTATTCTTTTTAAGCAACAGGGTAAAACTTACAATAATTGTATTGATAATGTTCCTGATAATAATATTGTTATATATTATTACAATGTTTATGATGTTCCATTTGGGCTTGGTTTCTGGATGTTTTATGCTGTTATATATTTGTACTGTAGTTTCAGTTATTAGTTAACAAACCACTTTGCGGGAGGCTTTTTTGATTTGTCAACTGAGCTTATTTGATTGTTAATTGAATTGTAGACATACTTGGATTCCATAAGGTTATTTATTATTGATTATTCAAGTTTATTTTACAAGTATGGAGTGCTGTAAGATGTGTGTACAAGGCATGATTTGCAAAGTACTTCAGCTGTACTTGAGATATCATTGTGAAGGAAATGTATTATCACCTTATTTTTACAGTGTTCCGTTTGTTTGAACAGTATAGGTTTAATACACAGCACGTTATGTGCCTTACCAAGACTTACAGAATACCTGATTTACAGGTCATATTGCCATGGTAACTTTCTGGTCACTGCACACAGACTTGTCATTGGATGATTCATATAATTCTGGAAGCTTCCTTTTAATGTTATAAGCACTGATATGGAATATCCAGCATTGAGGAGACAAAGTAGGCTAAATGTGTTTATAGTATTAATCTCAAGAACTAGGTTCTAAAGAAAACCAGATAAATTATTATTCGAATAGCTTTTAATAATAGGAACATAGGATATTTGAGGTTTGCACAACATTGTACAGTACACAGTATCCTCCCTGAGGGTCGAGGCGTGGGGCGTTACATTTGTATGGTGTTATCTACAATATAGAAATAAAAATCAATGAATTAATAATTTTTTCTCCACCATCCCCCAATTCTGAGGAAGTCTTTGATCAAGCAGCAAAATAACAACTGTGTCATGGATTTGTTTCTTCTTAGAATGCAGTTAGTATTGGATATGCTTATCTATACTTTCCTTAGGGAGACGCCAGTACACAGTATGTATGGTTTTGCAAGATTCTCAGCAAATACTTGCATTTTGTTATGTAAATACACATTTTTTTCCCACTCTGTACAGTGAATAGACAGAAAGGATGTAACTCTACAGATCTATGTTTTACCATATTGGTTAGATGATATTTTAGGAATTACATTAAACATTAACAATCCAACTTTGCTGCAAAATGTATCAGTTAAAAATCAACGAACGGACAAACATTAAGAATTTTTCTATGTCCTCCCTACTGTTATTCAGTCTAATAAAATCCTTTACTGCACCTGAACAGGAGAAGTGAAATTTTGTACATATTTTAGTTTATGCCAGTCAGAGTGCTTTTTTACCACCATCCCCCAATTCTGAGGAAGTCTTTGATCAAGCAGCAAAATAACAACTGTGTCATGGATTTGTTTCTTCTTAGAATGCAGTTAGTATTGGATATGCTTATCTATACTTTCCTTAGGGAGACGCCAGTACACAGTATGTATGGTTTTGCAAGATTCTCAGCAAATACTTGCATTTTGTTATGTAAATACACATTTTTTTCCCACTCTGTACAGTGAATAGACAGAAAGGATGTAACTCTACAGATCTATGTTTTACCATATTGGTTAGATGATATTTTAGGAATTACATTAAACATTAACAATCCAACTTTGCTGCAAAATGTATCAGTTAAAAATCAACGAACGGACAAACATTAAGAATTTTTCTATGTCCCTACTGTTATTCAGTCTAATAAAATCCTTTACTGCACCTGAACAGGAGAAGTGAAATTTTGTACATATTTTAGTTTATGCCAGTCAGAGTGCTTTTTTTAAATAACGCAAGACATGATAATGGTGGGGATGACTCCAGTTATTTTCCCTATCCTTTTGTTGTTCATTTGCAGTTTTAATACCCACTTATATGAAGTAGAGGTATTTCTCAGGAATTTTGGATGGGCACAGGCAAAAACAAACATATCATTTAGCTAAATTGCCTAATTACCTAAATCAATAAACCAGTGAACTAATTTAATTGGATAAATGAGAGCCATGTGAGGTTCGTTGCTAGTATTTATGACTTTTTTCCCCCCATTGTTCGTGAAACCACAAATGAACTCATGGCAGGGCAGTCTGAAGACGTTGTCATTTTTTTAACTCTTGGCCCACAGCTTAGATAAAAATCCTTTACTTGAAATTTGTTGTGTTTATTGCAGATTTTCTTTATACATTTTCTTTGTGAATGAACTGTTAGCCAAACAGATCTCCACTTTAAGCACAATATTTATAATATTCGGTTTATAATTGATGTATAGCTATCGATTTGTGAATTTTTTATCTTAACTTTCTGCCACATTTTTTTTTTGACTCAGTTGTCTTTGTGTGTAAGAGTTTGTGTTTAAGATGGGCATGCATGTCTTTTACTTATTTTATTGCCATATCTTTAGCGTTTCATACATTTATGTCTATTTAGATATCATGCCTGCTCTTTGTGGGTGCAATATGTTGATAAACTGTGCATCATACAGGTTCGGGTTGTACAATAGATGTGGTGTTTCCAATGAATTGATAAGATCTTTGAAAATGGATATGTATGGAATAATAACTCGTTAAGGAAATTAACCGGCAATCCCAAATTTGGGTGATGTTGCTAGATTTCGTCAGGAATACTGCCATTAGTTAAGCATAAGTTTTGAAAAAACATTCTTGTGTCCATGTAAGGCTAATTTTGTCTTTTTTGTCACAAGATTTTTTCATGATACTTTTCTTTGCATGGTACCATTTTTCTAAAGTACCCTTAATATTTTTTATGCTTGGTCTGTTTTTCTGATTTTAGTTTTATTTAGTAAATCATTTAACGATATCTCATAACAGTGTGGCATTGCTTTAAGAGCTATAGATGTGGTAACAGACCACTGCATTTCCTGTTAATCTCTGTGTTTGTACCGCAGAGTCGAGCCAACAGTTTTTAGTAGTAGTACTATGTAGAAGTAGTATTGTGTGATTGGGTGTGTGAGTGTCAGGGACAGATGCCTTTGCTCTTCCTGAAAAGCTTTCCAGTTTTAATTCTCACTTTAAAGATGTGGCCTTGTAAAAGCACGCTAATATAACATTTGATAAACACAGGTTAAGTGTGAGATGACATTTGCAGCAGAAGATACAAGGGAGATGGGCCGATAAAATGGGCGGACAAGGACGGAGGTATAGTAGCCAGTGTTTTGTGTTATTTCAGTGTTTTAGTTCCCTTTTCATTCATTCTCATTTGAACTAATCTCTTTCTTTATGACTGGTAGGATAAGACTACACTAGTTTGACTCTATTTTACTGGTTTGTCATTTTAATGCCCTCCCCAGTAAGGTACATCACATATGATTGTACATGTATCTGAAATCATATGCTTGATTACCTCTGTATGCGAGTGGGCATGTGTGCGCGCAGGTGTTTGTGTGTGCACATTTGTCTGTGCAAGTGTGTGTGTGTGTGTGTGTGAAAAGGAAACAGAGCACAGTGCAATGGTTATCTACTATGTCTGCTGTAAATAATTATGTCCCCTTTCAATAGCCTTTTAATATATGAAGACAAATATTTAAAATAATGAAATTTGAGATACATTTTTGTCTGGAAGATTTTTTATAGCCACATGGGGAAAAGTTATTAGACCACTGGACCAGGAACACAGTGCCATTCTAATAGCATTCGAGAACCAGAATTGAAGACCAAATTTACACCTTTGTTGTCTTCAATTCTGTCCTTCTTGTATTTTAACCACTTATTTTAAATGTTACTTATGGATCAGAACTGTACAGATTCTGTAAATATGACAAAAATGGTTTCTTTTTTTCTGTTTTTGTATAGAGAGAGATTACATGTGTTAAGACTACAATAATAATTGAATGAGACATTTCACAATACTTAAGCTATTGAGAATACAGACACAGTGTGAAAATAAGTGCTAAGATATATTCTTCTGTCTCTTTGTACAAAACAGTGTTGACTAAAAACAAAATAAAAGGGAGATATCTCAAGCCTCATAGTCCTTCTGTGTTTTTCCATTCATCCCCAGCAGCCAGAATCTGAGGGGAAATGGTGACACTCCTTTTTTCCCTGTCATCATGTGCCAGATATGAATCTCACTTGCTTTTCACAATATGACAATTGTGAAATGTGTTTCTTATGTATTTGATAATCATTTGACTATTCAACACAAGCTTAGCTTTGCTTCGTGACATAATGTACATGGAACGTGAATGAGAGCTTCTTAGCCACTTGTGTTGCCTTGGATACGTCTGGTTCACAGCATCATGAACAAACTGCAAGCAAATACTGATGTCACTGAATTCATCTCTCATTTCTGTATCTATCGATTCATGTCAAACATATTCTGATTATTGATTCCCGTGCTGGTTCTAATCATGAGGATGTCGTACATGCTGTTTATTTTTAAAGTAATAGCTGTTTATTTTAAAACCATTTGCAATTCAATGTTTCACAAACCTACTCTCTTTCTATTCCTGTCTCACTCCCCCACTCTCTTTTTTCATTCCCCTTCCTCTCTTTCTCTCACAAGCTTTCTTAAAGCAGCCAATCACAGAATGCATTGCAACACATGTAACTATTTCTTGACAATTAACTGTTACCTAGCACATACACACTGAAACTGTGCCTATTTAAATAAAAAAGGCTACCAGGAAAGTAAAAAAAAAAACATGATAAAACATTGTAAAACTTGTTCAAATGAATAATTTACTAAAAATGAACCATAAAGTAGTCATAAAGTAGTTTTAGTGGTGTTTAGTCATAAAATAGAAATGTTACATTTTTCTGTATATTACTTTCAGGTTAGGCACTGTGCCAAGCAAACCCAAACTGCATAACATAATTGAACATAATTAACAAAATTAAGTAACGTGTCTGGTTTTGTTTACCCAGAACTAAGGATTTCATTTGTAATTAAGTTATCTTAATACACTCCATCAGAGATATTCAACAAAGAATTAATATTGTCAACCAACCCCTGCAGTTCAATATTTTAGCACAATTAAAAAATGAGTAGTCAATCATAAACACACACACACACACACACACATTGACATAATTATATTTTAAAGTATTCAAATTTATTCACCTGATTTTATTCCTGTCACACACATGTCTCTGGATACCGATACCTAAATGAAGATTCTCCACAGAAAATTCTCTCATAGTTGAGGTATACCTATGATGAAAACTACAGGCCTCTCTCATCTTTTTAAGTGGGAGAACTTGCACAATTGGTGGCTGACTAAATACTTTTTTTCCCCACTGTATATATATATATATATATATATACTGCAATATATGCATCGACCAAGTTGGCCTATGTTTATATATTGCTACAAATATAAATATTCAGTAGCCTATAGCAATGAAGATTAGCGCACTACTTATTTAACTTATTACTTACTTGTAATTTGATATAGATACTGAGGAAACCTTTTCTGGGATTTTAAGTGCTGTTTCCATGCTAATAGCTTAGAATCAGCATCTAGAAAACAATCTCCTTAGGGCTAGAATGCAAGTCTGTTAAACTGCCGACTTCAGGATAACAAACCCCCAAAGGACGGTGCGTTTTTCTAGTTTATATAAAACAGTCCAACAAGCAGCTTTCATGTGCAAAAAAAACTTTTTCCACAAGACAAGAAAGATTTAGTGAACATAGCAAAGAGAGATATAGCTGGTTTAACACTCTCTAAGTTGCATGTTATAAAAAAATATTGGTGGTTGGTTAACACTAATTGCTTCACTTGCTTTGTACCATAGTAAAGAGTCTTTTCAATGAATTTGTACAGGAAAGACAGCGTGTTACCTGGAGTAGTCTGGCAGAAGGGCATTGGGTTGTGAGTGTAAGAGAGTCTTGATATCTTTGAATATGCGTTTGCCCCAGACGTCCAACACTCGAGTCACGCTGCGTATGTTAGCCACGTTCACATTCTCCGCTGCCGTGAGGGCAAAGACAATGAGGTTAGTCTCTTATAAGGCAGGCAACCACATGACAAGAGGCTTTCTGATGCTTCAGAATGGTATTAATCAGGTTTCTTTCACTGGACTACAGGGCTTTAACTTTAAAGAGTGGAATTACACTCTTAAAAATAAAGGTGCTTCACGATGCCATAGAAGAACCCTTTTGTCTAAATGGTTCCATAAAGAACCTTTAACATCTGAAGAACCTTTCTGTTTCACAAAATGTTCTTTGGGGCGAAAGAAGGTTCTTCAGATTATAAAAAGGTAAGAAAGAGATGGTTCTTTAAAGAACCTTTGACTGAATGGTTCTTTGTGGAACCAAAAATGGTTCTTCTATGGCATCGCTTGAAGAACCTTTTGAAGCAAATTTATTTTTAAGAGTGTAGGAGATGTCTATTTGTGTTTTAGCTGGGTTGACAGGTAAGGGTATGAGTTTGTTGGTGTACATAGGTCAATATGATTTGTATTTTAATATTAGCTCCATGTACATCTGAACAAATGTGTTGAAGTTGAGCCAATCCAGACTGATAGTCTTTTTTTTTTTTTACATTGGCCACCACACCAACGATTGAAGCTGTTTTTGGAATGAAGTTTAAAAACACCTAATATTCAGTAATGTGAAATGACCGCACTGACACTATCGGATGAGAACAAAACTTGAACTCAGTTTATCTGTATGATGACAATCGTCTTCTGTAGAGTTGCTTTATAGCTGAATTTATTTCATATTAATGAACTCTGCATCATCTGTTACTGAACTGAATGAATCGACACTGAACTAACTCAAGCTATAACAACACTATTGCCTTCTGTAGAGCTGCTTAAAAGTTGATTTAAGCTCATTTCATAATTTGATTCACTACTATTAAATTGAATATTAATATTGAGTCAATACTGAACAGAATTGAGCTGAATAATGACACTATCTTCTTTAGAGCTGCTTTATACAGTTGAATTGACTTTATAATTAATGCACTTTGCAACATTTGCACTGCTACTGAACTATAAACACTGAACTAAACTGAGCTGAATAATGACAGTATTTTAATAGTTTTATAGGGCTGCTTTACAGCTGAATTGTATTCCTTTCATAACTTAAGAACTTTACCAGATTAATACTGTTATTTATTTATTTTTATTACTGTGAATCTGCTTTGAGAGGATCTGTATTGTATAAAGCGCTATAGAAATAAATGTGACTCGACTTGACATGCAACTTTTTCAACAAGCAAAGTACTAGGCCTTCACAGAATCAATTCAGATTTACTCAGATTTACTCAAAAATTAAATGGCTGTTATTTATATAATTATACTCACCGAACACCACTTGCATATTTGTTTCTGAAATATTAGACTAAATTGATATTACTTTCAGATAGCAATAAGAATGATGTCTCACCTCAGTTTAACACATTTTACCATTCTTAAATACACTCTGCACAATTTCATAATTTTATAATATTACCTCCCTCTCTGTAGTTCCAATTCCCATAATCCACTTCATTGCTCATCCCAAGACATGGAGACAAAAAGGCCATGACCATCATAGGCACCATCATCTTTGCAGTCGAAACGGTCATGGTGAAGAAGTGGCTGAGCTTTAAAGGAGAGGTAGGAAAAAAAATATCAAAAAGTTGAACAAGTACTAAGAACACTCTCAGTGTAAGGCAAGAGATTTAAACCTTTACACTGCCAATACATCTGGCACATGGGAGAGCACTTTGCTTATTTCCAGGACAAACAGCCAGATGTCTTTTAGGGGCCGATGATACTGTGGAAAATTTCAGTGCAGAGGCCTGCATTTTTATATGATCATATCCTCTGTTTCATCATTTCTATATTCCTTGTTTTTTTCTCCTCATGATACTTTCCAGGGCTCTTTTTTGTTGTTGTTGTTGTCTTCTACTTCTTCTTTTTTTTATTAGAATTTAGTATTTAAGTTAGAAGCACAAATCCCAAATTTCTTTCTATTATAATATTTTAGATTTCCTTTTCAAAAATCACTTTTCTGCAGTATCCAACTATTAAAATCATAATAATTTTGACTTAATCTATTGAAATAATATTTAATTAATTAACTAGTTTTGTTTACCAAACATTATTATTACATTGACAACCATTAAAATTGTTACACCCAAGGGCATTGATTATTTCAACTGTACATCACGGTGTAACGTAAAAAAAAAAAATCCACATTTTCAACTCAACAAAATGTTCTTCTCTGGCTGTTTGAAAAAGGAAAAATTACTTTACATTTTTTTAATGGGGTTCATGCCTTCTTTTGTGCCGTATCCATGGAAAGTGCCTCATGCTCTTCACTTCCCAAGAACAATCACGCAAGTGTCGGGTATTTCCACTCTATTAAATGACTGCGATCAGATCACAAAATGACTCGAGTTCATTCAGGAACACAGAGGGGAGATGGATGACGGGCTGATTGTCTTGTGACTGGCCTAACTGATAGCAAACTCAATTAGCTTATTTGAAAGAAAATCTCCTTTGTGCTGGAGCCACAAGGGCCAATGCCACAGAGAGCTCTCTGAGGTAAGATTACTACGAATAGGCAGAACTGCTAAAAACATGGTCATTAGACTAAAAAAAGCCACATTTCAGAGAAATGCTGCAGGAAAGCAAAGAGAAACTGGAGTGACTCCACACTGAGAAGGAGTCCAGAGGGGACGGAGAGCTTTACATAATATTGAACTTGGAGATCATAATTGACTTTGTAGAGTGAGTCACTAAAGAGGCATTTCTCAAAATGGCTTCACGTTGTGGCGCAACACATATCTGGATGTGCTCAGGAACTCGAAAATCACAGGATTAATGTTTGATCAGGACACTTCTGTCAGTTTTTACACATTTTTTGAAATCACGCAGGCTTTAAAATGCAGAGAGAAGGAACTGTCAACTGACATGCAATAGGAATATCAATCAAACAATTACAAAAGATATACATCCACTAACACTTGCTGTAACATTGATTTTTGATGCTTTATGAAATCTAGACCGATCCCAATGCTAGATACAAGGCTTTATCCAACAGAAAGAGGGGAAATAGCAGGGTAGTAAAACTGCAGGACACAGATTAGTGGAATATTATAGAATACATTTTTACTTTTAATGGTTTAAAATCTACTAAAGTGCAAATTACTTACTTTATCAGGGAATGAGATGTGTCTTTCCTTTCTCTTTTTTTTGTGTGCTCCTCTGCTGTGATATCGCCGTCCTGTCCACTTCTTCTCTCTGAACAGTGTGTTGAAGTCTGTTGACCGTCAGTGTGCAGACACTTAAACTTCTGCATAAGAACTATGATGCTGTGTGCATTTACCTCTCTCTCCTCTGTCTTATTCTCCCTCCTCCCTTCTGTACTTTTTTCCATTTTTTTCTCTCTCTCCCACTTTCTTTTTCTCCTGCATCTCCTTTTCTTTCTTTCGTTATTTCTCTCCCCCTCTCTCCATCTGTTGGGCTCTGTCTTCTCACTCCCTCCCAAACTATCACTCTTTTCCAGATGTGCACCTTTTCTTTAGATTTATTTGATGTTTTTCTCCCTCCAATCATTTGCCCTTTTTCTCTTATAGTGACACACACTCAAAACAGACCTTATATAGTAAATAGTGATGACCTTAGACATAATGGCTTTCATAATACGATTATAATGCCCTGCCTTTAAACCAAACCCTTACTAAAATCTCTTGACATTTTGAAGCATTCTAAATATTTCAAATATTATGAGTGATTCAAATTGTGATAACCACTTTAAATGTCCTCATCAGTCAGTTTTTGACCTGTTTCACTCAATGCTTGAGGACGTTTTCTCACAAGTATAGCCAAATCCACACACACACACACACACACACACACAGACAGACAGACAGAGAGAGAGAATCTAGCAAGTTAGCAGAGCAGTCAGTCTCATAAATCAGGTGTCACATGATTTTTATAATTCAATCAAAAGGCTCTTGAACATCGCTGAGCAACAACTGCATCAACTTGCATGTGCCTTTCAGTTCGAATGCTCTTAATTAAAAACACTGCATTCATAATTCAGTCTCTATGTTTCACAGTATTATTTCCATGGTTACAGTGGGTGAATTTGTGTGGGCCAATACAATAAATGTCTGAATTAAATCTAGTTAAACCTGGATAAAACAATGTCCAGACTTATATCTGTTTTACCTTGATGAAGACTTGCCCATACTTTTGTATTTAATACAAGAAGACCATTCTTTACAGTTCATTCATATAAAAATTGTCCAGACCTCACTGTACTGGTTTTTTCTGAAGTGTTGTTTAAAATCTTGTACAATCACTTCAAAAAAAAAAACAAAAAAAAAACTTTTAAGGAAAATGACCAAAAACTTACTATATTTTTATCTTATGGCCGTTTATATCCAGGACAAGAAGACCATTCTTTACAGTTCATTCATATAAAAATTGTCCAGACCTCACTGTACTGGTTTTTTCTGAAGCGTTGTTTAAAATCTTGTACAATCACTTAAAAAAAAAAACAAAAAAAAAACTTTTAAGGAAAATGACCAAAAACTTACTATATTTTTATCTTATGGCCGTTTATATCCAGAAGCCTGGTTTAAATTCACAAATATAGACAGCATAATAAATATACTATACAACTTCTTCTTCTTTTCAGTCTTCTTCCAAAGTTTTACTTTCTCACAAAAGCAGCGTGGAATTAACCTTTTCTTATTTTTGTTGTTATTGTATTGTAGTCCTTTACTATCATGCCTCTATATGTGTTGATTTGAACTCTCATTATGACTGCAGAGACAAGAAGATGAAAGAGATGGAAATATTTTTATTCCCTGGTATCCAGATGTTATATTTGTTGTGCCTCTACGCGCTCTCTCTCTCACCCTGGTCTGTTTTTGTGGTATGTGAGGTCAGTTTCGCCTGGCTTAGGCTTTTAAGAGTATGTGAGTATTCCTTTACTTCAGCGCAGAAGTCACAAGGCACTCATGCACCTGTTTCTCATTAAACAAGGCAATTTTTCACCTCTAACTGAATTCCTTGCTCTTCTCTTCACCTCACTCTCTATATATCTCCCTATCTCAGTCTCTTTATCTTTATCATACAACTGGAGCTTGAATATTCAACTATTTCAAAGATGTAAGGTGTGTGAAATCCATATTAATGGCTGTATTTTGTTCTTATGTGAATCTTTTTTACATTTTTTTACGTCTTCACTTATAACACTTAAACGTATTTTTATCTGTTATCTATACAAATCAGAGATTATATATTTTTCTATATATACAGTAATATTTCATTTAAAGTCATACTAAACTAAGGAAAAAGTGGGAAAATATTCTGTACTGGTGTTTTTGATTTATCTGCCCTGGCGCTAATTATGTGTAGCCTATTTCAGTGACAGTGATGTAATCATTACGTAATTCATTTTTGATGATTTTGGAACTCCTCTTTATTTGATGCAGGCGCTCGCTCACAAAGTATCGTGCTCTTTTGCTGCCACCTGGTGGTTAAAGTAGGCACACACACACACACACACACACACACACACACATAAACATAAACCCTGTCAGCCGAGTTTTATATGGGCATACCAGATAACGTCATGATGAATGATACTGTGTTTCATCATAAAATTTAAAATAACAGTTAAAATAAATAACTTTTTACCACAACAACAATAGCAATGTACACTGATTTACAAATCATAATTGCAACTGCATTTCAAACATTTTTAGTAATTCATCTATTTTTCTAGGCTATTATTAGTCTGTTTTTACATTGCTTAATGCTTATATATTTAGAAAAATTACATTCTTTCCCATAGGCTACATTACTATGGTTATTATAATCATTGCCATTTTAAAAGTGAATCCCGCATATATAATGAGTGATGAGGGATTTATATGTCATTATATGTTTGTTGTGTGTACAGGACCGTTGGTCCTCTTAGCAGCAGGGAAAACAAAACTTTAATTCAAGTTCGGAATGGATTATCCTAGGAAGCGCGCAAATAGCGATTCCTTTATAATAACTAAGCTGTCACTCACTTCAGTTCATCACGATCTCACAAAGTTAAGATATAATCAATAAAGCTCTCTACACTGCATAATGAATGTATTTCTTACATTGTGTATCTTGTTACAATGAGAGAATCACATGTCCAATCAGATGTGTTTAAGAGAACGACAGAAATGTCTGTGATTGGTTACATTACTCAACCCTACAAAATACATTGTAAATAGAAACGTTTGATGCTCTGCAAAACCTCTGATGCTTTTGTGAATGTCCTGTTTCACTGCCTGAAAAAACTATAACCATTTTAAAGACCTCGAGCTTAAAGGGTTGGTTCACACAAAAATGGAAATTAGTCCATAAATTACTCACCCTCAAGGCATCCTAGGTGTATATGATTTTCTTCTTTCAGGTGAATCCAGTTATATTCTTTCAGAGTTATATTAAAAATTGTCTTTGATCTTTCAAGCTGTTTCATGGCACTCAGCGGGTGTTGCAGTGCATCAGTCCAAAAGAAGTTAAATAAAAAGCACCCATCCATAAAAAAAAGTGTCTCACACGGCTCCGGGGGGGGAACAAAGGCCTTCTGTAGCGAATCGATGCTGTTTTGTAAGAAAAATAACCATATTTAAAACGTAATAATCACTTTAATGTAGCTTGCGCCTCAGAAGTGACGCACACGGAAGCGCAGGGGAGAGTGAGCGCAAGCTAGATTAAATTGATTATTACGTTTTGAATATGGTTATTTTTCTTACAAAAACGCATCGATTCACTACAGGAGGACTTTGTTCACCCCCCGGAGCCGTGTGAGACACTTTTTTTTATGGATGGGTGCTTTTTATTTAACTTATTTTGGACTGATGCACTGCAACACCCGCTGAGTGCCATTAAACAGCTTGGAAGATCAAAGACAATTTTTAATATAACTCCGACTGGACTCGTCTGAAAGAAGAAAGTCATAGGATGACTTGAGGGTGAGTAATTTATGGGCTAATTTTAATTTTTGGGTGAACTAACCCTTTTTGTGCACACATTTTGTAAAGAAACTACATTTCCGTGTTGAAACCTTGTTTAAAACCGTTTACATTTAGATCTAGAATTGATTGTTATCAATACCAACCAAAGAACAACAGTTTTGTAAAAGGGAATAATTTAGGAAGTGAGTTTGTGGCGTGAGAGAGGAAGTGGTTTCTGAGGATTGCTTGAGATTCTGAGATTGTACCTTGTGTGAGGGTCCTGTGAACATCCACTGTGGTGTAATATGGCTTAACTTCTCGCGTTGTCTGAACAGAAAGCAGTTGTTTACCACTTTGTTTCTGAGCTTTGATGAAACAACAGAGAGAAAGAAAAGGTGGCTCATTTTGTTTCAAATGAAAGGAAATGTAAATTTCGCTCAAGGATGTATGCAGCCAAGCCTGTCCTGTGTTGGATCGTAATTCTGTGCTATTGGCAGGAAACTCTAGGTATTGTTGATCTTAATTTATGTCATTACAGTGTGTGTTTTATTTCATTTTTATTATTGTATTGCTGCATTTCTCACCCACACCCTCTTAAGCTGAATTAGAATCCATAAATTATGAAGATATCAGGAGAGCACAGATGCTTCAATAACACCATGTTCTCTTCTCCGTTCCTCCAGCCAAACCTACAATCTCCGTGCTGAACAGAACCAGAGTGGCACTAGCAGGGGAAAGTCTTGACTTCATCCTGTCAGTTTTCATCCCAGCAAACTACACCACTAGCAAACTTGTATGCCACCACACTCAGAACATGACGAGAATTTGGAATAAAGAACTTAAAAGTGAATTATTTGAAACTACACAGTTGGTGAGGGCACGTATCAACATGCACAATAGCTTCAGTTCTGGAAATTACTACTTTAGTTATGCAAATCAGGAAGTGCATTGGGTGGTTCATGTGAGAGGTGAGTCTGCAGATCATTTTATTACCTCTCTATGATTGAAATTCACTGGCAACTTATAATCTCTTAGTCACAACTTAAACATTTATAAGTATTAAAATACATACAAATCTTGAAATTAATAGAGATTTTTTCTTCAGAAGTTTTACTCGATAGGTTTGTTGCTTGTGAGCCAATAGATGGACAGATAGGCTGGACAGATAAATAAAAAGGTGCATTAAATCAAATAAAGACATCATGTGAGTTTGGCCATGTGACATGTTAGACTGAAACTGCCACTTTCAGCGAAAGAAAAGCAGTGATGCAAAAATTGTGTCTGAAGACAATGTTCCTCTTCTGTTCTCTCTATTTCCCCCTTGTTTCTTCACTCTTACCCCAATTCTGTGTTTTCCAGATAAAGGTTATCAGGAGCCACCTGAGGTGTTAGACAGTGCCATCATCATAATGATGGCATTCTCAGGAATTCTCCTCATCTTCACTGTTGCTGGGTCACTTTACATATTAAAGAGCTACAAGGTAACACTTGGCCACACATCGTGTCATTAGAGCATACTGTAATAATTCAGTCTATCTATAATTTGTCTAATGTAAGTTTCTTTAATTCTGCACATCTGAAAGGACTCAATCTGACAGTGAGGGGTTATCCACTGATCAGCCACAACATTAAAACCACTGACAGGTGAAGTGAATAACTGTAAAGCATCTGTAAAGGCCCTTTCACACCAAAAGTGACATTAATAATAAGCCTCAGGCTAAAGGAAGTACCTCTGCTCTGGCTATCCTGTCTGGTCTATTCACAGAATAGCTACTGTAGCTCAAATTACTGGAAAACTCAATGCTGGCAATGACAGAAAGGTGTCAGAACTCACAGTGCCTCACAGTTTACTGCGTATTAGGCTGTGCAGAGAGACCGGTCAGAGTGCCCATGATGACCCCTGTCCACCACCAGAAGCAATTACAATGGGCACATGAGTGTCAGAACTAGACCATGGAGCAGTGGCCTGATCTGAAGAATCACTTTTTCTTTTAGATCAGGTGGATAGCCGGGTGCGTGTTCCCTGCTACACTGCAAAAAAATGTTAAGGAATGATTTGAGCAACATGAAAAAAGAGATGAATATGTTGCCTTGGTCTCCAAATTCCCGATTGAGCATCTGGGATGTGCTGGACCAACAAATCTGATCCATGGAGGCCTCACCTTGCAACTTGTAGGACCTAAAGGATCTTTTGCTAATGTCTTGGTGCCAGATGCCACAGGACACATTCAGAGGTCTTGTGGAGTCCATGCTTTGGCAGCACAAGGGGGACCTACACAATATTAGGTAGATGGTTTTAATGTTGCTGTGGCTGATCAGTAGATATGGACTCATGACTAAGTGGTAAATTGTCAGTTCAGAAAAGATCATCTTTCTGTTATTATGCAAGATGCTCCAGATGGACTGTCCAGAATTGCATTGATTGCAAGATGGTGCTGTTATGACCAAAAAGGCCACAAGTGTACTGTCCGGAAAAACCCATGTGATGCTGTTAGTTTCAGCTCTAGTTCTGCTTCATTCTTTTTAGGAACACCCTCCTTGTAGAGATGACAAAAATGAAGTTGTAGAGCAGAGATCAGGGGAGAGTGATGGAGTGATTTTGGATGAAGATGCTGCATCTGCATCACTCTACACAGTGAGATAACAGTCTGTTTCTCTTTTGGATAGTAGTCATTTGCTCTCAGTATTTGCCATTTGTTGGTAACCTGGCAACCTGTTTTAATAAGGATTTTAAATGATATCTCAAATAAATTTCTGTCGTCTTTCCAACAGACTCTACAATGCAGATCAGACTCTATTTATGATACACTGCATTCAGACACGATGCATGTAGAAAACACAAAGAAGACAAAATCAGAAAAGGTTTGTTTAACACGGGTTTGTTTAATAAATGGTGTAATATTACATTACATGTATAACCTATAATGTAGACCTAACAATATGCTTGTAAATTGTAATATCAAGTATTAAATATATGAACATTGAGCGCTTAATAATTATAGCATGTTTTTACTGAACATATAATCATGCAGTGAAGACACTTCATGACATACACAGATTTTAAATATGTAATACCTACAAGCTCAGACGGAAAGCAACAGTAAAAATAAAGCATTCAATAAAAAGGAATCTAATTCATGATTATCATATGACCTGATGAAATATATTTGGTGAAAAAAAGAGTTGTGTTTCAGAATATCAACCGTTTCTATTGCTGTTTTCTCTTTCAGCACTGCAATGCACAAGAAGATGGTGTATTTGATTCTGTTTATGAAAACCTGGGACTGAAGGAATGATTGAGTTAATGAATGTGATTTATGAATACCTGCTGGAAAGTGCTTAAGTGTCAAATAAAGATTTTTTTGTATAATTTATTATTTTATGGGCCAGTATGACAGAAAATAAATGAACGATCAAAACAACTGAATATGTGTCGTTTTCCCCCAAAACTCATCAAACCTTTCGCCGTCTTGAATAAGAAGCGGTACATTTTCTGCAGCCCGTGAAAGCTCCGCCCTCACGCTGTGTAAACCAATCAAACGACATCTTCAGTTGCGTGTAACCAATGGGAACACTCCGAACTTCCTGTCTGCTTGCTCCTCCTCCTGAAGTGTCAACATTAACAATGGCAGCCGAGGGAGATTTTCTGATGCGCTACCGGGCGGTGTCAAATAAACTGAAAAAGTAAGAGCTAAAATATATTACTAATACACGAATGTTTTAATGGTAGACCATTAATGTTGTCTACAATACTGAGCATAACCTAAGAATGTCGTGACAGCACTACACAACCCTCACTAGCATGTTGCTAATTACATTTCAAGAGCTACTAAATGAGGTTCACCACAATGCGATCTATTATTGTCAAATTTACAGAAGATTTAACGTTATGCATGAACAGCTGAGGATGACATCTTGTAGGTGTTTAATTTCAAAGCAGCGGCTTCGAATAACGGGCTATTCCAGAGTATATAAAGTGTCAAATTAACCCACACTCTTAAAAATAAAGGTGCTTGAAAGGTTCTTCACAGTGATGCCATAGAAGAACCTTTTTTGGTTCCACAAAGAACCATTCCGTCAAAGGTTCTTTAAAGAGCCATCTCTTTCTTTCCTTTTAATAATCTGAAGAACCAGATGTTAAAGGTTCTTTATGGAACCATTTAGACAGAAAGGGTCTTCTATGGCATCGTGAAGCACCTTTATTTTTAAGAGCGTAATTCAGTGGCCTTTTAATATTTTTTCCTTCCCCCTTAATCACAGACGTTTTCTGCGGAAGCCTAATGTCGCTGAAGCAAGTGAACAGTTTGGTGAGTATTGTGTCAGAAGAGTGATGCTGTGTGCGGTAATGCTAGTCTGTGTTTCTCATTATATGGCATCTTTCCTCAGGTCAGCTGGCCAAGGAGCTCAAACAGCAAGACTGTCCTCAATATGCTGCCTTCTGTAATCTCGCCATGGCCCGGTAACACAGCATCTCTCATAACTATCAATTCTTCATCCTAGTTTCTGATCTAAAGAACATGTGGAAATGGTTTGTCTGTCTTCGTAGCTGTGAGCAAACCCTGTTCAATGCTCCAGGAGAAGCCCTGGCACTGACCGATGCAGCCCGACTCTTTCTGGCCTCGGAGCAGGAAACCCGAGCGCTGAGGGCTCCCGGCTTCGATGAGAATATGCAGGCAGCAATGAACTGCTATAGTTTTGCTATTAAGGTATTTGTCGGAAACGCATATTTTACCAGATACTTGCACTCAAGCCGATAAGCATATATAAACAAACACACACATGGGCTGTTATTTTGCAGCATGTTGGGCTCAGTTCATACTTGAAATAGAATGAAAAGTCTCTTATAATTTAATATTTTCAATTTAAAATGAGGTGATTCTCCTGCTCAGCGTAGCCTGACAGTGGCATCTTAGTATAATTGAGATATTAATATACTGTTTTTTATATTTTCTCTTTTCATTTTGTTGTGTTTCTCTTATATTTATTTTTTAAAACACATCTATATAATTTTATTAAATGTTTATTTCAGTTTTAGATTTATATAGCATTTATTTCATTTCAAGTAAGGATTTTTTTTTTACTTCCAGTAAGAAAAATGTCTGTTTTTTAATGGTTTTAGTTCATTATAATAACCCTGGTCTGACAGAATCATCAAGCGTAATATTACTTACTATTCACTTTTATTCACTATTGCTGTTAGAGTTAGAAGAAGAGAAGATGACCATGAGCAGTTAAACAACTACTACAAGCAGAGCTAAATATTTTCTAAAGTAATAGTTCACCCTAAAATGAAACCGTTTTAGCTCATTTTCGCTTGCAGCTATCTGCAGTTTCACATGTTTCATGTTGAAATTCTCCTAAAATTTTTTATTTGAAGTCATTTGAAGAATACCTCCCTGTACTGTACTAATGAAGTAAAAAGCCTACAATCTTGCAATCACATGCAGATTTTGTGTTTTTAAAATTTTTTTTTTTATAGATGATATACTGCAAATATGTACTTATATATTGTTCAGGTCTATATTGAGATGAATCAGCCTGTTATGGCGTCCAGTCTCTCACTGGAGCTTGGCAATGCTCTGAAGGTGAGACATTAATCATTGTAATACACGGAGCGGCTTTCTGTTTATAAATGAATTAAAATAGCATATTCATCTTGGTCCACGGTGCTTAATCATGTTGTGGTCCTGTTTATATATTTGTGTGTAGGAGATGAACAGACCCGGGGAGGCGATAGTTCATTTCCAGAGAGCCGCGGAACTGCAGATTCAGACTCCAATTGAGGCCCTGCTGTCACTGTGGGAAATGGCCTCCTGCAAAATACTGACCCGTGAGTTCAGAGATAGCAGTGCTTTCCTGCCAGAATGCAATGATTAGTTTTGGCATTGAGTTTCAGATGAAGTTCTGTGGTGGTCAGAGCAGTGATGTGATGTTTGATTGGTAGGCGATTACGATGGCGCTCTTGCTGTTCTCTCTGAGATGCAGCACTTGTGTCAGGAAAGAGGACTACAGCTACCCGGGACAAACACCCCTGTCGGTATGAATATAATCGACTTCCACAAGACTATACAATTAATCTTAGTTTTGAAATCTAGGCGTGTGAGGTTTGGTGGTCTAAGTTCAAGGATTTTCACCAGGCTTTGCAGTTTATTTGGATTTCCTGATCAAACCCTGCAATCACTTGCAGTTTATAAGCAGAAGTCATGTTATGATGTTTTGTGACTGATTTTCATACTTGTCAAGGATCTGTTTTGCATTGCAGAGTCAGCAGTCTTTCAGTTTGAACATCAGCTAATAAGGAAATGAAGCATATGCTGTAAAAATCTTTGGATTCTGCTACAATTCTGTTTGTTTTCATTCCAGGTGCATTTATGGATATCATAGCAAAGTGTGAAATCTCCAGGGTTTTACTTCTTATGCTGCTTGAGGTAAATTATATATTTAAAATCTGTGAGGTTTACAAATAAGCTCACATTTCGGACAATATGTTAAAGGGGTCATAGGATGCTACGTGCACTTTTACAAGTTGTTTGAACTGAAATGTGTGGAGCAGATGTAGACAAAAATGACTCCTAAGCGATTGAGGTGTTCTGTTGTTGAATGTAATAACGAACATAGCAGTCGCTATGTTCGCGCGAATCATTCGTGATCCAGCTTCACCCACAGAAGAAGTGAGTATAAGGTTTTTTTTAAAGAATCTTTGCAAATCGTTTTTCCTATGTGCAGATTAGCAAGTTTCACCATGAATGCGGCTAAAGTAAACAGTCTCTCTGAGAGCAGCTAGGAAGAGAGGGGCGGGGTCAGCAGAGCTCATTAACATTTAAAGGAAAATGCAAAAAAAACGGCTTGATCTGAAAAAAGCTGTTTTTGACAGGGTAAAAAAAGTGTTTTTTACACTACCATTGAGAAATTTTAACCAAACTATGTTACAGACATCAGCAGAGCTCATTAACATTTAAAGGAAAATGCAACAAAAACGGCTTGATCTGAAAAGAGCTGTTTTTGACAGGGTAAAAAAAGTGTTTTTTACACTACCATTGAGAAATTTTAACCAAACTATGTTACAGACATTCTATTAAGACCCTATAGAATCATATCAACTTGTGGAAAATGGGCATCCTATGACCCCTTTAAGAAACCAGACCTATAACGTTAGTGTGTTTGTTTACTATGCTCAAAAATGACACTATATATTTGTGTCTGTGTTTTAGCCTCCCCCTCAAAAGCTGTTACCTGAGCACGCTCAAACACTAGAGCGATACGCCTGGGAATCCTTCGACTCGCATAGTCAGGGTAAGACTTTGTAGCTAATGGAGAACCGGGCAGGCACAGTGTTTTATTTAAAAACTGTTATTACTGTCTGTCCTTTAGTAAACTTCCTTCCAGAAAATGTGTTCCTCCTTCTGCAGTCAGTTGTGGTGAGTATTTAAAATCTATTTGTAAAATGTATTTGTTAAAATATACTGAGACCACATTTAAAATCTGCATTCAAAATCCAATTTAAACCTGGAAATAATCTGGAAACAAGTTTTTGGATTCTGAAATATTCCAAACAATGAAGCATTATGACATAAAATATATTTTACGACATTTTTACTAAGAAAATCTTACCGATCAAAAGGGTGGTGTAAGATTTTATTTATTTATTTATACTTAAATTCAGCAAGCATGCATTACATTGATCCAAAGTCACAGAAAAGACATTTATAATGTTACAAAAGATTACATTTTTAATAAATGCTGTTCATTTGAACTTTCTATTTATTAAAATATTTCTATTTGTTAAAAACATGATTTTTATCATGTTTCTTGAGCAGCAAAAGAGTGGTTTCTGAAAGATCATGTGATGCTGAAGACTGGAGTGATAGATACTGAAAAGGGCAGCTTTGCCATCACAGGGATAAATAATTGTAATTGATACAGTATAATTTTTTTTTACTATATTTTTGCTCAAATAAATGCAGCCTTGGCGAGCATAAGATATATTAAAACAATGAATTTAATTTCAGCTTTTTATTTAAATTCTTATATTGAATTTTATATATTTCAATATTCTATATTGATAATATACTTTGTAGTGAAAATTGTATGAACTAAAAAAAAAAAAGCAAAATAGAAGCATTTTCAGTAGTGGTCTCTGACTTTTAGGCTGCACTATTGTCTAAAGTGCTATAAACTGATTACTAGTAGAACTCTTGGATTATGATGGCTAAATGGTGTGACTGGCCTGTTTACAGATGGCCTGTCAGGAAAAGGATACAGAATCTCTCAAGGCTCTCCAGACAGAACTATGGTGAGCTTTCTGCATTTCCTGACTCATAGTATGCATTTATCTATATTAGACTGAAACCTTTGCAATTAGACATCCTTCACCTTTCTCTTCTCTCACAACAGGCCACTCCTTTCGGCAGAACAGAATCATCTCCTTCACTTAGTGGTTCAGGAGCGAATTACACCCTCCGGTCAGGGCATATGATTCAGTGCAATACACCCCCACAAAACAGTTCTTATTGGAACATTCCTATGCCAGTGCCTGGTGCATTTTGCATGAGGACTGTAGAAGGTCACTGAACCTACCAGAGCTGTACATACACGCATGAAAATTGCTCTAATAACAGAAGTTTTCATGTCTCCTATACAAACTCGCTTTAGTGATTTGAATGTATATTTTATTCTCAATTTTTATATAGTGGTAAGATAGTGCTGAAAAGGTAAATGATTATGTTGAAGCTCGTTTAAAGTTGTAAAATATTGATGTTGTAAATAATAAAATAACAAAAGTGATTCTTGTGGCGAGGTTTTTATTTGTGTGATTACTAAAATTAATGTCATCCCTGGTTTACACTGTTTGGCTTTGCATTGAAAAAATAGAATCCTTTCCATTTACTGTCATACTGCAACATAAAAATACATCTAGAGCCAGCTAAAACTTTAACCAAACAAAGTAAGCAGCAACTGAATAACTCGGATGTCCATAAGGAGCTTTTTCCTTGAGAGGATGGTGAATAATTAATCCCATAAAACTATAAATACATACTGACATTTAAAAAAAAAACTAACAAAAGCATTTTATAAATATTTTTGGAACATCCTGTGCTCTAGAATTTTACAAGGTGATCATCTGACCACATCAACAATCATTCATCACCATCATCATGCTAATCAAAAATGGCTGGCGTAGCAACAGGACCCTTTTTATTATCAAGAAAGCCTTTGTCCACACAGAAATTGCAAATAAATATGTCGGCAGAGGGTCTGTACAATGCAATTACAAAAAGATTGTGTATTCAGAAGTCTACACGATCAAGTGAGTGATCACAAATTTGAACAGCACCATAATGCATCGCAGTAACAAAGATTTGACCCTTATCTTGACTTAGAGACTATCCTGTGCTATTGCCATCTACAACATAAAAAAAAAAAGGAAATGAAATAAACCCATGTTTAAGACAAGGCTAATTCTTAAAGTGCAAGTAATGTTTAAAACTACACTTTGATAACATATTTTTCTGTATGTACTTTATATGTACAACTTATCTTTCTCTTTATACATGTTATAAATACATTTTTTACATTTCCTTCTTGTATATACTGCATTTTCACTATCTTTACACACTAACCCCTGCAATAAAGTGTGTTTAGACCCTCTTACTGCTCTCAGTGCTTTGCGAAACTAGGAAAGATGACCCATCAAACCGATCTATAGTATTACTCTAAAAATGGAAAGAGAAAAAAAAGAAAGAAACTTCTCTGGCCAATTTTCCTCAAATGCTGAATCAACCCTTTCTCACGGACAGATTTTAAACTGTTTCAATGAACTGCTGATGCTGTGATTTTTTGCGCAAGTTTCTACAATTCCAACCAACGCCGGTAATGTTTGAGACAACTCATTATTTTTCAAATTCTGTACTTAGACTTTGAAGAAAAATAATTAAGGTTGTACATTAGCACTGAGAGCGAGGTCTAAAGTTTAATCCGCTCGTTTGCGCAGGATGATGTACATTATTCCAGTGAAGAGGGTCAGCAGCCACCCAAACCAGGCCATGATGTAGGACCAGCCATACCAGCCATTCTTCTCATCTCTGTGAAAGTGATCGGTATAGACTGACAGAGCCACCATGATGCAGAAACCTAGAGATCCCAAGAGAAATGCATAAATGTACAACACAAATGAATCTCTGTAGGACCTTTAAGACAATGATCCACACATGTATGTTTCAATAATGCCCTAATTTAACCTCAGATTTCCAGAAACAGGGACTTACAGGAGATGAGCTGCACAACTCCAGAGATGGTGAACCGCTTTTCTTTACCCAGAGTAAAGAGTTGGAATATGAACACGCACAGAGAGAACACAGCAAACAGGCAGGACAGCACTGCAAACGCCTGGACCGCTTGCAGATAGTCTAGATAGATGAATTAAAGGGGCATCACATGAATGTCCCAGTCTGTACACTCTTAAAAATGAAGGTTCTTCAGTAACATCCATGGACTGTTTCATTGTACAAACAGTTATTTAGATTATTAAAATGTTCTTAAGACTAAGTAAAAAAAAATGGCTCTAAGAACTGTTCACTGAAAGTTTCTTTGGGAACCCAAAATGGTTCTTCTATGTGCGCGCGACAGGAAGTAAGTGCGCAAAACTGTCCCAGGTCTTAAAAATACCAAAGCGCAGTGCCCTTAACGCACACTATCTCGAATACCGCTCCGGAGTGCTATTCGAGGCTTAGTGTATCCCATCATGCATCATGTTCTGGAAATAAATCGTGAGACTTTTTGCCAAGATCGCGCGAGAGGGCATGGAAACCTTTCCAATGTGTTAAATATTAATAATAATAAGATATTACATATAATTTGGTGGTAAAACAAAGTGCTATACATTTTATTGCTGCAAAGATTAGTATATTTATTTTTGTATAACATTTGCAACTGCTTTTTATCACTTAATTAAATTGTGTCATCTATAGGGACTATAGGACTACTGAACAGACATTTAGAAGTTGATTTTAAAATGCAAAGTATTGAAAATAATAATAAAACTCTGTACACACGTTGCGTTTTTACAACACTATAAGTGTGTCCCATCAGGTAATGAAAAGTTGTACACACACTTGTGGTCTTCATGCTCACTTGAACACTTGGACCAAATACAGGAAATACGTCATATAAGTAGTCAAGTGGACCGCAAGTGTGGGTATTTGGACAAGGCAAGAGTTTAGCTCTAACCCTAATCAAACACACCTGAGCATGCTAATCAATGTCTTCAGGATCATAAGAAAATCACAGGTAGGGGAGTTTGATCAGGGTTGGAGCTAAACTCTGCAGCGCATTGGCCCTCCAGGGCAAGATTTGAGGAACCCTGTTCTATGGCATCATTGAAGATCTTCTGGAATCTTAATTTCGAACAGTGTACATATACTGTACACTGGGGTTGACTGGTGAAAATAGGCAGATGTACAAAAATGCATACTTTTAACATGGTTTGTCTTACCCTTCCGGTATGAGGTCGGTATGTCCATGTACACCCAGACATTATCATTGTTCTCCATCACCCATCTGCCCCACAAGTCTGTATAAAGGTTCTCTGTGAACCACCATGCCTGGGAAAAACAAAAACCAACAACAACAATACAAATGCCTTCAGATTACAACACACTTTTTTCATACACCTTTTTTAAAAAAGTCATTTGTCTGCATTTTTATTACACACACATACACACACACACACACACATATATTCTGTATATATATATATGTATATAGGCTACATATAAAAGAAGAACAACATAAACTTACATCATCTATGATTGCCCAAAAAAGGAAGAAAATTGTAGTCAGATGAAGCAAACAAATTCCTGCCAGGGCCTTGAACATATTCAGAGGATGATGGGGAAACAGGGTGGAACAATAACCTGCTGTAAGGGAAATATTACAAGACATAACATCTTGTGTTTAAGAAATACTATACATCAAAAGGTCCTGTGCAATTCAGCAGCCATCTGATGATGACTTATTGAGAATAGCCATGTTTTTAGATAAAAAGTTGCCTTGTATTTAAAGATGTCCCAAGCAAAGCATTGAGGAAGAAAGAGGAAAGGGACTTTAATGTCCCTTTTACATTATTCAAAATGAATCTATGCTTTTCATCCACACAGTGCTTTTAATTGTGTGCTAGTAATAATTAAGCCATGTGTGTTTCAGGTACATCTGATTTTCCCAAAATGCTAATAACAAAGCAGTCATGGCCTATGACATCACCACATTAAAGCTGCATAAATGTTATGCAATAAACAACAATTGTTTTATCACTTCTATAGGGTCACTTTTTGTTGGATACTAGCTTTGACTACACAAATAAACTACAGTATGTGGGAGGAGAAGAGTCTTCTGTTTCTTTAAGTCACAGATACAGTAGGTGAACTGACATGCCATTTAAAATGCTGATGCAAGCTGTTCATACAAACAACAATAATGATTTAAGAGAAAAATATTGAGTTAAATCCCATTAAATTATAAAAACTATACCAACAGTTCAGAGCAGACCTTCTGCAATGCATTCATATTTTATATTCACTGAATGCCCGTTTAAAATAACGCCTGGTGCGATCAACAATGCATAGACAAAATATAATTTATTGGTCAATTCTAGCAAACCTACATTACATACATTAGACAATAGAAGCTAATGCGAAAGCTCCCGAGAATTACAGATGAAGGAATTCGTGTCACGTCATGCGTTCGGATGCATTTTCTTCCCAACAGTTTTCATTCAATTCTACACGTTCTATTACAGTTCGAAATGTATTTCCCTTTCTTTTATGTCGATTCTAAGACGCGTAATTGTATCAATAAATAATAACTTTACAACCTCACTGGCATGAGAATTCTACAGCGATGGCACAGATAATAAAAGGTTACCTTGGGTATTTTAAGCGCTCAAATTAATTCTTGATTTTCGTAGCCTAGCTGATGCCCCACCATCCGAGGATATTCGCACTTCCCCGCACCTCGTCCTTCGTCGCGCCCCCCTCCCGCACTCTTTGCTGCATAGAGGACCCCACCCATCACAAGGACTTACTTTTAAGTCCTTACGTATCCCACATCCAGCGAAATCCTAGAACTGTATTGTCGCACGCTGGAAATTCATGCGCGAGGTGTTGTAAGAGACACACAAACGTTGATTTCTCTCAATGTCAAAAAACCTAAACATTTTATTTTTAAATGCCGGACGGCTCAATGTTTAGATGCCCCCTTAAACGCACTGTAAATGACTTTTGCCGAGTGCTCAGTTATTCTGTGCAAGAGTTTGCGACGTCGTCATCCTATTACCTAAAGCTGCGATGTGCTGCTATACAGCGATTTATCCGCATGCCGCAGCATCCTAACTCAGCTCTTCTAGAGACGCACCGCAGACTCCACACGCACTCAGAGCTGCAGGCATAAAAGTGGATGAACGGGCCAAACGCAGCACATGGCTACCCAACAATAGGGCGATCCCAGAGCCAGTCAAAACCCATCTCTCCAATCACGAAGAAGTAGCGCAGAGGCAGAAAATGATGCGCAGGTAGGCTACTTTGCAGAGGTTGATGATGAGTCATCTAAAGTAGGTTTGGAGCGACACCTACTGCGGATTCAATGGAACGGCCTGGTCATGTATATATATTATACAGTATCTCACAGGAGTACACCCCTCACATTTTTGTAAATATTTTATTATATCTTTTCATGTGACAACACTGAAGAAATGACACTTTTCTACAATGTAAAGTAGTGAGTGTACAGCTTGTATAACAGTGTAAATTTGCTGTCCCCTCAAAACAAGTCAACACACAGCCATTAATGTCTAAACCGCAGGCCACAAAAGTGAGTACACCCCTAAGTGAAAATGTCCAAATTGGGCCCAATTAGCCATTTTCTCTCCACGGTGTCATGTGACTCATTAGTGTTACAAGGTTTCAGGTGTGAATCAGGGTTTCAAAAACTGCCTTTCTTGGCTAAGTTATTGGAGAAGGTTCTTAATCAAGAACCTTTGGGAAAGTCGTGGCCTAATGGTTAGAGAGTCGGACTCGTAACCCAAAGGTTGTGAGTTCGAGTTGCGTACCAGCAGGGATTGTAGGTGGGGGGAGTGAATGTACAGCGCTCTCTTCCACCTTCAATACCACGACTGAGGTGCCCTTGAGCAAGGCACTGAACCCCCAACTGCTCCCCGGGCACCGCAGCATAAATGGGTGCTCACTGCTCCGGGTGTGTGTGCGCGCGTTCACTGCTGTGTGTGTGCACTTAGGATGAGTTAAATGCAGAGCACTAATTCCTAGTATGGGTAACCATACTTGGCCACTCACTTATCAACTTTAAAAAAAAATTTATGAAAACAACATTTTTGATAAATTTCAGCCTGGTTTCAGGTCTCAACCGTACCAGCAGGGATTGTAGGTGGGGGGAGTGAATGTACAGCGCTCTCTTCCACCTTCAATACCACGACTGAGGTGCCCTTGAGCAAGGCACTGAACCCCCAACTGCTCCCCGGGCACCGCAGCATAAATGGGTGCTCACTGCTCCGGGTGTGTGTGCGCGCGTTCACTGCTGTGTGTGTGCACTTAGGATGAGTTAAATGCAGAGCACTAATTCCTAGTATGGGTAACCATACTTGGCCACATGTCATGTCACGTCACTCACTTACTCACTTATCAACTTTAAAAAAATTTTTATGAAAACAACATTTTTGATAAATTTCAGCCTGGTTTCAGGTCTCAACACAGCACTGAAACTGCCCTTCTCAAAGTGTTAAATTGTTTATTGCTGTCTGTAGACGCTGGGAATTGTGCTGTTTTGGTGCTTCTGGATCTTAGTGCAGCGTTTGACTTCTTGACCGCTTGCAGGAGTGGGGAGGGATTAAGGGGCTTGCTTTAAAGCTCAAAGTGCCAAATGATTTATTGCTGTCTGTAGACGCTGGGAATTGTGCTGTTTTGGTGCTTCTGGATCTTAGCGTAGCGTTTGACACTGTGGATCATGGGATTCTTCATGACCGTTTGCAGGAGTGGGGAGGGATTAAGGGGCTTGCTTTAAAGTGGTTCTCATCCTATCTACATTGAAGATCCTTTGCGGTGGAGCTAGGAAGCTCTATTTTATCTTCACAGTTTATTTCCTCGGGGTGCCTCAGGGCTCATGTCTTGGTCCTGTGTTGTTCTCTTTATATATGCTGCCTTTGGGTCTAATCTGTCAAAAATGTAATGTGGTTTATCATTGTTATGCTGATGACATCCAGCTGTATGTGCCCCTAAGATGTAACAATGACTCCAATATTTCAACTTAGTTTGAGTGTTAGGATGAAATAAGGGCATGGATGGCTTCTAGTTTTCTGCAGCTCAATGAGTCTAAATCGGAAGTGGTGATTTTTGGCCCTCCAAAGTTAGCCAAACAGCTTTCTGTACATCTAGGCCCCTTAGCCACTAATATTAACACTCAAGTAAGAAACCTTGGTGTAATCTTTGACTCGGAGTTGAAGTTTGATGGACAAGTTAGTGCTGTTGTTAAAAGTAGCTTCTAATAATTGCGAATTATTGTTAAATTGAAGAGAATTCTGTCTTTTGAGGACATGGAAACCGTGATTCATGCTTTTGTTTAATCCAGATTGGATTATTGCAACTCATTATATTTAGGGTTGTCTAAGAATCTGCTCTCACGGCTGCAGCTAGTACAAAATGCTGCAGCTAGACTGTTGATTGGCACAAGGAAGTGGTCCAGCATTTCTCCAGTGCTGGCTTAGCTGCACTGGCTTCCTGTTGATTTTAGAGTCCAATATAAAGTTTTGATAATGGTTTTTAAAGGTTTGCATGGCCTTGCTCCAGAGTACATTTCATGTCTGTTACAGCAGCACTGTGTTGCTAGACCTCTAAGATCATCACAGAGTCTGCTTTTACATGTTCCCAGATCACAAAAGTGATCGAGCCTTCTCTGTGGTACCCCCACGTCTTTAAAATAGTCTCCCATTGCACATTAGATCATGTGACTCATTTGACTCATTGTTTTAAATCAATGTTGAAAACACACCTTTACTCTGTGGCATACAGTTGCCCCTAGCTTTTGGGACACTGAGCAATGATGTGTTGTGATGTGATTTTGTGTTGGTTTGAGTAATTTTTAGACATGTGAAGCACTTTGGTCAACTGGTGTTGTTTTAAACGTGCTATATAAATAAATGTTGATTGATTGATTGATTGAATCTCGCTGGCTCTGTGTTGCAAAGCATGTGATTGGCTGTTTGCCACTGATGTCACACATTCATGTGTGCGTGCTCCACAAACTCCGGATCAAAGCCTGAGTTGACAAAGAAAGTTGATCATCAGCATATGGTACCAAAAAAAACGGATGGTACCGGAAAAACCGGATACAATCACCTACATACAATCCTCTAACCCCTCCGGTTATGTAAGCGACCCTGCTCACTCAGCTCCCTGTCTTTCCTCCGACTCCTCCTGCACAACCCCCCAAGATGTCTCCATCTCTTAATTGCATGAGGAATAAAATAATGGCAACTTTGCCCTTAGCAAGAGCAGACTCCATTAAAGTCAAAGGTGAGCTATAGCATTGGTTCCCAACCAGATTTCAGGAGATTTCTGATTGTAATAATATTTCACAATATTACTGTTTTTATTATTTTGATCAAATAAATGCAAGCTTTGATGAGCATAAGGGACTTACAGCAGCCTGTAATTACACACTCCACTCAAGAGGTGACAGCGTTGTGCTCTCTTCACCACTGCCTTCCTGCCACACACACAAAAAATGGTGAGACACATTCCAACATGTTATTGAATCAGATGGTTAATAAATAAAATAGAATAATAAACCTTAATTCAAAATTGGAATTAAAGGGTTAGTTCACCCAAAAATGAAAATTCTGTCATTAATTACTCACCCTCATGTCGTTCCAAACCCATAAGACCTTTGTTCATCTTCGGAACACAAATTAAGATATTTTTGATCAAATCTGAGAGCTCTCTGACCCTCCATAGACAGCAATGCAACTGCACTGTTCCCAGGTCCAGCAAGGACATCGATAAAATAGTCCATGTGACATCAGGGGTTCAACCGTAATATTATGAAGCTACGAGAACACTTTTTGTGCACAAAGAAAACAATAATGACACAATTTATTCAACAATTCTTCTCCCCGAGTTACCATATTCCGCCATTTTGGAAAGTACAGAATGTAATCAACTTAATCAGTGTTGTTTACGTTCAGTAGACAGCGCGTGCATGCTGAACGTAAACAACGCTGATAGATGTCTCCATCTCTTAATTGCATGAGGAATAAAATAATGGCAACTTTGCCCTTAGCAAGAGCAGACTCCATTAAAGTCAAAGGTGAGCTATAGCATTGGTTCCCAACCAGATTTCAGGAGATTTCTGATTGTAATAATATTTCACAATATTACTGTTTTTATTATTTTGATCAAATAAATGCAAGCTTTGATGAGCATAAGGGACTTATTTAAAAAATAGAAAAAAATCATATTTTTTCTGGTAGTGTAGTTTCTTTGCACATATTATACATAAAAAAGTTATTTTTGCTCCTCTCTGGTGATATTTGAAGATGCGAAGACAAATACTTGGATCTCCATTCCATCTGTCCCAGCAGCCTGTAATTACACACTCCACTCAAGAGGTGACAGCGTTGTGCTCTCTTCACCACTGCCTTCCTGCCACGCACACAAAAAATGGTGAGCCACATTCCAACATGTCATTGAATCAGTCGGTTAATAAATAAAATAGAATAATAAACCTTAATTCAAAATTGGAGTTAAAGGGTTAGTTCACCCAAAAATGAAAATTCTGTCATTAATTACTCACCCTCATGTCGTTCCAAACCCATAAGACCTTTGTTCATCTTCGGAACACAAATTAAGATATTTTTGATCAAATCTGAGAGCTCTCTGACCCTCCATAGACAGCAATGCAACTGCACTGTTCCCAGGTCCAGCAAGGACATCGATAAAATAGTCCATGTGACATCAGGGGTTCAACCGTAATATTATGAAGCTACGAGAACACTTTTTGTGCACAAAGAAAACAATAATGACACAATTTATTCAACAATTCTTCTCCCCGAGTTACCATATTCCGCCATTTTGGAAAGTACAGAATGTAATCAACTTAATCAGTGTTGTTTACGTTCAGTAGACAGCGCGTGCATGCTGAACGTAAACAACGCTGATTACCGATGTCCTTACTACGTTTCTGGACCTGGGAACATTGCAGTTGTGTTGCTGTCTATGGGAGATATATCTTGGATACTATTGGTCTATGGAGGGTCAGAGAGCTCTCAGACTTGATCAAAAATTATCTTAATTTGTGTTCTGAAGATGAACAGAGGTCTTACGGGTTTGGAACGACATGAGGGTGAGTAATTAATGACAGAATTTTCATTTTTAGGTGAACTAACCCTTTAAGTGTATAGCTTTTACAAATCTCATATAAAAGTAATTATAATCAAGAACATTTAGTAATTGTATCATAGTATATATTGATAATGTATATAAATTCAGTACATATATTAAAAGCAGCTGATACTTTTTTATTGTTTAATATTAAAATTTTACAATTGCAAAAACTGGCTTTATAATGTTGTATGTATGACATAATTAAATAGTGTTTTTTTTAATTATTGATCTTTACAAAATTAATACATTAACATTTTACAGTTTTGTAGACTTGGCTAGTAGAGTTTTATTAATGAGACCTTAGTAATGAGACCTTTTCACAACCTTGCAAAACATTGCAAAATTAAACGTGGAATAAATTTGAGATTAAACAAATATGGCTGTCAGTTAAATATAATTAAAATGACAATAAATAAACTTTCTTTTAAATTACGTTGTTTAGCGTTGGGTTAGGAATGGCTTTTGGTTACTCACCGCATATTGTCCAGTGTTTATCAGGTATCATGTATGACACTTTCTCACTCTTTCTGCTTATGTTCTTTTTTTTTACCTCTTCAGTCCTCCACAGTGATCTTTCTATATGTCAGGTTTCTGGGATCTCTCTCACCCTATAGCTTCAGTGTCACTATATTGGAAATATAGGCACACAACCTACAGTTCCTCCTGTTACAATCAAACCTTTGCACCAAATCATTCCTCACCTTACAACCAAACCCACACCCGCTCACCCACCCCCTGAATTTCAGGTGCTGTGTTCTAGCCAACATATGAACGTAAAACTGCCACCTGGACCAACATCTGGCCTCTTTGTACAAGGTGAGTTTGAGGTTCAGGCTTTTAATATACTAAATAAAAAATATATCTTAAAATTTGACACTTCTTTCACAGCCCCTTCCAATGGGATAAAAACAGAAGCTGTACCTATTTTGGAAGGCCCAAGTCATTGTGGGTACTCTGTAAAAAGGGGTAAAGATGGTACCATCAACATCCTCCTGCCTTACTCTTCCTGTCACATGACTCAGAAGGTCTGTGATGTCATTCATTGTTATGCAAGTTGTACGGCTACTTTGATTTCATGAATATTTGTTTCTGTTAATCAGGATGGGCTGTACAGAATTATATTAAAATATCAGATACCAGAAGGGCGCACAGTTGAGTCATTGCTGGAGTGCCAGGCTTTGTTCAGTCAAGGTACAGTATAAATCTTTCTAATGAGTGGATTCAGACATTGTGACTTAAAAAAAAACTTTTTAAAAACTGCATTTTTGTTGTGCAGAGTGCAACGTTGCACCTGATCAGCAGTTGGTCTGTGGATCTGGAGCGTTATCATCATCAGAGTGCCACAGATGCCTGCTGTTATTCTACAGACACCCAATCATGTTATTACCCCATGGACGGTGAGCTGGACAAATTATTAAATTCAAAATTGTGTGTAGTATTTAACAATAAATCTCAAACAATGCTTGCAATTATAAAGAACGTTTGGCAACCTTTATGTATAATGCATTATAAAGGTATTCATAATGTATCAATTTTTTATTTTTTTACATGTAGCAAATATATTACAGTAAACAAGAAAATGTATCTACCAACTACTACCCCCCAACCCTAACCCAAACCACAGCACATCAGGAATTCCAAAATAGGTACAATACAGGTAAATAAACAGAATAACAACAAAAATAATGAAAATAGTTTAAATGACCAAGATCTCCCTAACTGAACATATACAGTTCTTCCACATAGACAAAGTAACCGGTTTAGCATGGTTGGTCCGTGCTGATGACAGTTCCAGATATAGTATCTCCAGTAAGGAATGTAACTAATGTTTGATGGAAAGATCATGGGGAAGTTTCCATCGTTGAACGAAAAGTTTCTTTGCAGCAGTCGAGGCTGCTAACCAGAATTTCCAGTCTTTCTCTTTTAGAGAAAATTAAGAGTTGTCATTCAACAATAACAGAAAATGAGAAAACTTTGGGGAAAATGAGTCTAGATGACCTTGTTCAGAACATCAAGCACCAAATCCCCAAAATCTTGCACATCTGGTCATTCCCAAAGCATATGCTTAGTTTAATTACAATTATTTATGAAATGTTATAATGCATTAAAGTTAAAATGCATTATTATATTATTATATTATATATTATCAAATTCTTTGTTACATCTGAAATTGATTATTTGTCATGTGCTTTAATATACTTTATACAGTTGTAACAGGTATTATAATGTATTATAGATATGGTTACAATTATTCATTAGGCCATAGAATGCAGTACAATAAAAGGCATTTTTTTTAAAGACTACAAGTAAAGTGTTATGTTTTGAAAAGCACCTGATTGTTTTTTGAGCAGATAACTTAAACCACAAATAAACCTTAAATCAAAATGTTATCAGATTACTTGTGTGTATGTAATGATAAGGTATTAATTACAATTTATTAGTTATACAAAACATGTTAAACTGACAGCTGTATTGAAATAGCATCATATGACCCCTTTAATTTTACAACATTGTTTTTGTTTGTATAGTTTGCCTTAAAGATTTATTTATCAGAATCAAACAAGAACATTACTATGTGTGTATTTTGTGTTTCCCAATCAGAATGCACAATGGATCGGCATTTTGTTTTCTCGGTTCACTCATCCGCCCCTGTCCCCCACCAGCCTCGTCACTGCTGGCGACAGCTCTTGCACACCCCAAAAAGTCACTGCTGACATGGCCCTCTTCAAGATCCCTCTGGATGAATGTGGGGTGCACAGATTTGTGAGTAGATTCATTGCAATTGGTGTGTATCTGAGAGCAAGTTTCCATGCACGTCTAACTGAACTGTCTCTAGGAGGTGGGTAAAACGGTCATCTGTATGGTGGAGATCCTGAATGGAGTGCAGCCCCTCAGTCTAAATTACGGCACCATCACTAGAGAGTCGCCTGTAAGGTACTCATGAAAATACAGTTACACTGATGCACAAAGAGCCAAGCACCATGCTGAGACTCCATGTTCCCTGTTGTCCCAGGCTACTGGTTGAGTGTCGCTATTTACCCGGATCTGTGGTAAGTGTGGGTTATCTGGTGAAAAGCCCCTCCCTCAGACCTTCTATCAAAGCTCAAGGGGTGTTTGGAGTTCAGCTCAGGATTGCAAAAGGTTTAAAACATTTTCTTCATATAAAACCTAGCTGAGTCTTCCCTTACAGTTTGTTGAAAAATATAAACCATTTTTCCAAGTGAAATGTTAACATGTTCAAGAAAATCGAGGCATTTGATGACTTTTGCAACCTCAAAAAAGTGATTTATCAGATTTTGTGCATTAACTACAACCTCTTTTCATTCAGATGAACACTACAATGATTATTACCCTCAATACCACCAGCCCCTGCATATGCTGCTGGGAAAACCCCTTTACCTGGAAGTGTGTCTGCTAAATCCTCCAGACCCCACTGCTATGCTGCTGGTGCATTACTGTGTTGCATACCCACGCTCTGCAAAATATGCCTGGATCCTTATTTATGATTTTTTTTCTTCTATTTTTTTATACTGTCACTTAATTCATTTAATGCATCCTTGCTGATTAAGTATTTTTTTTTTTTATCTTATCCCAAACTTTGAATGGTTTAATGCTTTCAACAAAAATATTAAGCAGCACAACTGTTTTCAACATTTAAAATAAAAACATTAAAAATATTAATTTCAACCTTTTTGACTTTAGGTGGCCAAATTTCCTTGACCAGACCCCAACCCACAAGCCTCGTGCTACACCTACAGTGGCCCCGATCAATCATCTTAGACGATTCACAATCACTACATTCCAGTTCCTGTCTGAAGATGCCAATCTGCAGACAGACGAGGAGGTAAAAAGCAGCTCTGGAAGTGCTTAGAAATCTAGTCAAATTTAATTTGACATGTAACTTAATGTGTTTTTTTTTTGGATTTGTCAGATTTATTTTGTGTTCAACTGAGGTTTGTCTGCCCTCAGATGGTCCATGTGTTGAGGGCTGCTTTGCAGGTGAGTGTCAGCCATTGCACTTCATTCAGCAGTATGCAATTACAGCCATAATTTATGGTTTATGAATCTCTGACTCCTAATAGGTCTACTACACAGTCTTAAGAGCTCCTGCTTTACAGTCATTTGTAAAATAAATAAATCATCATTCTTTTTGTTGACAGATGTACAGTCTTAATAGCAACTACAAAACAATAAAGCTTTGAATGTATTTTACTTGTCATGGTGAAGTTTTAAAATGGCATTCAAATCGATGGGCTTTAGAAGAAAAAACTGTGAAAACTTGGTGATATCGGATTGTTGCTTTCTGTGGATTTATGCACAGGTTCAACTAGTGTGAACAGCTATAAACAAACTTGTTTTGCAGTGACTCAAATGAACCTGCGGCCATCAGCTGCACTACTGCTTGACTCATTTCTGTATCACCGGATCCATCTATATGAGTCAACATTGCATTTAATGGTGCAATCTCTTTTTCTTTGCATTCATTTATTACTAATGTACAGCTATGATGACACTTTCGTTTACATCTCACACGTAACGCTCTTACGCACTGCTGCGGGAATAAATGACTTGGTTTAAAAACTATGCACTTGATAATTTATAATACTTTTCTAATTGAATGGTCTCCAGGAGGTGGGTAAAACGGTCATCTACATGGTGGAGATCCTGAATAGAGTGCAGCCCCTCAGTCTAAGTTACGGCACCATCACTAGAGAGTCACCTGTAAGGTACACATGAAAGTACAGTTACACTGATACACAAAGAGCCAAGCAACATGCTGAGACTCCATGTTCCCTGCTGTCCCAGACTACTGGTTGAGTGTCGGTATTTACCTGGATCTGTGATAAGTGTGGGTTATCTGGTGAAAAGCCCCTCCCTCAGACCTTCTATCAAAGCTCAAGGGGTGTTTGGAGTTCAGCTCAGGATTGCAAAAGGTTTAAAACATTTTCTTCATATAAAACCTAGCTGAGTCTTCCCTTACAGTTTGTTGAAAAATATAAACCATTTTTCCAAGTGAAATGTTAACATGTTCAAGAAAATCGAGGCATTTGATGACTTTTGCAACCTCAAAAAAGTGATTTATCAGATTTTGTGCATTAACTACAACCTCTTTTCATTCAGATGAACACTACAATGATTATTACCCTCAATACCACCAGCCCCTGCATATGCTGCTGGGAAAACCCCTTTACCTGGAAGTGTGTCTGCTAAATCCTCCAGACCCCACTGCTATGCTGCTGGTGCATTACTGTGTTGCATACCCACGCTCTGCAAAATATGCCTGGATCCTTATTTATGATTTTTTTTCTTCTATTTTTTTATACTGTCACTTAATTCATTTAATGCATCCTTGCTGATTAAGTATTTTTTTTTTTTATCTTATCCCAAACTTTGAATGGTTTAATGCTTTCAACAAAAATATTAAGCAGCACAACTGTTTTCAACATTTAAAATAAAAACATTAAAAATATTAATTTCAACCTTTTTGACTTTAGGTGGCCAAATTTCCTTGACCAGACCCCAACCCACAAGCCTCGTGCTACACCTACAGTGGCCCCGATCAATCATCTTAGACGATTCACAATCACTACATTCCAGTTCCTGTCTGAAGATGCCAATCTGCAGACAGACGAGGAGGTAAAAAGCAGCTCTGGAAGTGCTTAGAAATCTAGTCAAATTTAATTTGACATGTAACTTAATGTGTTTTTTTTTTGGATTTGTCAGATTTATTTTGTGTTCAACTGAGGTTTGTCTGCCCTCAGATGGTCCATGTGTTGAGGGCTGCTTTGCAGGTGAGTGTCAGCCATTGCACTTCATTCAGCAGTATGCAATTACAGCCATAATTTATGGTTTATGAATCTCTGACTCCTAATAGGTCTACTACACAGTCTTAAGAGCTCCTGCTTTACAGTCATTTGTAAAATAAATAAATCATCATTCTTTTTGTTTGACAGATGTACAGTCTTAATAGCAACTACAAAACAATAAAGCTTTGAATGTATTTTACTTGTCATGGTGAAGTTTTAAAATGTCATTCAAATCGATGGGCTTTAGAAGAAAAAACTGTGAAAACTTGGTGATATCGGATTGTTGCTTTCTGTGGATTTATGCACAGGTTCAACTAGTGTGAACAGCTATAAACAAACTTGTTTTGCAGTGACTCAAATGAACCTGCGGCCATCAGCTGCACTACTGCTTGACTCATTTCTGTATCACCGGATCCATCTATATGAGTCAACATTGCATTTAATGGTGCAATCTCTTTTTCTTTGCATTCATTTATTACTAATGTACAGCTATGATGACACTTTCGTTTACATCTCACACGTAACGCTCTTACGCACTGCTGCGGGAATAAATGACTTGGTTTAAAAACTATGCACTTGATAATTTATAATACTTTTTGTGTTTAAAGCTAACTTATGTACATTCACAGAGGTCTTGATTGGGATTCAGTGTGTTCAGCTGAAGGGTCTGTAGTGTTTTCTGCTGTGTGTGATCAGGTTGGAGCTCTGACTGAAGGCTTTACCACACACTTTACACACATGCGGCTTTTCTCCTGAACAAATCACAAAATAAACCTTGTCAAATGAGGAGCAATCAAAACACATGCACTCAATATATGGTAATTGAAATATAAGCCCCCCCCCCATTTCATCTAAATAATTCATCCTATTCAAAGTTTCAAATCTCTGTGAGTCTCACCGGTGTGTATGAAGGTGTGTTTCTTCATGTCGGATTTCTGGTGGAATCTCTTGCCACAGTATTGGCAGGGATATGGCCGCGTGTCCGAGTGGATCAGGAGGTGAGTGGACAGAGTGGATGAGCGTTTGAATACCTTCCCACATTCCTTGCACTCAAATGTTCGTTCCTGAAATTCAAAATGAACAAATGCAATGACAATTTAAAAATACCAAAAATCAGCATACAAAAATGTTTTACAATAAAAATATTATACAGTGTAAATATATATATATATATATATATATATATATACACTGTATAATATTTCACATAAAAAAAATTTAATTTTAATTTTTGTATACCCGTATACATATTTATTCATAAAAAGTATTGCTTACAAAAAAGGTAAAAACGCCTACTAAACTACATACTACAGATGAGAAACAAAAGTTGGAATTGGCAAAGATAAATGCATACTCTAGGCAAAAAAATAAAAATAAAATTGGCAAACTAATGGTCGTACCTTTACCCTGCATGGCATCACGGGGTCTCTGCTGTCCCGGAATACCAGAGACCGTCCATGATGACTACCATGCAATCTGTACACGTGAGACTCCAGACGAGTGAGAGAGGAGAAAACCTAATGGGAAAAAATTTAAACCAGAACTTTAAAGAACGACTCAGGAAGTGAAAAGTTTCCCCCCTGTCATAGAAAGGCTTGAGACCAAAATAAAGTGAAATATAATTAAAGTGCTACTCAAGGAAAATGTTTTGTCTTCTATTTCTTGGTGAGCAAGATTTATGGACTGGAGAAGCTGGTCAAACGAGTGGATTTGTATTTTAAACAAATATTCCAAAAATGGCCTGAAGACACTATTAACTCACAAACAGAGAAACTTTGTGAACTGGGGCAAAAACAGACTACAGATCTTGCAAAAACAAATATTGCATTTTTAAAGTTAAATAAAAAGCAAATCTAGCCATTCTTCAACGAATAACCCTGTTGCCAAATGGATTTTTTTTGTCTATTTTTGTTTTACCACAGAAAGAAAATCTTACAGTGACATCTTACAGCGTTGAAAAAAGCTATATATTTTTTTTATATCACATGTGTATTAAATGCACAATTTGGTGATTCTGGTATTGCAAGTACAAATGGAAGGGAAAAAACCCCCAAAACAATTTCTTTACAGTTTATGTGATCACTTCAAATGATAATTTTTTTAACTTCTCCAGACCCTTTGTGATCTTATAAGCAAGTGGATGTAGAAAAAAGATCTTAAGGATGAAGACTTTGATAATACATAATGTTTTAAAATGCCTCATAAATATCTAACGGTGTGTAGGGACACCGAAACTCATCAAAAAGTATATTCTAATCCAATTTTCAAAGATACATATTTATATATTATATCATTTAAAGTTTAGGCATTGCTGTGGGGACAGGTGGTTTTAGGGGTATTAAGTGAAAATGTCATGGCAAAACCTAAACCTATTTTAAAAACTAATGACAGTAAACTGATTTTGTCAGTTCACTGCCATTAGAGCCATTATCTTCCAAATAAACCGTATAGGACTTACCAGTAAATGCGTCCAGAGCCAGCCGAGGTGTTTCTATAATAAAATTAACATTAAATGCAATACTTCTTCTCACTTTTATTATCTGACTGTATTTATTGCAGACAGATTAGGCCGTGCTACAGTGTCGTGTCTCGCGCACCAGCAGTAATAAATCACTGAGGACAGGTGCGCGCTCCTTAAAGCGCAGCAAAACTGAAACCTCGGTAACGCGCGCTCACAAAACCGGCCGACCACAGACGCGTCAGTTTCCGCCGCGCGCTCTGCCTCGCGCTGATACAAACCAGACTTCCACTAACCCTAACTGCTGCTGCAGTGCGAAGGAAAACTACCAGCAAAATAAATCAGGGTGCTCTCATCGAAAACACAGCCTTTTCTGTTGGACATACATCTTAACTAGGCCTACCTATTTTGTTTAACCGTGGATGTGACTAATAAAAAGCACTGTGGTGATTTTATGTCCTCATTGCAAAAATGGCTGCAGTAGTCATTCATTGCAAATGTAAACCATAGGTAGGCCGAGGAGTGTGATATGGTTTTGAAGGCGTGATAATGACGATTCAGATCTTCTGTTGCCACTGAAAGTATCAAACACTCACAGACCCCATGCAGACAGATGAGGAAGAGAGGAAGAAAGGGAAAAGTGATGAGGCTGTAGATGAACTGTGGGGAGTGTGGTTGTGCGAGGTGCAACAAGACAAAAGGCTCTTTTGCCCATGCCTTAAAACCATATAAATAACTGACATTAAGTCCTCACATTTAGGCCAACCAGCATGACATTTGCGCTGTAGGGATGACAAATAGAAAGAAACTCTCGGTTTGTTTTTTTTCTTAAGCTGCAGTTTGCAGGTTTACTGGTTTAGCAAGAAATGAATATAAAATGGCGCAAAGCACCATTCGGAGTTTTGAAAAGCAGCTTCTTCCACATCAAGAAATTTGAAATGTTTTAAATGATGTACACACATGAGATGAGGGCTTAAGTGGCCTGATTAAAGTGATAGTTCATCCAAAAGTGAAAAATGTGCCATTATTTACATATAAAGTTGTGCAAAACCTGTATGATTTTTCTTCTTCTCTTGAACATAAATATTTAGAAGAATGTGGGTAACCAAACAGTTGCTGGTCCCCACTGACTCCCATAGTATGCAAAATACAGAAGTCAGTGGGTACCAGCAAGTGTTTGATTATCCACTTTATTCAGAATATCTTAAAAAAAAAATACAGGTTTGGATGTTCATTTTTGGGTGGACTATCCCTTTAAATTTATTTTAATCAATATGAAACAATATAAAAAGCATAACTAGATCAGACACATTTCTAAGCCAAAACAATTGCTTTTGCACGGTGCTACATCCATGCAGAGCTTCGAAGGGTCAGTTTAATCAAAATGAACATTCCGTCATGTACTTACCCTCATCTGTAGCACTTTAGTAGTTATGTAAAACACAAAAGAAGATATTTTGAAGTCTTTTTTTTTTGTCCATATTGAAACTCAATGGGCTCCAATGTTGTTTGGATGCTGCACTGTTGCTCCATTTTAATAAAAAAACAAAAAACAAAAAAAAAACACACATATACAGTGGTGTGAAAAGGTTTTTGCCCCCTTCCTGTTTTTTAAAATTTTTTGCATATTTGTCACACTTAAAAGATTCAGATCATCAAACAAATTTTAATATTACACAAAGATAATGCAAGTAAATACAAAATGCAGTTTTTAAATGATGATTTAATTTATTAAGGGAAAAAAGCTGTCCAAACCTACGTGGCCCTACGTGAAAAATGAATTGCCCCCTCCTGTTAAATCATGAAAGAACTGCAATTAACCACATTATTTTAGAAAGCGGAGTTAAATTTTACTAGCCATACCCAGGCCTGATTACTGCCAGACCTGTTGAATCAAGAAATCACTTAAATAGAACCTGTCTGACAAAGTGAAGCATGCTTAAAAAGCAACACATCATGCCGCGATCTAAAGAAATTCAAGAACAGATGAGAA